>NC_139583.1:17822892-18417892 GCF_946808225.1 Silurus aristotelis
ATTATTATTATTATTATTATTATTATTATTATTATTAAGTGGGCCAAGATTTTTTTTTTCTAATTTCAAATTGAAAGGTTTACTTGAAACAGAGATTTATGTTTTAGCATCATACTGTCACCAAATTTTCAATTTAGAAATCTCTAAATCCATCTCTCTCTCTCTCTCTCTCTCTCTCTCTCTCTCTCTCTCTCTCTCTCTCTCTCTCTCTCTCTCTCTCTCTCTCTCTCTTCTCTCTCTCTCTCTCTCTCTCTCTCATTATTTTGGTTGGCAGTGTTGGGCAATAACGCGTTACTGTAACGAAGTTACTTTTGACAGTAACTAATACTGTAACGCGTTGCTTTTTTAAATAAAGTAACTCCGTTACCGTTACCATATGGTGCGTTACCCGTTACTTTTTTAATTAATTAATTTGGGCTGAAGTGTACCCTACAGTCTAACCCGCAGTCTGTTTACAGCAGCGATGCATTGTAGGATTGGTGGATAAACTACTGTAAACATGAAGAAGACGCACTGTGGGCGTGTCTCTGTTTATTCAGGTCTGTGCGGCAGTAATGGCGAGTCGAGGCGAGAGCAAGACGAGTTTCTCAAAGTGGAAATATGCTCATTATTTCACTTTAGTTGAGTATATAGACAAAAACTTTTTAGTCAAATGTAAGCTGTGTCTTTCTGGTTTGAAGGTTGTATCTACTGGGATAGCAGCACCTCTAGAAACTCCATGCCTTGATGAAGCTAGAAGCTAACCCGGTGTTCTGTTGTACATTGTTGATAGTTTTCATACTTAAGCTGTGAAAGGAACATTTTTAAGAGCTCAACACAACAGCTTTTATGATGCAGAAGCCACTTTAGTTTTTGATTCTGAATATACTGTATTATTTAGCTTGTTTTTTATTTATTTTAGAAATCCTTGTGATATATTCAGTTTGTGCTGGTCTGACTTAAATAAAATAGTGTTTAAAAATTACTTTGTGTTTCAGTCAGTTTTGTGTTTGTATAGACCATAACGCATAAAAGGGCATTAATGGGAACATTAAAGAACTAAAAAGTTACTTTTAACAGTAATGCATTACTTTTTGGTGTAAGTACTCAACAAAGTAATTGAGTTACTTTTTGAATGAAGTAACGAGTAACTGTAACTAGATACTATTTTTTTGTAACTAGCACAACACTGTTGGTTAGTCACAATGTCCTCTGGTCCTCCTCCAATGCTAATTTGGTAGAGTGATAGAGAAGTGACCATTTCTCTTCTCCTAAATATTAATTCTAAAATTTTAGTAAAAAATTGTATTAAAATTTGTGAGAAAAAAAATATTTGCTTTATTTTCACTGCTTGTGTATAAAATGAAAACAATTTAGATAAATGAATGTTGCCAAACAAGATATCCCAGCAATGGAATAATTTATTCCAACCAAACTCTTTATGTGACAAAGGTCAAAGGCCATGCCCTAGGTGCGATCAAGTCCTGGGAGGTTGTGACATCAGCTCTTTTTATGAGCTTGTCACAGAGAGTGTCATCATCAAATTTAGGCAGGAGAATGACATAAGAAGCAGTTTCACTGAACTCAAACAGGAACAGGCCTTGGGAGACTCTTCACTAAACTCTGGATTGACCTTGGCTTGGGAGGCCATCTTGTCAACCTCTGGCTGGAGCTTTGCTTGGGTGGCTGTCTCATTAGCCTTAGCCCCATTGTCACCATCAGGCATGAACAGGTCTGGAAAAGTCCCATCATCAGCCTCTGACATAAACAGTACATGGGAGTCAGTCTCATTGGAATTTAAACAGTGCAAAAAGTACATAGAAAACAAACAGAAAAGTAACAAAAACATATAAAGGCCGTTTTGGACAAGTCCAACGGACCAGAGCTGTTGAAACAAAAGTAACTATGAAAGACATACAATATGTGACACCATGAGTGCAATGTGAGGTGAGGTTATATAAAACTGCTAATAGCAATGAATGCTATTACACAGCTTCAGTGGATGTATTGTTGAGAACACTTACTGAACATTTATTGAAAGAACTCTTACCTTATTTAACAATGTCCAGTGGATGGTAATCCCTGTTGCAGGGTTGTTTTTAGAAGTGTAATATCCTTAATAAATTCAGCAAAAGAGTAACAGTAAAATGGATAATATACTTGCCCCACCTAGGTACGTGTTATTTGCTTAATTCTTAGCAGGTATAAACTCTGTTTCCTAATCAAAAGTCAAGTCAAGTCAAGAGGCTTTTATTGCCATTTCTACTATACACAGTGGTACACAGTAGAAAATATACAATGTTCCTTCAGAACCTTGATGCTACATTAAACAACATAGAGCTACAACACACAACATAAAGCTACATAAAGTGCATCGAGTGCAACCGAGTGCAAACAGTGCAGACAAAAAACAGTACAGACAGACATTGTGGGACAATACACATAACACAAGATAGCACCAACCAGTAAACCTACTGTATACTCTGAATATACAATACTGTGCAAAGAGGACTATAAAGACTAGAAACAAGTAAATGTAAACAAACACAATGCAGTGCAAAAACAGCAGTAGCAGCAGTCCAGAGATGCAAAAAACAGCATGTAAACAGTATAATATGGTTAAGTATAAATAATAAATAAATGGTGGTGGAATGGGTTGAGATAAGTAATAAGTGTGCGTTTGAGTTCAGGTTGTACAGTTCAGTAACACACAGTTGAGTGAGTGTATGAGTTTCAGTTTAGTTCTGTGTATTGAGGAGCCTGATGGACTGCGGGAAGAAGCTGTTGCGCTGTCTGAATTTGATGGCCCAAATGCTTCGGAACCACTTTCCTGATGGTAAGGGGAGTGTGGGGTCATCCACAATGCTGTTGGCTTTGCGGATGCAGCGTGTGGTGTAAATGTCCGTGATAGAGGGGAGAGAGAGACTCCGATGATCTCAGCTGTCCTCATTACCCTCTGTAGGGTCTTGTGATCTGAGACAGTGCAGTTCCCAAACCAGGCAGTGATGCAGCTGCATAGGATGCTCTCAATGGTCCCTCTGTAGTACATGGTCAGAAAGGGGGGAGGGAGATGAGCTTTTCCCAGCCTTCTCAGGAAGTAGAGACACTGCTGGGCTTTCTTTGTGATTGAGCTGGTGTTGAGTGACTGGATCCACTGATGATCAGTGGAGAATGGCCGCTCTGTGCTCTCCTAAAGTCCACAACATTGTCTTTGTTTTTGGCAACGTTCAGATACAGGTTGTTGGCTCCACTCCAGGCTGTTAACTGTTCCACCTTCTCTCATCATTCTTGCTGATGAAACCCATCACGGTCTTGTCTTTGGCGAACTTGAAGATGTGGTTCAAGCTGTGCATTGCTACACAGCCATGAGTCAGCAGAGTGAACACCTGTGTGCTGAGCACACAGACCTGAGCGGCCCTAGTGCTCAGTGTGGTGGTGCTGAAGATGCTGTTTCCGATCCGGACTGACTGAGGTCTCCCAGTCAGGAAGTTTAGGCCAGATCCAGATGGAGAGGGAGGTGTTTAGGCCCAGTAGTCTCAGCTTATCGATCAGATGCTGAGCGATGATTGTGTTAAATGCTGAGCTGAAGTCTATAATCAGCATTTGTACATAAGTGTCCTTGTTGTCCAGGTGGGTGAGGGCCAGATGGAGGGTTCAGGGGATGGCATCGTCCATGGAACGGTTTGGATGATACGCAAACAGCATGGGGTCCAATTAGGGTGGAAGCTGGGTATTGATGTGCCTCATGACGAGCCTATTGAGGCACTTCATCAAGATGGGAGTGAGCGTGACGGGACTATAGTCATTGAGGCAGGAGACAGTAGACTTCTTTGGCACTGGGACAATGCACATAGGAACAATGTTGCTTCTCAGGGAGATGTTAAAGATGTCATTAAAGACACCCGCTAGCTGTTCTGCACATTCCCTAAACACTTTGCCAGGAATGTTGTCTGGTTCAGCAGAGTTCTGTGGGTTAACTCTGTACAAAGTTTTCCTCACTTCAGCTGTTGTTAGACAGAGCACCTGGTCACTGAGAGGAGCGGTGGTCTTCCTCACCTCCACTTTGTTCTGTAGCTCAAAGAAGTTGTTCAGCGCATTTGGGAGAAAGGCGTCACAGTCACAAGCAGGTGATGTTGTCTTGTAGTTCGCGATCACCTGGATGCCCTGCCACATGTGTCGGAGGCCTCCACTGTCCTGGAAGTGGTCGTGGATTCTCTTGGCGTGTGCGCGCTTCGCCTCTCTGATGGCACAGGACAGTTTGACCCTTGCTGTTCTTACGGCCATCTTTTACCCTGCTCTGAAGGCAGAGTTTCTTTGTTTCAGCAGCGCATGCACTTTTGCAGTCATCCATGGCTCCCGGTTGGAGCTTGTAGTGATGGTCTTGGAGATGGTCAGTAGCTGGCAACTGATGTTGTGTACTCCTCCAAGTTGATGGAATCGCCATTGGTTGCAGCCTCCCTAAACATATCCCAGTCAGTGCACTAAAACTGTCCTGAAGTGCAGTGGCCTCTCTTGCTGGCCAGGTTTTCACCTGTTTCAGAACCGGTGTAGAGCATCTGATGAGCGGTCTGTATGCTGGAATCAGCATAACAGAGATGATGTCTAAGTTTTCGAGATGAGGCAGGGCTCTCTACGCCCGGTTTGAGGTACAGAACAATGTGAAGGCGAGGAAGACCATCCCTCCTCCCACTGACCAGGTGCTCTGTCTAACCACAGCTGAAGTGAGGAAAACTTTATGCAGAGTTAACCCACGGTAGTCTGCTGGACCTGACAACATTCCTGGCAGAGTGCTCAGGGAATGTGCAGAACAACTAGCAGATGTCTTTACTGACATCTTCAACATCTCCCTGAGCAGCAACGTTGTTCCCACGTGCCTCAAGACAACGATCATTGTTCCTGTGCCGAAGAAATCGACTGTCTCCTGCCTCAATGACTATCGTCCCGTCACGCTCACTCCCATCGTGATGAAGTGCTTCGAGAGGCTTCTCATGAGGCCATCTCCACAACCCTCCATCTGGCCCTCACCCACCTGGATAACAAGGACTCAGATGTACGAATGCTGTTTATTGATTTTAGCTCAGCATTCAACACAATCATTCCTCAGCACCTGTTCGAGAAGTTAAACCTTCTGGGCCTGAACACCTCCCTCTGCAACTGGATCCTGGACTTCCTGACTGGGAGACCTCAGTCAGTCTGGATCGGGATCGGGAACAGGATTTCCAGCACCACCACACTAAGCACTGGAGCCCCTCAGGGCTGTGTGCTCAGTCCACTGCTGTTCACTCTGCTGACTCACGACTGTGCTCTAATGCACAGCTCGAATCATATCATCAAGTTTGCCGATGACACGACCGTGGTGGGTCTAATCAGCAAGAACGATGAGTCAGCATATAGAGAGGAGGTGCAACGGTTAACTGCCTGCTGTGGAGCAAACAAACCTGTCTCTAAACGTGGACAAAACGAAAGAGATGGTTGTGGACTTCAGGAGAGCACAGAGCGACCAATCTCCACTGATTATTGATGGATCCTCTGTGGAGATTGTCAAGAGCACCAAACTCCTTGGTGTTCATCTGGCAGACAACCTCACCTGGTCACTTAACACCAGCTCCATCACCAAGAAAGCCCAGCAGCGTCTCTACTTCCTGAGAAGGCTGAGAAAAGCCCACCTCCCTCCCCCCATCCTGACCATGTTCTACAAAAGGACCATTGAGAGCATCCTGAGCAGCTGCATCACTGCCTGGTTTTGGAATTGCACCATCTCGGATCGCAAGACCCTACAGAGGATAGTGAGAACAGCTGAGAAGATCATCGGAGTCTCTCTCCCCTCTATCATGGACATTTACACCACACGCTGCATCCGCAAAGCACACAGCATTGTGGACGATCACACACACCCGTCACACACACTTTTCACACTCCTACCATCAGGAAAATGGTTCCGAAGCATTCGGGCCGTCACAACAAGACCAGTTTCTTTCCACAAGCCATCAGGCTTCTCAACACACAGAACTGAAACAGAACTTGCACCCACACACTCACTCACTCACACACACTCACTCAAATGTGTGTTACCGAACTGTACAACCTGCACTAAACACAATCATCACTCATCTCGATCCACTCCACCACCATTTATCTATTTATTATTATTTATACTTGCACCTTGTATTACAGTATAATGTTTACATGCTGTCTTTGCACCTTGGTATTACAGTAGAATGTTTACATGCTGTCTTTGCACCTCCTTGCTGCTGTTTTTTTGCACTATATTGTTCTGTTCTGTTTGTACTCTCTCCTGGGTATAGTTTTTACATTTCTCCTTACACAGTACTGTATAATCAAGTATACAGTAGGTTTACTAGTCGGCGCTATACTTGTTTTTTTTGTCTCTTGTCTTGTCTTGTGTTGTCTGTCTGCATTGTTTGTCTGTACTGTTTTTTTGTTTGCACCAGGTTGCACTCGATGCACTTTATGTTTGTGTTGTTTAGTGTAGCACCAGGGTTTTTTACTGTGTATTGTGTACCACTGTGTATAGTAAAAATGACAATAAAAACCTCTTGACTTGACTTGACTCTGCACGATACGCGCTGAGGATGTTAGTGTAAACAAGATCCAGTGTGTTCGCTCCTCTTGTTGCAAAGTTCACATGCTGATGAGTTTAGGAAGCACAGTCCTGAGATTTGCATGGTTAAAATCTCCGGCGATAATAAGCAATCTGTCCGGGTGAGCATTCTGCACTCCGCACGCCCAGGTCATTGATGAAGGTCCCACCTACACCGTACGCCTTCTCTGCTCCAATCACCATGATAGGGGCCTCCAGTACCTAGTGGATTGGGAGGGCTATGGACCAGAGGAATGCTCCTGGGTCACCTCCCACTTCATCCTGGACCCGGACCTGATTGCTGGCTTTTATCAGGACCACCCGGAGCAACCTATTGGGGCATCCTTTCAATGTGCTCTGGTTCCTGGCTCGGCTCTGCTCTGCTCTGCTCTGCTCGCACTCAACGCGCTACGACTTCTGGCTCAGCATCCTCACGCTCCGTGCGCTTCGGCTCACTGATTCGGCTCCCCGGATCGGCTCTCTGAATCCGCTCTCCTCACGCTCTGCATGTTTGCATTTTTGGCTCAGCTATTCTTCGCATCCGCTTTCGATCCTAAACCTGAACAGCTGACATTATACAGTCTCTTCACTTTTGACATCAACCCACTGTGGTGGTTTTTGGAGACCTCAGCCTCCTACAGTATATGAAATGCATCAGTTCTTTAGCCTTTTCCCTTTCCTGCATTTCTTATTATTGACCCTCAACAGCTTTCACCAATGCAAAAGTGAGTCTATAACATAAACCTGCCCTGACACAAATAAAAGGTTCAAACTGCACACAAATAAAAGGTACCCATGTGTAGTCACACTATAACAATGGCAAACAGTCATTATTGTAACAAATGAAACAAATAAAAGGTAATGTCAAACAGTTATAATTGCTGACACTATCCAGCATCAAAAACAAAAATATAACTCAATGCACACATTAAAGGGCTTACCACCTTTCCACTGTAAAATCGAAAGCAGAATTTGTTTTTGTACCACTTTATACTTTTTATCCATTCCACCTATTGCATAGTTGTACTGCAAAATACAATAGTTTATTTTTCTTTAAGGCATGCCATCTTTATAATTTTTTGCCAAATTTTTCATTATGTTTCAGTTTATCAGTTGTCTCCAACATCAACCATCAGGGGGGGTCTGTGATCTTGCCCCTATACATGCTGGTAAATCAGATCCTCCTCTCAGGGCCCTAAGGAAACTGCTCTCTGTGAAGGCAGCATATATCCCAGGGGACCTAAACCATAAATGTGGTGTAGCAAATATGGAGGACGTTTTACAGAGCATAAGTGGACCTGTTAGTGACTCAAGGGACATTGCACTGCCCCCTCTGATTTTCCCCTCACTCACTCAGCCCCTCTGGACACTCTTGTACATGCGCGGTTAATGTTGCACCTGTATGCCTTCCCCCTCTGTCATGCTGCTCCCGGGAGTTCTAGAGAGAGTTTGCTGGGATGGTGGCCAGGCAGACCATGGATTGCGGACCTGGTAGCGCTTCTTGAATAACCTCCTTTGGAGATTTCTTCTAGAAGGGATCTTCTCTCTCAGCCAGGGGGCATGGTGGTTCACCCCCCGCCCGGAGTAATGGAGGCTGTGGACCCTGAGGGGGATTCTACAATCCAGAAGCCACTTCATGAGGAGGTTGTATGCCATGAAATGGCGTCTGTTCACTGTGTGGTGCGAGCACCACCAGTTGGACCCAGTTAACTGCCCGGTCAATTTAGCACTGGAGTTCCTGCAAGGAACAGTTGGCCACAGGGTTATCTCCTTCCACCCTAAAAGGTAATGTGTCAGCTATTGCGGCTTATCATGCTCCTCTTGCTGAGCAGTCACTGGGCAAGCACCTGTTAGTGATAGGTTTCCTCTGCGGCACCCGGAGACTGAGGCTTCAGGGTGCGACCTAGAGTGCCTGTGTGGGACCTGGCCATCATTCTAAAGGACCTGTCTAAGCCTCCCTTCGAAGCCCTTGCCCACGGTGCCCTTGAAGTTTCATACAGTCAAAACTGTATTTCTTCTGGCTATTTATATACCCGGATAAATGGGGAGGGTTGCGTTTAGGAAGGGCATCCAGCGTAAAAACATGTGCCAAATCAAACATGTGGATGATCCACTGTGGCGACCCCTAACGGGAGAAGCCGAAAGAAAGTTTTATTTATATAACCCTTGAATATCACTCATAAGTAACTCATCGACACAAAGGTTGGTGGATTGATAGTAAACTTCACAACAATTCTGCTTTACAAAATCAACAATTGGTTAAATGTTATATATTTGAACATGAGCAGGATTTTACACATTATCAGAATTAGCAGAAAAATGCAAAAAGCACAGCAAAATCAGAAATTGGTCCTTTGACATAACAG
Source organism: Silurus aristotelis (assembly GCF_946808225.1). Taxonomy (NCBI): domain Eukaryota; kingdom Metazoa; phylum Chordata; class Actinopteri; order Siluriformes; family Siluridae; genus Silurus; species Silurus aristotelis. Next base: position 17,831,839 of record NC_139583.1, read on the forward strand.
AAGAAAACAGAGGTGTTTGAAGCAATTTGTCTGTGGGCCAGGACATGGTGTGTTGTGGTTTATTAATTAATCATACTTATATGCAACATTAGCCCAATTAAACTGCTATTTCATCTTTGTTAGTATCTTTCCACCTAATAACTAGTGAATGGAATTTCAGAAATTCTACCTTGTCAACCACCATCTCACTTATATACTGAGCAGCATATCTGTTAGTTTCTAATACTATTAAATCCAGTAATTAGTCAGTAATATACAGTTTGATAAAGTCATATGGCTCCGAATTGCTCACTTAAAACTTTATCTACTGTTTCCACCATCTCTCATCATACAAGGAATACATGCTTCCATACTCTTCTCTGTTCTTTTCACTGCACCTAGGTGGTAGCACAAACTTTTAAACAGCTGAGTCTCCAGCAGTCAACAAAATAATAGATAGATAGATAGATAGATAGATAGATAGATAGATAGATAGATAGATAGATAGATAGATAGATAGATAGATAGATAGATAGATAGATAGATAGATAGATAGAACTTTATTGTCATTGCATAGTACAGGCACACAGCAACGAAATGCAGTTTGGCATCTACCAGAAGTGCAAAATGTAGCAGTCGTGCAAAAGTGCAGATAAATATCTAGCATATTTACAGTGCAGATAACTATCTAGCATATTTACAATAAGTGGTAATAATGTCTAAAGACCTACCTTTTCCAGCTGTTTCTAAATAAGCACTTTTATTTATTTTAATTGTTTGTTTGAATACATTGCTTTTTATCTATTATTCTACTCCTAACAGAGTTTCAGACTGATGGTATTTTTAATCTGGTTTGTAATAAACCAGCATTACTTATCCTTGGATATTTCGGAGCAATTTGTATGTTGCTCTGTTTAAGGGCATCTGCCAAATGAAGTAAAAGTAAACGTGTTTTAAAGACATTTATAAATAAGGCTTATTAATCAAGTCCCACTGGAGCCTACGTCATCAACTGTTACCCACATAAGGGCATAACAGGTGTGAAGATGACATGTTTTACTAATTTAATTGTGATACAACACCTCTGGAGTACAAATAAATGTCTTAGAAATGGTTGTTATCACTAAAGACCTATTACACTGGTCACCCAATATGGTATAAACTCTTTGTTATTCTAAGACTCACTCTCTAGGTAGACATTTACTAGGCATATCTTTATGCCTAGTAAAGATGACTGCTTGGGACACTCATGGCATTCTGGTCTTATATGTGCTGTAGACAATCAGTTGTCTTGTGCAGAAGAGCAGAGTACAGAGTCAATAGTCATGTTAGTGGTACAACTACTGTACAAATCCATATTAAGGCAAGAAACACAATTAAGAGAAGTCATCGATAGTAGTATTTATATTTAATGCAGGATTTGACTGGAAGCCAAAATAGAGTGGATAAGATAGAGGTGATGTGGTCATATTCTCTGGCTGTAGTAACAGTTCATATTGCTGCATGGAATAATTAGAGGTTCAATTCAATTCAATTATTTTTTATTTGTATAGCACTTTTAACAATGAAAATTGTCTCAAAGCAGCTTCACACAGATAATGTGGTGATAAAAATAAATAAGATGTTCTTTATAAGCGTAAGTTTGTCCCTGATGAGCAAGCCTGTGGCAAGGAAAAACTCCCCGAGATCAGAAGCAAACTGTAGTCCTGAGTCAATGTAGCTGTCAGGGATCCACCTGGATAATAATATCCAAAAGACCAAGGAATCATAAATAAACAAGGTTAAAATAAACAAACAACTCACCTTTCAGGTCATCGACAACACCACTGACGAATAGACATTGAACAATAAGCAGTCCCAGACGGGTTTGTCACTTGTTGTGGTCCCCTTGAAACATTTATTTTGTGATCTGTGATATTTGGTTGTGTTGTGAGGATTTGCAGCGTGTTTCTGTACTTGTTTGCATTGTGGGGGTTTACAGCACATGTGTTGTCAAACTGATAAAGTTGTTATTTTTCATTTGCTGGTGTTTTTTCTATTTGCATGTGCTTTCTTAAGTTTCCTGAGCTCTCTCACCCACCATATAAGATGCCTTGAGGATAAGTAATTTATAAGAATTTTTTTTTAATTTCAGGGTGGAGTATTCCCTTAGTTAAACAGAGGCAAGAACAGTGATCTGGATAAAATTACATTAATTGTGCAGCCCTAGCTATAGGTTATATGACTTACACTTCGGGCTGTACTGCCCTCCGATCATGGTCCCCTGGGCTCTCAAAGCACGGTTGCCTTCTTTGTTTCTTGCATTTGTGAACCATTTACCAAGCGCTGTCTCCAGCTCTCTCTTACTGACAGTTTTTAGCAAAGGGTTCTGCTTCAGGCCACCTGTAAAGCAATAAAATTAATATAAAGTAGAGCATGCTACCGCATAAACCAGGGCACAACCCATTATTTGTATGTATAAAGCATGCAAGTTAAATGAGCATAAGACTTTCAGAACTAAAAACAAAAAACAAACAAACAAAAAAAAAATCATAAGGTTCTAATCCACCATTTGCCCAAACTGTTAACTGATCTGGGTAAATTATGTTAAAATTACACAATACCATGCAAAAAGTTTAATGCATCAATATGGTGAATTTCAGGCTTTATTGTGATTAATGTTTAGAATAATTAGTGGGGCCTTAAACACAGATCGATTATTAAATTCGTACTGGTACACTTTGTAGCGTGAATTTGAACTGACCACTGTAACATTAGTTTCAGTTTTTTACTTATAACAATGTTTTGTCTTCAAAAAGCCTTAGTGGAGCTAACGCAGCAAGTGTTTGACTTGACTGCACAAACTGAATCGTGTTTGACATAAAAATACTGTGAAAGCGATTTGAAAGAATACAGAGTTGTCTGCTCTTGAATTTGTCGGTCTGCACTGCACAGCTTCAAGTCAAACACATCTCAGTTCGTGGTGTCTATGCGCATGTGTGAGCCGATAGCTGGGGGGGGTTGCTGGAGCGGCGGGAGTCTGACTGACTTTCTGAATGGCGCAAAATTACATTATCGCAGTTATTATGTGAAGTGTATTTATGTAAATGTTAATTTAAAAATCGCCATTCCTTAGGTAATTATTGGTAAACACAGCTATTTTTAGTAATGTTTAGAAATGATATAAATATGAAAGTTTTTTTATCGCTTTGACCTATTTCACCTAAATCATTAAAATAATGTTAAGTATTGTCACAATTTCAATTACAATTACATGTTATAAAAGGTAGTCAAAGAGAAAGATTAGTCCACAGTGCTTTTACTGTTTCACCGTCCTGTTATCATGAAGCCACTATATGGAGCAAACACGGTTAAAAATGGTTTGAAAAGTCGTTATATCCACATTTTAGTAGACAATTTCCTAGTTATCTGCCAATCGTTAAGAATCTTTAGTTTTCCATAGGTGTTTATCTGAGGTAAACCAGTTCAATCTCGAAACTTACCTTCGTTCTATCGTGCCTATAACTTTATTTACCCAAAATCTTTCAAAAGTATACATTAAATAAAAACAACAGTAAAATGTGATTAATTTAAAACAAAACTTAATTTCTTACCGTGACAGAGATGTCAGTTTATCGTGCTCCAATGGTGACGACCGTTTCTTCAAAATAAGAAGGCAGGCGCCAATGGGAGCCAATGCACAGGAGCCAATGGGAGATGCTGTATGCTGCACAACCAAATTTTTTTGTATTTATTTTTAACTAAAGGTCATACTATATTATTTTTAATATATACAATTTTTGTTAATCTATTAATCTTATAAAACACGCAAAAAAACATATCAATTGAATAATTGAATGATAGATTTTTTTTTTGACAAATATAGCTAAATATAGCCCAAATGTGGCCCATACAGGGCCCTTGAATAAAAACAAAATGGGCAGCCTAACTGGGGTCCACAACCCTGACTCAGCTGGGGCCCACATTCAGCCCATCAAAGTGCCCACTCTGACCCCATGCCCACGTGATGCCCATATAACCCAGATAAAGCCCATGTGGGTCCCACTGGATGAGTAGGACATATTCTTAGAGCAGTCCACAAATTTGGATGCATTTCATGCCTTTCATGTATAAATATCACCCAAAATTTATTTATTGCACAATTAAATACATTGTCATTGTGTACAATTTGTCAAACTCTTACAACCAAGACCCATACAACTCCTTGGCAAATTGTAGCCATAAAATATATACGACATCTATATCTTTTTAATATAAATGTTTAATATAGAGGGTTCCCTGGTGGTCTAGTGGTTAGCGACTGTCACCGCTGCGGCCCGGGTTCGATCCCCGGTCAGGGAACCAACCCCAGCCACTCTCAGTGCCGGGTCCCAAGCCCGGATAAATGGGGAGGGTTGCGTTAGGAAGGGCATCCAGCATAAAAACATGTGCCAAATCTAACATGCGGAGGATCCGCTGGGGCGACCCCTAATGGGAGAAGCCGAAAGAAAGGCTTTTTTTTTATATCTTTTTAATATATCTCTTAAATTTGCCTTTTAAGCCAGCACAGAAAACCTTTATGACATCACCTCAATTAAAGGTAACCAAATAAATAAGTGCTAATTTAACTACAAACTAGACTAGTTAGGTTATAATTGTTTTGTTGCAAGCTACACACCTTATGATAAACTACATACTATAAATTCTATGGTTATGCAAGCTTATACAATATAAAGAAATATTGTTTCTCTATGCGTATAAGCATAGCATTCAACATAGAATAACCTGTGATATACAGTTATTAGCATTTTTAATAAATGCATGATAGAGCTGCATATATACCTTTATCTTTTGCACAATTCCCCCCTACTTTCCTCTTTTTTGGGCTCCTGAGGGTTTAGACGTTTTTTTTGTAACTCATAATTTAAATTTGGATTCAGCTCTTCTGACTGATGTGACGTCACACCAGGTCTTGTCAGTTCTCCCACTGGAAACCCTGAAGCACTGAGGTGATGTCACCCAACACCCGCCTTTCCTTTCTTAGTGTATGAGTGAGGGTACATCTACGGGTGGTGGGGGCACACTTCGAGTCCTGACCAGGTTCATTGACCTTGACCATGCAAATAAACTGTAAAAAAAACAAAAACAAAACAAAAAAAAAAAACCCACAAAAAAAACAAAATTGTTTCAAACAGGCAATCGAAATATATGTAAATACTGAAGTCATGAAAATCCAGGGGCACGAGGAAAGTTGGGTGCCAGTGGGGGACACAGCGGGATTTGAGGCGGATGGCCACCGGGTAGAAGCCTTAGAGGTCAGGAAAGGCTGAATGAAGCCTCCAGGTGGCTGCACCAAGCACTTTCTGGCCAATGTGATGAGGCAGAGCACTGCCCTCTGCGGAGATCTGAGGTGGAGCTACACACTCTGCAGAGGTCTGAGGCGAAGCGACGCCCTCTGTGGAGGTCTGAGACGGAGGGCATAAGAAATAGAGGTTATCTTGGCAGGTCGGAAAAGCGGGGTGACATCCGCAGTCAGAGAGGAAGGCTGAGGTTGGGCAGCACCCTCAGGGGCCGAAGGGACAGTCTACTTAGGTTATTTAAAACCTTAGCTTTTAAATATTGACTGTCTCAGTTGGGCCCTTAAATTGCCAGTCTGTGGCGGATAATTCCGTCAGGAACGTGTTGGGACACGATACACGGCCAGATTATTCTGTCAGAGTGTGTGCGGGTGACTTGGTGAGTCAGGGACTGGATCACAGGTGCAGGGCTAGGTGAGTGAGGACCCAAATGCAGGATGTGACAGGGAGTAAGGAAAATACAGGCTTTAATGGAAACAAATAGGTAACTGAGCAATGGGGCAAGGCAAAAACACAGTCCAATAAACAGTCCAGGGTAAAAACATAGGCAAACAGGGTGATGCAGGGAGAAACAACACCAAAACCAAAAACAGTCCAGGATATAGAGAGCCGGCAAACAAAACCATAAAGGGCAGAGCAGAAACACAAAACAAAAACCAGTCCAGAGTACAAAACCAGAGCAGGATCAGGAATCCAGAGCAGACCTAGGTGGCACGAATAATCCCAGGGACTTTAGGAAGGAGGTGAGATAATCTGACGCTGAGCTAAAATCTTTGGTGTCCTTAAATACTGGACAAGCAATTTCATGTTTTGCTTTTTGACCCCCTACTGGTCTAAAATGTAACCAAACTGTGACTTAAAAATTGAGGTACATGCCGAAGCATGAATTTTATTTACCGTTACATTTGTATATGTATTAGGGATGTAGCAATATATGGATTCATACCAGAACTTTTCGGTACAGGGCTTTCGGTTCTGTACACACATGTACCAAATGCAATCCTTTTTACGTGCTTTAAGGTAACCCACCCAATGGCTTAATGACGGATATCACTGGTGTGGGTGTCAGGCGTGAACGAAGGCGGAAGCCAAAGTGAAAGCAAATCGCGTTTTATTAAACCAAAAAAGGCAGAGCCAACATAAAGCACCCGCAGCGCGGGATAAAGCGGCAAACGGCAGTCCGTAAATAATATCCACGGTGCAGGAGGAAGGAAGCGCGGCGCGGAGGCAGCGACGGGGAAGCGTCGGTAGTCCGAGGTGCACCGGGGATGATGCACGCTACCGTGGAGAGAGCACGGAGTCCGGGAAGAGACGGAGCGTAGCGGGAGAAGCATACGCGGAGAGAAGCATCACCGTGAACCTGCACAGACACACACGAACATGCATGCACGAACATACAATAACGGACAGCAAGCGTATGTGAGTGTGAGGCTTTTATAGGTGGTGTGATGGGTGCATGAAATTAGTCCCAGGTGATCGGGATGAGCCCGATTGCAATGAGCCTCGTGCGGGCGGTTGCAATGAGCCTCCGAAGGGGGCGTGGCAGGGGGATTCCTGACACCACCCCCCTCCCGAAGGGGTGGCACCGGACGCCCCCAACCCACAGAACGCCCGGAGGGCCGGGGCACTCGGAGGAGGGCCTTCCTGCTCGTCCAGGGCCGGAAGGGACCCGACTGGAACCGCCCTGGAGCCGGGGAAAGCCGGTGAAGGACCCGAAGCTAAGGGACCACCCCCGTGGACAGCCGGAAGTCGACCACGGACACCGCAGGACCCAGAACCAGAACACAGCCCGACGCGGCGGCCAGGAACGGAGCACAGCCCTTGGCGTCGACTGAAGACGGAGAGACGACTCCCACGGGGACCAGGAGCTGCACGATGCACTCAGGGGAGCCTGGAGGTGGAGCAACGCCCTCAGTGGAGACCGGAGGCGGAGAGACCTCCTCAACGGAGACCGGAGGCGGAGTGATGCCTTCAGCGGAGACCGGATGGAGGAGGACGTCCACCACGGAGGCCTGGGGCGGACCGACGACATCCAGGAAGGCCGGGAACGGAACCCTGTCCACCACGGAGACCTGGACGACGACCTCGGCGAGGACCGCCGCCTTCTCACCCACGGGGACCTGGAAGGGACAGACCGCCAGAGGCGGGGGTGAGCAGTCAGCAAGGCTTACCGGCTGGTGGACCCCCAGGATGGAGGCCGGAGACGGAGTGAAGTTCCCGGTGGTGTTCGGAGGCGGCACGACCTCCACGGCGGGGAACCGGAACTGGATGGTGCTCACGATCCCGACTGGAGCTTGGAGGACGTCCTCGGCGGAGTCAGGAGGCCGAGCAACGCCCTTGGAGGACCCCTGGAGTGCCATATCCTCCTCTGAGAAATCTGAAGGCCTGACTCCGAAGAGAGCTCAGCCCAGCTCCAGGTCTCCGAAGAGAGCTCTGTTCCGCTCCAGGTCTCCGAAGAGAGCTCTGTTCCGCTCCAGGTCTCCGAAGAGAGCTCCGTTCCGTCCAAGGTCCTCCGTCAGAGCTCCTCTCTGTCCCTGAGCAACCCAGTGGGCTCCTCTCTGTCCCTGAGCGACCCCGCGAGCTCCTCTCCGCTCCAGGGTCCCGAGGAGGGCTCCACTGCTGCCCAAGACCTCCGTGAGCGCTCCCCTCCGCTCGAAGGCCTCCAAGAAAGCTCAGCTTCACTCCCAGGACTCCCGGCTAGCGCCTCTCCACTCATGGACCTCCAGGCGGGCGCCTCTCCGCTCGTGGAAGAGCTCGGGAGCGAGACGTCGCCGGGAGCGGAGCTCGGGGACGTGGCGTCGTCCGGAGAGGGACTCGGAGGAGTCACTTCGCCTTCTGCAGGACTGTGGGGCGAGCCGTCGCCTTCGGTCGAACCCGGGGGCAGCGGTTCGACGTCCCTTTCGCAGTCCTGGAGCCGGGGTGAGTGCACAGGGAAACCCCTGGGCAAAGGGGCGTTCCTGGGGACGAGCAAGTCAGAGCCTGCAGGCCAGCCTGGGAGTGGAGAGAAGCCCGCTTGGGGATCCACGAGCGGAGAGGCGCCCGCCTGGAGGTCCATGAGTGGAGAGGCGCTAGCCGGGAGTCCTGGGAGTGAAGCTGAGCTTTCTTGGAGGCCTTCGAGCGGAGGGGAGCGCTCACGGAGGTCTTGGGCAGCAGTGGAGCCCTCCTCGGGACCCTGGAGCGGAGAGGAGCTCGCGGGGTCGCTCAGGGACAGAGAGGAGCCCACTGGGTTGCTCAGGGACAGAGAGGAGCTCTGACGGAGGACCTTGGACGGAACGGAGCTCTCTTCGGAGACCTGGAGCGGAACAGAGCTCTCTTCGGAGACCTGGAGCGGAACAGAGCTCTCTTCGGAGACCTGGAGCTGGGCTGAGCTCTCTTCGGAGACCTGGAGCTGGGCTGAGCTCTCGGGCGGAACCTGGAGCTGGGCAGAGCTCTCGGGCGGAACCTGGAGCTGGGCAGAGCTCTCGGGCGGAACCTGGAGCTGGGCGGAGCTCTCGGGCAAAACCTGGAGCTGGGCGGAGCTCTCGGGCGGAACCTGGAGCTGGGCGGAGCTCTCGGGCAGAACCTGGAACAGGGCGTGGCTCTCTGGCGGTGCCTGGAACAGGGCGTGACTCTCTGGCGGTGCCTGGAACAGGGCGTGGCTCTCTGGCGGTGCCTGGAACAGGGCGTGGCTCTCATCAGGGACCGGGAGCGAAGAGGAGCTCGAGGGGTCGCTCGGAGGCGGAGAGAAGCTCGGCGGGAGGTCCGGGGACGTAACCGAGCTCGCGGGGTCGCTCAGGGACGGAGAGGAGCTCGCGGGGTCGCTCGGAGGCGGAGCGGAGCTCTCGGGGTCGCTCGGAGGCGGAGAGGAGCTCTCGGGGTCGCTCGGAGGCGGAGAGGAGCTCTCGGGTGCGCTCGGAGGCATAGAGGAGCTCTCGGGGTCGCTCGGAGGCGGAGAGGAGCTCTCGGGAGGAGCCTGGAGCGGAGAGGAGCTCTCGGGAGGAGCCTGGAGCGGAGAGGAGCTCTCGGGAGGAGCCTGGAGCGGAGAGGAGCTCTCGGGAGGAGCCTGGAGCGGAGAGGAGCTCTCGGGAGGAGCCTGGAGCTGGGCCGAGCGCTCTTGAGGGACCTGGAGCTGGGCCGAGCGTTCTTGAGGGACCTGGAGCTGGGCCGAGCTATCCGGCGGGACCTGGAGCTGGGCCGAGCTATCCGGCGGGACCTGGAGCTTGGCAGAGCTTTCCGGCGGGACCTGGAGCTTGGCAGAGCTTTCCGGCGGGACCTGGAGCTTGGCAGAGCTTTCCGGCGGGACCTGGGGCGGAGCCGAGCTTTCCGGAAGGTCCTGGGGCGGAGCCGAGATTTTCGGTAGGTCCTGGAGCGGAGCCGAGCTCTCTGGACGGGCCTGGGGCGGAGCCGAGCTCTCTGGAAGGGCCTGGGGCGGAGCCGAGCTCTCTGGAAGGGCCTGGGGCGGAGCCGAGCTCTCCTCTGGAATCTGGAGCGAAACTGGGCCTTCCCGGAGATTCTGGAGCAGGACGGAGAGCTCCTGGAGGTCCTGTAGCGGAACAGAGCCGTTTTGGATGGCCTGGAGCACGGCGGAGATCCCCTGGAGAACCTGAGGCGGAGCGGAGCTTTCCTGGAGGTCTCGAAGCAGGGCGGAGATCTCTATGAGACTCAGGTGCGGAACCGTGCCCTTAAAGGTGGAGGTGAGGAGATGGAGATCAGCCGTGACCCTCCCGAGTTCCCTGGTGAGAAGCTGGAGGAACCGGGTGCACGAGCCGAACTCACCACCATTAGCATCCCACAGCTCTACAGCGATTGAGAGCGATTTCCCCGTTAGAAGAGACGTGACCCACGCGACCCTGGCTCTCTCCGTCGGGAAACGGGACGGATTCGTCTCCATATACTTTCTCACGCTCCGTACAAATTCGCCCCATTCATGTCTGTTGCCAGAGAAGCGCTTTGGGAATCCCGTGACGTCATCGTAGGGGTGTGGCGCCGCCGAACATGACCGCGAGCCGGCCGCGAGCTTCCGGGTTTTCCTGGAGGCGGGGCTTGGCTGCTTCGGCATCGCGGCCGAGCGAACCCGCCCACCGAGGTGCGATTCGCGCCAGGAACACGGCATTAATCCGATCATGTCCTTTCTTTTTTCTCAGTCCTTTATTCCTTTTCAGGGGTCCGTTATTCTGTCAGGCGTGAACGAAGGCGGAAGCCAAAGTGAAAGCAAATCGCGTTTTATTAAACCAAAAAAGGCAGAGCCAACATAAAGCACCCGCAGCGCGGGATAAACCGGCAAACGGCAGTCTGTAAATAATATCCACAGTGCAGGAGGAAGGAAGCGCGGCGCGGAGGCAGCGACGGGGAAGCGTCGGTAGTCCGAGGTGCACCGGGGATGATGCACGCTACCGTGGAGAGAGCGCGGAGTCCGGGAAGGGACGGAGCGTAGCGGGAGAAGCATACGCGGAGAGAAGCATCACCGTGAACCTGCACAGACACACACGAACATGCACGCACGAACATACAATAACGGACAGCAAGCGTATGTGAGTGTGAGGCTTTTATAGGTGGTGTGATGGGTGCATGAAATTAGTCCCAGGTGATCGGGATGAGCCCGATTGCAATGAGCCTCGTGCGGGCGGGGCACGCCCGAGAGCAAGAGCGAGGTGCGTCGGGGAATCCCGGGGTATGACAGCCTCCGAAGGGGGCGTGGCAGGGGGATTCCTGACAGTGGGTGAGGGTATGCTGCGTGTTAGTCTTTTTCACACTGCTGTAAAAGATTACTTCAATGCTTGCTCATGCATAAAGAATAGTTGACTTGCTAAGTCAGTGATAGTTAGAAATCAGAAGGTCCTCGTTGTGCTTACTGTATATACTATCTTGGTCATAGATTTGCGGTAACACCAGGCTACAAGGTTAAATGTCAATTCTAAAACAAATAATAGAAGAAAGTTACACAACATGATCAGCATAAAACCAAATAGTATTTTACAAGTATTTTACAAAATAATTATAAGAGTCAGTATTTAATTTTTGGTCTGTTCTACTGATATGGGACTGAGATCATATTTCAATCCAATCACACTGAGACCTTTAAAATTATACCAAACATGTAAAGTTAAAATGTATACATTCCTAAAATGTAACTATTACTGTATGCAAGTATAGTAGATTGAATTCCAGGAACTTCTAAGTCACCCAAGAATGGGTGAAAGGGTAGCTGATCAGATGTCTGTCTCTCCTCAGATTCCAAGGTTTATTGTTTTGTTGGTGGCTGTTCTCGGGGTCATGAAGTTGCATGGCAGTTCTCGGGGTCTGACCTAATGAAGAGGTCTGACCATCCTGACAGTGTGAAACAGTTAAAATCTGAGTTTCCTCACGGACATATAAAGTAGCTGACCGCGAGTTTGTTTAGTCTCCGCCTTCCACTTTGAGAGCATTTTTAACAATTATTTTTAAACTTGAAAACATACATAACAATGCCAGGGGTATAAAAAAGAAACTTAAGTTAGCACAGTGTCACACTATACCCGAAATTACATAATATTTGCTAAAGCGCTAAAGAATCAATAGCACTACCCGCTAACCAGGAAGTTAAGTTTTTTTTATTTGTCACAAACATAATTATACGCATGGTTATCTTGCAGTGAAATGAAAAGTTAACTAAATGTTGCATCGTAAATCTGAAAAAAATAAATAAATTCGGAAACATGATTTCACATATCCTTCTTTTTTGCATTTTTTATTAAATATATATATCTATATATATATATATATATATATATATATATATATATATATATCTATCTATCTATCTATCTATCTATCTATCTATCTATCTATCTATCTATATATATATATATATATATATATATATATATATATATATATATATTTTTTTTTTTTTTTTTTTTTTTTTTTTTTTGTACCTAGATCAAACAACAGTAAAACTATACACCAAAAAGCTTAAACAATGTTGTTCACATAACACATTTTATTTAATATAATTAAACTTTAAATTAGAGATTGGTGATGTATATTAACTATCTGCTAATATGACATCCAAATCTTGAGAATTGCTTGGTGTACAGGTTTTTTTTTTTTTTTTTTAAGCTTGCCTTTGAGTTAAGTGTTAATTGGATTTGTTAAGCTCATCAAAACTGCAGTTTGATGTTTTAAACCCAGGGGATAGGTAAAAAATTTCAGATGCTTGAAACTTTAAGATTATTCTCTTTCATCTCAGCCTTTCTTTTCCTTTTTTATTGCTTTTTTTATTTAAAGAATGCAGATTAGAATACCCAATGAGCATGACCCAAAATGAATCCAAATGCTTAAGGAAGATTTCAACAAAGCTTAAATAATTTATTATTTGAAAAACAGTCTTTTACACATGAAGACAAATCTCATGAATTGTAGTTGCAGCCTGAAGGAGGTGTTAATACTTAATGCTTAAGCAATACCTGTCTAAATATAAAAATGCAGTCATGAATTGCCTTTGCCTTTAATCAGAATATTAATGGGTGGCTAGTACAATATTCATTCAAGATGTTCTTTTCGATTTAACCAATAAACAGTGTTTGTCTTTACAGTTATGTATACACACTTTTCTAAGGCAAACAAAACACAATACCACAAAAGAATACCTATCCAAAAAAAAAAAAAGAAAAGATAACTGTCTTTCAAAAAAAAAAAGGAAAAAAAGAAAAGGAAAAGAAAAATTCACACAGACCACTAAACTATTACAGTTTTTCTCAAATGCTAAAACACATTTCACAAACGTTTCCTCCATGTTCCCCAATGTCTAAACACAACACCCTGTTCTAAAGCTACATAAACACAACCACACCTTCTCACTTCAAAACTCAAACTTTCACACCAAAAGAGCAGCTCGAAGCTTTCAAAAAATGTAAACACTATACACATCATTACACACTACAGCAAAACAATTGAAAACACAATGCTCAATTTGTGAGAAGGTTCTTTGTTTCATAACTGCCAATGCATATTTTTGAAACTTTACAGTAATGGATGTGCTTGGATCTCTGCAGAGGATTAGGCATTTAGATTTGAGAGTTTCATATAAGGAGTATAAATCTATAGTAAATTCTGCATGTACAATACTGTAACACAACTCAATGCAAAAACAGAATCTATTGCACACAACAGTACTCTTGAAAACATGAGCAGGGTGTGAAGTTTTTTATTTACTTTATTCACACACACACCACAATCACTGTGCGCCATCATGTCACTGAGCTGCATCGGGCCACATCACCTCATCCACCTCGCAGGCTATATTGTCTCTTGCCAGGCACCGCGGGATAAACGCCCTGAAATGGCGAATCCATCCTTGGAAGGCCTCCACTGGGATGTCAACACAGGCCAGCTTTATTGCCCTTAGGAGGTTCTCTTTAGTGTATGGTTGTCTGTCATAAACCTTCCATCTCCATGATGAGAAGAACTCCTCTATAGGGTTCAGGAAAGGGAAGTAGGGTGGCAGACAGACGTTTAAAAAAAGTGGTTACTGTTGGTGGTGAACCACTCTCTGATTTGGTTTGTATTGTGGAAGCGTACATTGTTCCAAATGATCACATAAATTTGATGTGCGGGCCCAGGATGGTGTTGTTGGCAGTCCAGGAGGATGTCTTTTAGCTCCTCTAGGAAGGTGAGGAGACGTTGGGTGTTGTAAGACCCAAGGACAGCATGCCGGTGAACCTCAGTGATGGCTCTTTGGCCAATGATGTTACGGCCTCTTTGCCTTCGTTTCTGCAGGTTGAAGCCAGCCTCATCCAGGAAGAGTTACTCATGAGGTCTGGCCATCGTGTCCAACTGTAATATCCTCTGTGAAAATGTGAAAGTGCACAGGTGTTCAGAACAACAGTCAATCAGGTAGCACAGTATTGTCCAGAAGTAATGTAGGCCACTGAGCAACACAGCATGTATACGAACTGTACTGTGAACATAAATGTATAATTACTTGCACATACTCGTAACGTAGGTTTTTGTGTCGCGCAGAGTTGCGCTCAAAGGGAACCCTATAGACCTGTTTCATCCGCATCTTTTGGGGCCGGAGAACTCAGTCTATTGTGGCTAAGCTGACATCATCAATGCTCTCAAAGTTGACATTATCGGCAATGACTTTGTCTCTGATCTCCCGGAGTCTGATGAGGTTGTTTTTACGAACCATATCCACAATGAGGGTTTCTTGTGCTGCTGTAAATATGGCAACCCTCCCACCTCTATGTGGCATTCTTTCAACTCTAAAGAAAGAAACATGTGTTGTCAGTTTTACAATACAGTAACAACTGGTTTGAAACCAATAGACTACTTTCACAGGCTTGTAAAATTGTATTGTGACAAAGAAAGCAATAGAGTACAATACCTGTTGTGTTGTCTGAATGCCCTGATAATGGTGTCAAAGGTGAATCTACTCAGGTTTGGACGGACTCGTAGTCCTGCTTCAGCCATTGTCATGCCATGGACAATGACATGGTCAATAACTGTTGCTCGCATCTCGTCCGTAATGATGGTGCGAGGTTGTCTTGCTCTCCCTCCTGGACCTTCTCCTCTCCCTTGTTGGCCTGCTCCTCTTCCTCCTCTGATTTGAACTCCTCTTCCCCTGACTCTGCCTTCATCCATTGTGTTTGTTTGGAATCTTCAGCAAACTGTGCACTCTGAACTTGCTTTTGTACATGTGGTCACAGCATTAGCAACAAGTGTCTTCAATTTTGAGTGGTTGTGTTTAATGAATGATGCCAGGTTTGTTCATTGTGTTAAAATATTGCTGACTGTGGCAAGCATTTTGCATTACATGAGCTTTCATTTAAGAATATGAGCAGAGTTCTTTTGCAACTTGTGTTTTAGCAAAAAAAAATGTGTTAAGATTTATGAGAACGGAGGATTGTGTTTTGTGAATTGTGTCTTCATGTGAAATGTGTTTATGATATTGGAAAATAATGGCTAGAGTTGTGTTCTAGCCATATACAACCACAACTCCAAAAAACTGGGACAATGTACAAAATGTAAATAAAAACAGAATGCAATGATTTGCAAATCTCATAAACCCATATATATTTTTTCACCACTCACCTCACCCTACTTTCAGTTCGACATGTTTACAAGCTTTAGCTCCATACTGGCTAATAAAAAAAGGTCCATACTGGCCAATAAAAAAAAAGATTTATGGAGTTTAAGGTTAAAATATAGTTTAGGCTATGAGTTTTTAGTTGTTTCCATTGTAACTGTCCAGTTAAAATTTGAATTTTCTTTAAAGTATTAGTCATTGGGAGAACTAAATAAGACTACCACTACCACTGATTGCCCATCTGTTATTTGTACCAGCCCACCTAATGTAATTAGCAAGAACTGGCCCTGCCAGTTGCTGAAGTTTTGGGAGAGGAATTTTGTCCCATATGTGTCTGACACTGGATTATAGCTTCTTAAAAGTTCTGGGTGTCCTTTGTTGTATTTTTGTTTAATGATGCACCAAATGTTTTCGTATAATGAAAGGTATAGGCTGCTGACAAGCTAGTTCAACACCCAGACTCTTCTACTGCAATACCATGCTATTGTAATATAAAAAAAATTTGTTTTATAGCTAAATGTGAGAATGCTCTACCAACTTTATTAGACTTTGCTATTCTAGGAACTAATACAAGTCTGGAGTTTTGAGATCTTTAAGAGCATGTCAGATTGTAGCATGTTAGAAGACTAGATAGATATATGGGAGCTAAACCATTTAGGTCCTTGTAAGTAAGTAGCAATAGTTTGTAGCTAATTTGATATTTGAAACATTGTAGTCAGTGTAAAGATGCTAAAATTGGATTTATATGGTTATATTTTCTCGACCTTGTGAGAACTCTGCTGGCTGCATTTGGACTAACTGTAGTTATAAACTTAGTGTACACACAAAACAGGGCTGGAAACATACATACACTACTTTTCAGGCAAAGGTTGTGATTAATAAAAAACAAACTTGACAGGAGAATGTGCACACCTGTAAGTAAACTCTACGTGAATTTTGGAGACACCAGAGGCTAGAAGGGTAATTGGCGACACAGATGATGGTGAACTAAAGTCAGATTGTAAGAAGAACGATTATAAGTATTGATGCCCCAAACACATTTAATTTCACTATATATCATAAGTTAGATCTTCTTGTGAAATCCAACTTTTAAATCAAAATTCATTCTAAATATTTAATCAGCACTGTCTTACCATTATATTGTCCACTATGGGAATGCAGGGAAAGATAATGGCCCAAATGCATGGAAAAGAGAAGAGTATTAAGATAAGATATACCTTTATTCGTCCCATAGGGGGCAGATTCTCTGTTACAGCAGCAAAGAAAAAGAAATACAAATATATAAAATAATTAAAAAGGCAAATATATAAAATAATAAAACATAATGTAGTATACAGTATATACACAACACAATGTATAAATACAAAGAAGAAGGAAAAGAGACCACGAGTAAGTATTTACGCTAACAGACATATTGCACACAGGTAATATAGTTTTAAAATTTCTGTTATTGCAGGTGTTGTTAAAAATACTTTGTTATTGTTATTATTGCAGTTAAACAGTAATATCAGTAAATATTTTGATGACTCGTTCACTGGGAGCAGCTTTGATCGTAAAGTCACTCCTTCAGACACTGAAACAGTCTGTCACTGAAGGAGCTGCTCAGAGATTAAACTGTTTCATACAGGGGGTGAGAGACGTTCTTCAGCAATTATGATAGTTTTGCTACCATCCTCCTTTCTTCCACCTCCTGTACAGTGTCCAGAGGAATCCCTAGGTCTCAGCTGGCCTTCCTGATCAGCTTGTCCAATCTCTTCCTTTCTGCATTTAAGATGCTGCTGCACCAGCATACCACACTTTAGAATATGACTGAGGCCTCCACAGAGTCAAAAAAGATCTTCAGTAGCTCTCCCTGCACTCCAGAAGACCTTAGTCTCCTCAGCAGAAAGAGTCTGCTCTGTCCTTTCTTATGGATTGCCTCAGTGTTGTCTGGTAGTAATGAAGTTTGTTTGTGCCTACGGAAAATCACCACCAGTTTTTTGGTTTTCCCCGCATTTATCTGGAGGCAGCTCTGTTGGCACTAGTCCACAAAGTTCTGTATCAGTCCTCTGTACTCCCTATCATCATCCGTGATCAGACCGACGATGGCAGAGTCTTCAGAGAACTTCATGAAGTGTGCAGTGTAGACGGTGAAGAGGAAAAGGGCTTAAACCGTTCCCTGACGGGCTCCACTGTTGCAGACAACCATGTCAGACTCACAGTCACGAGTCCTCACATACTGTGGTTGGTCTGTCAGGTAGTTCAAAATCCAGGCAGATGCATTCCCATGTACACCATCTTATCCCTAAGGAGCATAGGTTGGATGGTGTTACATGCACTAGAGAAGTAAAAAAACATGACTCTCACTGTGCTCCCAGCCTTTTTTCAGGTGCATAATAGCCCGATTTAGAAGGAAGATGACAGCGTCTTACACTCCAATGCCAGATTGGTAGGCAAACTAAAGTGGATCCATTGATGGGCTCACCAGAGGTCGGAGATGAGTGAGCACCAGCCTCTCTGATGTCTCATCAGATGTGAGGTCAGTGCTACTGGTCAGTAGTCCCCAAAGTCTTTTGGGCACAACTTCTTTGGTACAGGCACCACGCAGGATGTTTTGCATAGCTGTGGCACCTTCCCCAGTTCAGGATCAGGTCAAACACATAGCAATATGCCGCACAGCTGGTCTGCACAGGTCTTGAGCAGCCTGGAGCTGATGCTGTATGGAACCACAGCCTTCTTTACTTTGATCTTCCTGAGCTCCATTGTCACCTGCTCTTCTGTAAGGGTCAGTGTGTATTGGTTGGAGTGGAGGCTGGAGGGAATTGGTGGGGGGGTGGAGTTAGGTGTGTTGTGTGCAGTCTGTGAGCTAATAGCAGTGCAGAGAGAGGTGGGGCTGGAGCAGCTTGCTGTGGAAGCGAAGAAGGGGGGTTGCAGCACTATAACTATATAACTATAAGGGTGTTAATAACAAAACTGGCATGAAGAAACGTGTTTGCCTATTACATTTTACGTCTTAATTTTTATCTCGATCACATCAGTCCGCCAGACCGCAACACGGACAAGACGTTGTCGCCAAACCCCTCCGGATGTGCCATCGTACCTCCAGGTTCCTCTGTAGGCGATGTTTCGCCCCCGAGCTCCTCTGAAGGCGACGTCTCACCTCCAAGTCCCCCAGAAGCGACGTTTCGCCTCCAAGTCACTCTGATGGTGACGTCACGCTTTCAATCCCCTCAGAAACCACTTCCTGCGTCCCTGTGTCGCTTACCTTCTCTCTTTTGCAGAAGCTAAATGGCGCTACCACCATTTTGTAGCTCCTGGTTGTCACGACGTAGTGGCCGTATTCCATTGGCCAGATTTCACACGTGGTTCAGCACGTGGACAATGCGAGGCATTCCCAAAGGGTGGCGACACAGCGTCTCGTTCCTTAATGGAAATAGGGGAACATTTATAACCTTTTTTTTAAAGGAAAAAGATATGTTAACAACTAGGCTTTGTTTGCAAAAAATAAATAAATATATATATATATATATATAAATATATATATATATATATATATATATATATATATATATATATATATATATATATATAAGGACAGAAAAAGCAGTAGTAAAGAAAGTTGTTTTATTAGAGATTGCATGAAGCAGCGGTGAGGAAAATATTCTTGCACAGAGTGATTACCACGACCTGGTGATCTGGAAAATCTGAGCCTATTTTACATCTGTAAGTTAGAATTTATATCTCTTTATAGTTTTATATGATTTGTCAATTTTTTTATAAGAGAAATGCGTGTGTGTGTGTGTGTGTGTGTGTGTGTGTGTGTGTGTGTGTGTGTTGGGCACACTACTTCTGTCCATTTGAATAGCCGGCCATTACAGTTTTTCTCAAATGCTAAAACACATTTCACAAACGTTTCCTCCATGTTCCCCAATGTCTACACACAACACCCTTTTCTAAAGCTACATAAACACAACCACACCTTGTCACTTCAAAACTCAAACTTTCACACCAAAAGAGCAGCTCGAAGCTTTCACAAATGTAAACACTATACACATCATTACACACTACAGCAAAACAATTGAAAACACAATGCTCAATTTGTGAGAAGGTTCTTTGTTTCATAACTGCCAATGCATATTTTTTAATGTACACTACTGTAACACAACTCAATGCAAAAACAGAATCTATTGCACACAACAGTACTTCTGAAAACATGATCAGGGTGTGAAGTTATTTTATTTACTTTATTCACACCACACACACACACACACACACACACACACACACACACACACACCACAATCACTGTGCGGCATCATGTCGCTGAGCTGCATCGGGCCACATCACCTCATCCACATCGCAGGCTATATTGTCTCTTACCAGGCACCGCTCGAAAAATGCCCTGTAATGGCAAATCCATCCTTGGAAGGCCTCCACTGGGATGTCAACACAGGCCAGCTCCATTGCCCTTAGGAGGTCCTCTCTAGTGTATGGTTGTCTGTCATAAACCGTCCATTTCCATGATGAGAACTCCTCTATAGGGTTCAGGAAAGGGGAGTAGGGTGGCAGACAGACGTTTAAAAAGTGGTTACTGTTGGTGGTGAACCACTCTCTGATTTGGTTTGTTTTGTGGAAGCGTACATTGTCCCAAATGATCACATAAATTTGATGTGCGGGCCCAGGATGGTGTTGTTGGCGGTCCAGGAGGATGTCTTTTAGCTCCTCTAGAAAGGTGAGGAGACGTTGGGTGTTGGAAGACCCAAGGACAGCATGCCGGTGGACAAGCCCCTCCAAACCCATGGCCGCACAAAGAGTAATATTACCCCCCCGTTGGCCAGGAACCTCAGTGATGGCTCTTTGGCCAATGATGTTATGGCCTCTTTGCCTTCGTTTCTGCAGGTTGAAGCCAGCCTCATCCAGGAAGAGGTACTCATGAGGTCTGGCCATCGTGTCCAACTGTAATATCCTCTGTGAAAATGTGAAAGTGCACAGGTGTTCAGAAAACAGTCAATCAGGTAGCACAGTATTGTCCAGAAGTAATGTAGGCCACTGAGCAACACAGTATTTCCACTAACTGTACTGTGAACATGGATGTATACTTACTTGCACATACTCGTAACGTAGGTCTTTGTGTCGCGCAGAGTTGTGCTCCAAGGGAACCTTATAGACCTGTTTCATCCGCATCTTTTGGCGCCGGAGAACTCGGTCTATTGTGGCCAAGCTGACATCATCAATGCTCTCAAAGTTGACATTATCGGCAATGACTTTGTCTCTGATCTCCCGGAGTCCAATGAGGTTGTTCTCACGAACCATATCCACAATGAGGGTTCATTGTGCCGCTCTAAATATGGCAACCCTCCCACCTCTATGTGGCATTCTTTTAACTCTAAAGAAAAAAACATGTGTTGTCAGTTTTACAATACAGTAACAACTTATTTTATAACCAATAGACTACTTTCACAGGCTTGTAAAATTGTATTGTGACAAAGAAAGCAATAGAGTACAATACCTGTTGTGTTGTCTGAATGCCCTGATAATGGTGGCCACGGTGATCCTACTCAGGTTTGGACGGACTTATAGTCCTGCTTCAGCCATTGTCATGCCATGGACAATGACATGGTCAATGACTGTTGCTTGCATCTCGTCCGTAATGATGATGCGAGGTTGTCTTGCTCTCCCTCCTGGACCTTCTCCTCTCCCTTGTTGGCCTGCTCCTCTTCCTCCTCTGATTTATACACCTCTTCCCCTGACTCTGCCTTCATCCATTGTGTTTGTTTGGAATCTTCAGCAAACTGTGTACTCTGAACTTGTTTTTGTACATGTGGTCACAGCATTAGCAACAAGTGTCTTCAATTTTGAGTCGTTGTGTGTAATGAATGACGCCAGGTGTGTTCATTGTGTTCAAATATTGCTGACTGTGGCAAGCATTTTGCATCACATGAGCTTTCATTTGAGAATGAGTTCTTTTGCAACTTGTGTTTTAGCAAAAAAAAAAAATTGTTAAGATATATGAGAACAGAGGATTGTGTTTTGTGAATTGTGTCTTCATGTGAAATGTGTTTATGATATTGGAAAATAATGGCTAGATTTAGTAAATGTGTTAAGACAACTGGTCATTTGGTTTAGAGGACTGGCTTTTGTGTTTTAGCATTTGAGAAAAACTGTAATATGAATGCAGTATGTATGAATGGCCATCTAGCTGCTGGCTCTCAAATAAGGTGAGACATCGTCTCAGATAAATGTTTATTGGCATCTAATATTTTATTATATCTTCATTAAATGTGAAATATTATCTCCAGTACTTTTCTGGATTGCTCCAGGACTGATTTCATGTATTTATATATGAAATTTGAAAAAATATTAAATGCAGGGAATTTATTTTGAAGACACTTCATCATTTATAACATCTTTTTAATCAATATCAACTCTGGTTGGTAAAGCCCAAAGTGTCTTCTTTCCAAAGATATTGAAATTATCTAGTACACTTTTGTCACAAACTATTAACATTTACCTTTAGGTTTTCAGCTTTCCCAAAGTGGGGGGTGCATGCTCACTGGTTAACCTGGTCAATTAAGATATTTCTTCTGGTTTTGTTGAGATTTATAGCTGGGTATCATCAGCAAAACAATGGAAACTGATCCTATGACTTCTAATGATACACTGAACAAAATTATAAATGCAACACGTTCAAATCAAATCAAATTTTATTTGTCACATACATACAGAGTACGACATGCAGTGAAATGCTTTATAAGACTGTCCGGCATGAGGGAATAGGATGGGGAGAAAAAAAAAAAAAAAAAAGAAGGCAGATAAATAAAGGATATAAACTATATAAAATAAAGTCCAAAATGACCCAAAATGGTGCTACTTTCACTTTGTAGCCCGCCTTATGTAACACATGGATATCAGAGCAACTGCTGTCCTTGTGTACCACCGCAAAACACTAAAAAAAATAACCCAAAAAAATAACCCAAACAACACAATAAACAATGATCTGCGGCAGAAGCTACGCGACCTCGGACCCACATAGCAATTTTTCTCTGGCCCAGCTCCGGCCACCACAACCAGCTTTTGCTTGGCCCACATGAATGAATACCGCAATGAATTACGGTCCTAGTGTGGACCAGGTCTGGATTCCAGACAATTGCCACACATGGGCCATAACTGGCCCAATTCTCAGCCAAGTTAAATACCCATAACTGGTCCTAAATGACATCTGGCCCATTTCTTGTGAGCCGCCTTAAAATCGGTACCACCTCTGCCAAACCGAGGCATGTTTGGCCCACATGCTTTATGCCAGTGCCGGATGAATGCCAGCTGTGCCATATGAATGCCAAATCTGGGCCAAATCTTAACCCACAGAAGTCTGCTGGACCAGACAACATTCCTGGCAGAGTGTTCAGGGAATGTGCACAACAGCTAGCGGATGTCTTCACAGACATCTTTAACATCTCCCTGAGCAGCACCACTGTTCCAACGTGCCTCAAGACGACGACCATCATTCCTGTGCCGAAGAAGTCGACTGTCTCCTGCCTCAATGACTATCGTCCTGTTGCACTCACACCCAGTGTGATGAAGTGCTTTGAGAGGCTCGTCATGAGGCACATCAAGATCCAGCTTCCACCCGCACTGGACCCCATGCAGTTTGCGTATCTTCCAAACCGCTCCACGGACGATGCCATCTCCACAACCCTTCATCTGTCCCTCAACAACCAAGACAACAAGGACTCGTATGTAAGGAAGCTGTTTATAGACTTCAGCTCAGCATTTAACACGATCGTCCCTCAGCGCCTAATTGAGAAGCTGAGCCTACTCAGCCTGAACACCTCCCTCTGTAACTGGATCCTGGACTTCCTGACTGGGAGACCTCAGTCAGTCCGGATCGGAAACAGCATCTCCAGCACCACCACACTGAGCACTGGAGCCCCTCAGGGCTGTGTGCTCAGTCCACTGCTGTTCGCTCTGCTGACTCACAACTTTGAAGCAATGCACAGTTTGAATCATATCATCAAGTTCGCCGATGACACGACCATGGTGGGTCTCATCAGAAGGAACAACGAGTCAGCATACAGAGAGGAGGTGCAACAGTTAACAGCCTGAAGCCAACAACCTGTCTCTGAATGTGGACAAAACTAAAGAGATGGTTGTTGACTTCAGGAGAACACAGAGTGACCATCATCGATGGATCCTCAGTGGAGATCGTCAAGAGCACCAAATTCCTAGGTGTTCACTTGGCGGATAACCTCACCTGGTCACTCAATACCAGCTCCATCACCAAAAAAGCCCAGCAGCATCTCTACTTTCTGAGAAGGCTGAGGAAAGCTCATCTCCCTCCCCCCATCCTGACCACGTTCTACAGAGGGACCATTGAGAGCATCCTGAGCAGCTGCATCACTGCCTGGTTTGGGAACTGCACCGTCTCGGATTGCAAGACCCTACAGGGGATAGTGAGGACAGCTGAGAAGATCATCGGAGTCTCTCTCCCCTCTATTTTGGACATTTACACCACACGCTGCATCCGCAAAGCAAACAGCATTGTGAAAGACCACACACACCCGTCACACACACTCTTCACTCTCCTACCATCAGGGAAGCGGTTCCGAAGCATTCGGCCACCACATCCAGACTGTGCAAGAGTTTCCTTCCTCAAGCCATCAGGCTACTCAACAAACAACTGAACTGAAACTCTCACACACACACACACACACACACACACACACACACACACACACACACACACACACAGTGTGACTGATCGTATTTGTACAAACCGGACTCAACACACACTTATACTCACTTCGTGTGACTGAGCTGTACAAACCGGACTCAACACACATCATACACTTTGCATACCCATGATTCAGTACCACTAATCATTACCGCAAAATGTTTACATGCCGTTTTTGCACATCTTCCGGGATTGCAGCTATTTGTTCTTTTGCACAATATTCTGTCTACATTTTTGTTACTGTTCACTTTATCTTGATTGCTGCGATTTGTTCATTTGCACAACATTCTGTTACAATATTCTGTTTACATTTTTCTGCTACTGTTCACTTTATTTTGTTACGACAGGTTTAATGGCAGAGCTATTTTATATTTTGTGTATTGTCTTGCACTGTCCTGTGTTGTGCTGCACTGTCTTGTGTTGTCTTTTGCACTGTTTGCACCAGGTTGCACACATGCACTTTATGTGGCAAGGATTTTTCTTACTAGTCCTTGGCCCTGTGTTTTCTGTTAATGTGATTGTTGTTTTATGTTGTTTTATGCAGCATCAGGGTTCTGGAAAAACGTTGTTTCATTTCACTGTGTACTGCATCAGCTATATGTGGTTGAAATGACAATAAAAGCTTCTTGACTTGACTTGACTTGAAAATATAAAATATATAAATATATATACAGTGGGTATGGAAAGTATTCAGACCCCCTTAAATTTTTCACTCTTTGTTATATTGCAGCCATTTGCTAAAATCATTTAGGTTCATTCTTCTTCCTCATGAATGTACACATAGCACCCCATACTGACAGAAAAACACAGAATTGTTGACATTGTTGCAGATTTATTAAAAAAGAAAAACTGAAATATCACATGGTCCTAAGTATTCAGACACTTTGCTCAGTATTTAGTAGAAGCCCCCTTTTGATCTAATACAGCCAGGAGTCTTTTTGGGAAAGATGCAACAAGTCTTTCACACCTGGATTTGGGGATCCTCTGCCATTCCTCCTTGCAGGTCCTCTCCAGTTCTGTCAGGTTGGATGGTAAACGTTGGTGGACAGCCATTTTTAGGTCTCTCCAGAGATGCTCAATTGGGTTTAAGTCAGGGCTCTGGCTGGGCCATTCAAGAACAGTCACGGAGTTGTTGTGAAGCCACTCCTTCGTTATTTTAGCTGTGTGCTTAGGGTCATTGTCTTGTTGGAAGGTAAACCTTCGGCCCAGTCTGAGGTCCAGAGCACTCTGGAGAAGGTTTTTGTCCAGGATATCCCTGTACTTGGCCGCATTCATCTTTCCCTCGATTGCAACCAGTCGTCCTGTCCCTGCAGCTGAAAAACACCCCCACAGCATGATGCTGCCACCACCATGCTTCACTGTTGGGACTGTATTGGACAGGTGATGAGCAGTGCCTGGTTTTCTCCACACATACCGCTTAGAATTAAGGCCAAAACGTTCTATTTTGGTCTCATCAGACCAGAGAATCTTATTTCTCACCATCTTGGAGTCCTTCAGGTGTTTTTTAGCAAACTCCATGCGGGCTTTCATGTGTCTTACACTGAGGAGAGGCTTCCGTCGGGCCACTTTGCCATAAAGCCCCGACTGTTGGAGGGCTGCAGTGATGGTTGACTTTCTACAACTTTCTCCCATCTCCTGACTGCATCTCTGGAGCTCAGCCACAGTGATCTTTGGGTTCTTCTTTACTTCTCTCACCAAGGCTCTTCTCCCCAAATAGCTCAGTTTGGCCGGACTGCCAGCTCTAGGAAGGGTTCTGGTCGTCCCAAACGTCTTCCATTTGAGGATTATGGAGGCCACTGTGCTCTTAGAACCCTTAAGTGCAGCAGAAATCTTTTTGTAACCTTGGCCAGATCTGTGCCTTGCCACAATTCTGTCTCTGAGCTCTTCAGGCAGTTCCTTTGACCTCATGATTCTCATTTGCTCTGACATGCATTGTGATCTGGAAGGTCTTATATAGACAGGTGTGTGGCTTTCCTAATCAAGTCCAATCATTATAATCAAACACAGCTGGATTCAAATGAAGGTGTAGAACCATCTCAAGGATGATCAGAAGAAATGGAAAGCACCTGAGTTAAATATATGAGTGTCACAGCAAAGGGTCTGAATACTTAGGACCATGTGATATTTCAGTTTTTCTTTTTTAATAAATCTGCAACAATGTCAACAATTCTGTGTTTTTCTGTCAATATGGGGAGCTGTGTGTACATTCATGAGGAAGAAGAATGAACTTAAATGATTTTAGCAAATGGCTGCAATATAACAAAGAGTGAAAAATGTAAGGGGGTCTGAATACTTTCCGTACCCACTGTATATATGAGAAAAAAGTGTATATACAGGATGCTTATGACAGTAAACATTTACAACATTAAAAAGTTAAGGTGGTTGATATGATTGTCCTTAAAGTGACCGTGTGCGGTATGATGTGGTATAAAGTGCACTGTGCTGTGTAAGATTTTTCTAGGTACACTATTTCTCTCGAATATTGTTCACAAATCTGTCTAAATCTGTGTTAGTGAGCACTCCTTTGCCGAGATAATCCATCCACCTCATAGGTGTGACATATCAAGATGCTGATTAGACAGCATGATTATTGCACAGGTGTGCCTTAGGCTGGCCACAATAAAAGGCCACTCTAAAACTTGCAGTTTTAAAACACAGCACAATGCCACAGATGTCACAAGTTTTGAGGGAGCATGCAATTGGCATGCTGACTGCAGGAATGTCCACCAGAGCTGTTGCCTGTGAATTGAATCTTCATTTCTCTACCATAAGCCATCTACAAATGCATTGCAGAGAATTTGGCAGTACATCCCTCACAACTGCAGACCAGGTGTAACCACACCAGCCTAGGACCTCCACATCCACCATCTTCACATCCAAGATTGTCTTAGATCAGCCACCCGGACAGCTGCTGCAACAATCAGTTTGCATAACCAAAGAATTTCTCTTCAAACCGTCAGAAACTGTCTCAGGGAAGCTGCATTCTCTTTGTCTTCATCGGGGTCTTTTTGTTTGACATTTTGTTGTCGTAACCGACTTGTTCAAGTTCAAATTATATTTGTCACATACACATACATACAGAGTATGACATGCAGTGAAATGCTTTATATGACAGTCTGACATTTAATCATGGAAAAAAGGAATAGAATATAAGGATATATAAAATTAAGACAAGTAGATAAATAAAAAAGTATAAACTATAGAAAATATAGAAAATATGTGTATGTACATGAATCTAGACAGGGATGCGTATTGCAGATATTGACAGTACAAATTTTAAGTGATTTAGTGTGATTGTCCTTAAAGCATTCATGTGCAGTATGGTGTGGTATAATGTGACACTGTGCTGTGCAAGTTCAGAGTTGAATTGACAGTCCAGAGATAAGGTGTCATGTAATAGTGCAAAAAAGTTGTGCAGAAATAGTGAATATGGAGAGAGAGGTCCAGTACTAGTTTCTGAGTGTTTCCTGGTTTAAACTCTGAATGGCCTGTCGGAGGAAAAGAAGCGGAAGCTAGTTTCCTCTAGTGTCTGCGCACACTGTAAACTGAATGCAACAAAGAAAAGAGTCCATTGTTGGGATGGCTGATGTCAGGGTGCATCACCAGGGTGTTGATGTGACAAGATCAAGACAGGTCCTGTGTGATGTGAACACCCAAGTACCCAAAACTGTCTACTCTCTCCACCAGGACCTGTGTTTCTGTAGTCCAGGTGGCTCATCGTTGTGTGAAGAAGATGAGTAATGGCGTCCTCAGTAGGGCGGTCCAGGTGGTACGTGAACTGTAGAGGATCCCGTGTGTTTGGTAGTGATGCAGTGATGAAGTCTCTGACCAGTCTTTCAAATTCACTCTCCTGAATGCCCTCCTCACGTCATGCTCCGAGATGGGGAACTTGTTTACCTTTGCAGCTCTCTCAGCGTGCATGCTGTTTGTGCTGCTAGTGTGGTTAGCTGCAGCCTCGAAGCGAGCGTAAAGGATGTTTAGCTTATCTGTCAGAGAAGCGTTTTATGGTGTTTTATAGTCTCTGATGTTTCTCTCTAGTTTCCTCTAGTGTCTGCGCACACTGTAAGATGCAGCCTTGTACTCGTCCATGTCTCCGGTGGCGAGGCCCAAGTTGTAGGCAGCGGAGCAGTATCTCAGAGCATCACGGATGGTTTTATCCACCCACGGCTTCTGGTTAGGAACATTCTGATGGTGGTTTTCTGTACCGTATCATCCGCTAGTTTCCCAATGAATCCCACAACCGCTTCCGTAAACATGTTGACGTCATCAGAGCTGCACCTGAACATGTCCCAGTCTGCGTCATTTATACCACACCATACTACACACGGACACTTTAAGGACAATAATGTTAATCACTTAAATTTTTACTGTCATATGCATCTATGTATATACACATATTTTCCACATATATCTTCATATATTTTATATAGTGTATACTTTTTATTTATCCACCTTCTTATTTTTTTGGAATATTTTTTTTTCCTCATTCCATTCCTTGCTTGAATGCCATACAGTCGTAAAAAGCATTTCACTGCATTTTGTACTCTGTATGTAAGTTTATGTGACAAATAAAATTTTATTTGATTTGAATATTCTATTTTTCAGAATTTTGAGTATTCATTAGCTGTAAGCCATAATCATCAAAAAAAAAAAAAAATAAACACTTGAAATATATCATTCTGTGTGTGATGAATCTATATAATATAAGTTTTACATTCACTTTTTAATGATATTCTAATTTATTGAGATGCACCTGTACATTTAAATCAAAATAAACAACTGTGTGAATGTTAAACTGATAGTTCAGTTGTTATTAGGTTAATATGAGGTACAGTGTTGCTTTATATTTTGTGAATCAGAAAGTGTCATTACCTCTGTTTAAATATGACTCAAAACACAAACAAATATTTTCATTCAAGAGTCATGTCAGGAAGTGTTTACAGGAGTGTACTTGTACATAAACACAAAATGTAAACACAAAAGGTTGTGCAAAACAGCAGCAGCAGTCAAGTTAATGTGCAAAACAGCATGAAAACATTTAATAAAATAATACTATAAAATGGGTGGTGCTGAAAACATGGACATGTGTGAATTAAAATGAGTATAAGTGTGTGTTTGAGTTCAGAGTTGTAGAACCCTAGTAACACCCAGTTGAGTGAGTGTGTTCGTGTAAGTTTCAGTTCAGTTCTGTGTGTTGAGGAGCCTGATGGCATAACGGAAAAAACTGTTGCACAGTCTGGATGTGAGGGCCCAAATGCATCGAATGACTTACCTGATGGTAAGAGAGTAAAGAGTGTGTGTGAGGGGTGAGTGGGGTTGGCCACAATGCCGTTGTTTTTGCAGATGCAGTGTGTGGTGTCAATGTCCATGATAGAGGAAAAAGAGACTCAGATGATCTCGGCTGTCCTCAGCATCCTCTGAAGGGTCTTGTGATCCGAGATGGTGCAGTTCCCAAACCAGGCAGTGATGCAGCTGCTGAGGATGCTTTCAATGGTCTCTCTGTAGAACATGGTCAGGATGGGGAGGGAAATCCCTCAGACTTTTCTGAAAGTAAAGACGCTGCTGGGTTTTGTTGCTGATGAAGCTGGTGTTGAGTGACCAGGTAAAGTTCTCCACAAGATGAACACCAAGGAATTTGGTGCCTTTGACAATCTTTACGAAGGATCAATCAATGATCAGTGAAGGATTGTCTCTCTTTGCTCTCCCAAAGTCAACAGCCATCTCTTCAGTTTTGTCAACATTCAGAGCCAGGTGGAGGTTATTGGCCCTACACCAGGCTGTTAGCTGTTTCACCCCCTCTCTGTATGCTGACTTGTCATTCTTGTTGATGAGACGCACCATGTTGGTTTCATCGGTGAACTTAATAATGTGCTTTGAGCTGTGCATTGCTACACAGTCGTGAGTCAGCTGAGTGAACAGCAGTGGGCTGAGCACACAGCCCTGAGGGGCCCCAGTGTTCAGTGTGGTGCTGCTGGAGATGCTGTTCTTGATCTGGACTGACTAAGGTCTCCCAGTCAGAAAGGTTCGGATCCAGTGTTCAGGCCGAGTAGGCTTAGATTCTTTATTAGGTGCTGAGGGATGATTGTGTTGAATGCTGAACTAAAGTCTAAAAAACAGAATTTGTAAGTAGTGTCCTTATTGTCCAGCTGGTTGAGGGCCAGGTAGAAAGGACATGGCGATAGCATCATCCACTGAACAGTTTGGATGATCTGCGAACTGCATGGGGTCTAGTCAGGATGGTAGCTGGGTCTTGATGTGACTCATGATGAGCCTTTCGAAGCACTTTCTTTATAATTTGTTAGAGTGACGATAGTCATTGAGGCAGGAGCCTGTAGACTTCTTTGGCACGGGAATGATAGTCATTGTCTCAAGGCACGTAGTAACAACTGTGCTTATGTATGTAAGTATGTGTCCCGCTGGAAGATGAATAAGATGTCAGCAAAGACATTTTCTAGCTGTTCTGCACATTCCCTGTGCACTTCGCCAGGAATGATGTCTGGTCCAGCAGACCTCTGTTAACTCTGCATAGAGTTTTCCTCACTTCCGCTGTGGTTAGACAGAGCACCTGGTCGTTTGGTAGGAGGAGTGGTCTTTTTTGCTGCCACATTGTTCTGCACCTCAAACCGGGCATAGAAGTCATTCAGTGTATCTGGGAGAGAGGAGTCATGATCACAAGCAGGTTAAGTGGAAAATGGATTGTCTTGGCATGTGCACGCTTCACCTCTCTGATGGCACAGGATAGTTTGGCCCTTAATGATATTAAGGCCATCTTGTTCCCTGCTCTTAAGCCAGAGTCTTTAGCCTTTAGTAGAGCGTGCACTTCTGCCAAGGTGGGGGTGGGGATTCGACAGGTAAGCGCTTGGGATGTTTGTATGAACAACATCCAGTGTGTTTTTCCCTCTTGCAAAGTCCACATTCTCATAACAATTAGGAAGCACAATCCTGATATTTGTATGACTGAAATCTCCGGCAACATTAAAAAGTCCACCAGGGTGTGTTCTGCATTTCGCTAATAGGCCAGTATAGTACCATCTCTAGGTTACGTATGTAACCCTAGTCCCCTGAGGGAACGAGGCGCTGCATCACAAACCTTTGGAAATGCCTCCGCGTTTGCTCACGCTGTGAAATCCGGCCAACGGCAAGGCGTGACGTCACCGTCTCGTTCCCTCAGGGAACTAGGGTTACATATGTATAGCGGACAAACAGCTGCTCTGACTTCCTCCACGGACTTGTCCTATAGACATACAGTACTCCCTTTCCACTTGGTCTCCTGAACACACATCATGTCTACCTTTCTCCGCTTCATCATCACAGCTAACTCTCTCCCTTTTTTCCAGTCATAGTACCAACATTTAAAGTGCCCAACCTAACATCCACTCTCCTCCACTTCTCCTTTCCCTGCTCTCTCGGCAGACATCTTTCTCTTTTCCTCGTTTGATCAGCAGTTGGATCTGTTGGCTCACAATACCTGTGTTAACCTGTAACCTAACCAATACCTGTGGTCGTTGGTAACCCATGGCCCTTGACCGATCCAAAATGAAATTCTGGTTTGTGATCCGCATATTTGATCTGCCACATTTTTCGACTGGATGCCCTTCCTAACACAACCTTCCCCATTTATCCGGGCTTGGGATCGGCTCTAAAAGTGCACTGGTTTGTGCAACCCTAATGACTGGGTTGACAACAGAACTATTGTCAATCATGGAAAATCTATCCCACCCTAAAGGTACACCACTAAATGATTGTACCTTTACATTTGCAGCATTTAGCAGACGCCCTTGTCCAGAGCTACGTACAAAAGTTATTTGAGTTTCTAGCAATGATAAATCTACACTGGTGCGCAAGATTACAAACTTAATATACAAACCCGATTCCAAAAAAGTTGGGACACTGTACTAATTGTAAATAAAAACAGAATGCAATGATGTGGAAGTTTCAACTTTCAATATTTTATTCAGAATACAACATAGATATCAAATGTTTAAACAAATTTATCATTTATAAAATAAGTTGATTTTAAATTTCATGGCATCAACTTAAAAAAGTTGGGACAATGGCATGTTTACCACTGTGTGGCATCCCCTCTTCGTTTTATAACGGTCTGAAAACATCTGGGGACTGAGGAGACAAGTTTAGGAATATAAATGTTGTCTACTACAGGCTTCTAGTTGCTCAACTGCTTTTGGTCTTCTTTGTCGCATCTTCCTCTTTATGGTGCGCCAAATGTTTTCTATGGGTGAAAGATTTGGACTGCAGCCTGGCCATTTTAGTACCCGGATCCTTCTTTTTCGCAGACATGATGTTGTTATTGATGCAGTATGTGGTCTGGCATTGTCAAGTTGGAAAATGCAAGGTCTTCTCTGAAAGAGACAACGTCTGGATGGGAGCATATGTTGTTCTATCACTTGGATATACCTTTCAGCATTGATCGTCTCTTTTCAGATGTGTAAGCTGCCCATGCCACACGCACACATGCATCCCCATACCATCAGTGATGCAGGCTTCTGGACTAAGCCCTGATAAAAACTAGGGTTGTCCTTATCCTTTTCAGTCCGGATGGCATGGTGTCCCAGTTTTCCAAAAAGAAAAAAAGAAATTCTGATTCGTCTGACCACAGAACAGTTTTCCACTTTGCCACAGTCCATTTTAAATGAGCCTTGGCCCAGAGAAGATGCCTGACCTATAGAGTTTTAGCCAGCAGCGGCGAATGGCACAGTGGATTGTGTTCACCAACAATGTTTTCTGGAAGTATTCCTGAGCCCATGTTGTGATTTCCATTTCCATGTTGTGATTTCCATTAGGAATACAGTAGCATTCCTGTATGTGATGCAGTGCCGTCTAAGGGCCCGAAGATCACGGGCATTCAATATGGTTTTCCGGCCTTGACCCTTACGCACAGAGATTGTTCCAGATTCTCTGAATCTTTGGATGATATTATGCACTGTATCATAATAACTTCAAACTCTTTGCAAATTTCTCTGAGAAACTCCTTTCTGATATTGCTCCACTATTTTTCGCCGCAGCATTGGGGGAAATGGTGATCCTCTGCCCATCTTGACTTCTAAAAGACACTGCCACTCTGAGAGGCTCTTTTTATACCAATCATGTTCCCAACTGACCTAATAAGTTGCAGTTTGGTTCTCCAGCTGTTCCTTATATGTACATTTTACTTTTCCAGCCTCTTATTGCTACCTGTCCCAACTTTTTTGGAATGTGTGGCTTTGATGAAATCCACAATGAGCCAATATTTGGCATGATGTTTCAAAATGTCTCACTTTCAACATTTGATATGTTATCTATATTCTATTGTGAATAGTATTTTAGGTTTATGAGATTTGTAAATAATTGCATTCCTTTTTTATTCACAATTTGTACAGTGTCCCAACTTATTTTGAATCTAATTTGTACATATAACTCTTGAATTCTTCAAAGCTAACTTGGAAAGTGCTAACTTAAGTGTTTCAGGAAGAGGTAGGTCTTTAACCGTCGCTTAAAGATAGCCAGGGACTCCAGGGAAGTTCATTTCACCACCTCGGTGCCAGAACAGAGAAGAGCCTTGAAGTATACTTACCTCTCATTCTGAGAGAAGGTGGTACCAGTTGAGCAGTGCTGGAGGATTTCAGACATCGTGGTGCAATGCAAGGTGTAATGAGGTCCCTGAGGTAGGATGGTGCTGGTCCATTTTTGGCCTTGTAGGCAAGCATGCAGCTACTGGAAGCCAGTGAAGGGAGCGCAGCAGTGGGGTGGTGTGAGAGAACGTGGGCATATTGAACACAAGTCGTGCAGCTGCATTTCTGACCATTTGCAGTGGATGAATAGCGTTCAGAGGAAGACCTGCAAGCAGAGAGTTGCAGTAGTCCAGTCTTGAAATGACAAGAGACTGAACAAGCACCTGGGCAGCCTGTGTGGACAGAAATGGTTGAATCCTTCGGATGTTGTAGAGAAGAAATCGACAGGAACGAGCCACATTAGCGACATGTGAGAAGAAGGACAGTTGATTGTCCATAGTTACCCCAAGGTTACGAGCAGTGGCTAAAGGAGAGAGCAGAGAGTCATGTAGAGTTATTCGGAGATCTCGACCTGGAAATAAATGATTTGCTGGGGTTGAGTTTTAGTTAATGAGCACTTATCCATGAAGATATGTCTGTCAAGCATGCTGAGATCCGAGCATAAGCTTTGGTATCTGATGATTAAAAGAAAAGATAAGTTGAGTGTCATCTGCATAGCAGTGGAACGGAAACCCATGTAAGGATATTACTTCACCAATGGAGTGGGTATAGAGGGAGAAAAGGAGGGGACCAAGTACTGAGCCTTGTGAGACACCAGTGGTGAGTCACACGGGGCAGTTCTGGCTCCCCTCCAAGTTACCTGGTATGAGCGACCTTCCAGATAGGAAGCAAACCAATCCCATGCTGTTCCGCAGATACCGAGGTTTCTGAGAAACTGCATGCTGCTCAATTGATGTGTCGCTTTAAACTCAGACTGGTTTGGATCATGGAGGTTGTTTTGTGAGAGACAGTTGGTTAAAAACCTTGCGTTCCAGAGATTTAGCAAGAAAGGAGAGACGTGATACCAGTCTGTAGTTGTTGATGTCTGATAGGTCCAGAGCAGGTTTCTTTAAGATGGGAATGACCCTTGCTTGCTTGAAGGTAGTTGGCACTTAGCCAGATGTTTATGACCCATTGATGGTTGTGGAGATGAAGGGCAGGAGATCTTCTGTGATGGTCTGAAGCATAGTTGAAGGAATTGGATTCAGAGGACAGGTGGTGGGATTGCAAGATTGGGTGACTTGCAGTATCTCATCTTCTGTTAAGGTTGAGAAGCTTGACAACAGAGGAGTAGTGGATTTCTGGCTTTGTTGTGTTTTCATTGTTGGGGAGGAATTTAAGGTCTGGCAGATTTCCTCTATCTATTCATCATAGAAGGAGAAAAAGTCATTTGGATGGAGCAGGTGTGGCAGTGGGGTTGAGTCAAGTCAAGTCAAGTCAAGTTTATTTGTATAGCGCTTTTCACAACAGACATTGTCTCAAAGCAGCTTTACAGAAAACAACAGTGAAGGTGAATGGTGTGCGTTTGTCCCTGATGAGCAAGCCGTGGCGACAGTGGCAAGGAAAAACTCCCTTAGATGATATGAGGAAGAAACCTTGAGAGGAACCAGACTCAAAGGGGAACCCATCCTCATATGGGTGACATCAAAAGTTTGGTTGAGTAGTGAAAAGATGTTGTGGAGCTTACGAGGATCTTGTGCAGAGGCCTTGAGCTTTTCCTTGTAGAAGGCAGTTTTAGCAGAAGTCACATCCAAGAAAAATTTTGCACGGTAAGATGCGAGGTCTACATCGAGTTTAGATTTTTTTCCACTTCCTTTCTGCTGATCTGAGTTCTCGTTGATTGCTGCGCAAATCTCTAAAAGCCAAGGTGTGAGACAAGAAGTCTTCTTAAGTTTTGTAGTCAAGGGGCAGAGGAGGTCCATGGTTGAGGAGAGAGATGAGAAAAAGGAATCGGTAGCATCTGACTGATGCTACTGATCCTATACAGAGGCAGTGGAGTTCATTTTCCAACAAATGAATTCAGCTTTGCTGTAACAAAGAACGGTTCAGGAAATCATTCCTACTGTATGCCATTGCAATGTACAACGACTCACCTCTATGTAACAGATGATAATAGCAACTGATATACATATTATATTATTTACTGTCACTTTACGCACACATACATACACTGACAATTTGCACATTTAATTTCTTCTTTTCATTCTTTTTGAATTGCCAGTTTGAATACTGTTTTTTTTATTATGCAGCATCATCTACAATATTGTATTTCTTTATATAAGATACTGTAATGTTTGTACTATTGTGTATCAGCATTCTGTGATAAGCCTGCCCTCTAGTGGTGACTCATAGTGATGTATTGAAGTTAATAGTTCAGAGTAAAAACAATGTGTTAACGCCACTCAATTGTCTGCTGTGTATCATTCATCTGCCAGCGTACAAAACAAAATTGGCGACGAGGTCTGGATCAACAACTACAGAAGCCTCAACAAAACTTTAATACACATGAAACAGAAAGAGAAGAATCGTGAAAAGACAGTGTGAGTCACATGAGAGAAGCGAATTAAAGTGTAAAGCTAAACTCCAAACGAGCAAAAATTTCAATGATTGGAACAATCACCACATTTGATAGCAATGCTGAGAATTGGGGAACTTATGTGGAAAGAGTGGAAGTATACCATGAGGCTAATGCATTTGCAGATGGTACGAAAGTGGCTGTTTTGCTGAGTGTGATGGGAGCAAAGACATATGGACTGCTCCGTAGTTTTCTAACACCTGAAAAGCCAGCGGATAAAACATTTCAGCAAATAGTGGACATTATAAATGAACATTTGAACCCCAAACCCCTATTAATGCCACCCACTCCACGACTGGTCAAACACCAGCGATGATGTTCCTGAGGAATTTAAGATCTCGCTTGGACCTCATCAAACCTGATGTTCGACGAGATGTGAAAAACAAATAATTTGTGCACATGAACGATAGACAAACAAGAAACTTCCAAGTAGGACAAGAAACTGTGTTGTAGTTGGCAACATTGTTCAGGTTAATTGTAAATGTTATGCAGCAAGTTTATAGTTATGCATTTCTTGGTGCTTGGGTTGATTAATCTGGGGGGGGGGGGGGTGTAATGTATGTACTATAGGGTATCAGCATTCTGTGATAAGCATGCCCTTTTATTGGTGACTCATATAGTGATGTATTGTTAATATTAATAAGTAAAAAGTTAAGTTAATATTTCAGAGTAAAAACAATGTGAGTTGACAATACTTGATTGTCTGCTGTGCATCATTTATCTCTCTGCATACACAACAGATACAATTATTTAATTGCATTTTGCTGTTTTTCCTCCCCTACTACTGTTTGTCCACTGTTTGTCTACTAGAACTTGTAACACAATAATCTCCCTCGCAGATTTAATAAAGTATATTTAATAAAGTAAAAGTCTAATCATGGAATGAGTTTAAAACTCTGAAATGCACAACCTCTGGACAGATTGAGATTAACTCTGGTGAAAGAATACTTTAGAAATAATGATCAGATTCTACTCCTTTCAGTTATTCGTTACCCAATTTATATATCAATTTATACAGAATTTCCCTGACTGAAACACTGCAGGTTAGGTATAAAATCTGAATAATTCTTATCTACACCCAGCTATTTTGGATGAGCCCCCAGATAATTGAAAATGTTTTCACAGGTTCTTGTTCTAGTTCAGTGTTCATGCTACTGCACCACTTTTATACTGGCCGGACAGACTGAAAGAACGTGTTTGGAATTATGTAATACAAAGATTGGTTAATAATTCCGAATATGTTTTAGATTAGCCAAAATAGTTACATTTAGCTTTGATGATGTTTAGCACACTCATGGCATTCTCTCATTAGATTCAGGAAAGTAAGACCAAGAGCTACCTCTGCTGCAGAAGATATGTTTAGATATTTTTGTTTATTAGAATTATCATAGTGAGAAACTGTTGATTACAGCACCTAAGATTAGAGCCCACATAAATGCTTCTCGGAGTTCAAGTGAAAAAGACATTTCAACATACACTGTTCAAGAAAAACAGAGAATGGACATTACATCAGTGAAAAACTGTCCTTTGGTCTGATAAATCCAAACTTGAGATTTGTGGTTTTCACCGCTCTGTTTTTGTTTTAGACATAGAGAGGAGGATAACTGACGGCTCCTAAATGTATGGTTTACAATGTAAAGCATGGAGAAGGTGGTGTGATTGTGCGTGGGTGCTTTGCTGGGGACACTGTTGGTGAATTGAAGAAAAAAAAAAAGATAGCATGTTTTATCAGAATGGCTTCCACATCATTTTGCAATGACATGCCACCTCTTCTGGTGTGATTGTAGTGAGACTGCATGAATCGTATGACCTGGCCACCACAATCACCGAATCTATAATAAATCTAGTTTAAATGGTTTGAATTGAGTTGGACTGCAGACTGAAGAAAAAATGTATCCAATAATTACTCAACATCAATTAGAACTCCCCCAAGATTGTTGGAAAACCATTTCTCATGAGGCTGACTGAGAGAATGCCTTGATGTTTAATGTCTTTTAATATATTAATATAAAAATATTAATATACATTTTTTTTAAGAAAAAATCTTTTTAATAAGGTGTGTGCAAATGTGGCTTGTAGTCTACTTTATTGTGCTTTAATTTTAGTATTTGCATTGCAATTCTCTTCACACAAAAATATTTCAGCATTTAAATGTAAAGCTTTCCCCATCTATAACCCCTAATAAATGTATCTGTTCGTTCCTCTCTATCTCTCTCTCTCTCTCTCTCTATCTCTCTCTCTCTCTCTCTCTCTCTCAAAAAATAAATAAATAAATATTATATATATATATACAGTGAGGAAAATAAGTATTTGAAACTCCATGCCTCGATGAAGCTAGAAGCTAACTCTGTGTTATGTTCTACATTGTTGATAGTTTTCATACTTAAGCTGTGAAAGTAACATTTTTAAGGGCTCAACACAACAGCTTTTATGATGCAGAAGCCACTTTAGATTTGATTCAGAAAATATTATTCAGCTTGTTTTGTTATTTATTTTAGAAATCCTTGTGATATATTCAGTTTGTGCTGGTCTGACTTAAATAAAATAGTGTTTGTAAATTACTTTGTGTTTAAGTCAGTTTTGTGTTTGCATAAAAGGGCATTAATGCGAACATTAAAGAACGTTCTTTAAAAAAGTAACTAAAAAGTTACTTTAAACAGTAACGCATTACTTTTTGGTGTAAGTATTCAACAAAGTAATTGAGATTTTGAATGAAGAAACGAGTAACTGTAACTAGTATTTTTTAGTAACTAGCATAACACTGTGTATGTATATATATATATATATATATATATATATATATATATATATATATATATATATATATATATATATATATATATACTGTATATATATATACTGTATATATATATATATATATATATATATATATATATATATATATATATATATATATATATATATATATATAAATATTTAGTTTTTTTTTTTTTTTTCTAACTAAATTCCAAAATATGGTTTGCATATTCTTTTTCTAATTTACATATGCACACCAAAAAAAATTTATAAAAGGAAGCTTAGTCATACAAATGCAGATTTTAGTATAAATTGTGTATAATCAATGTATTGACCATATTCAATTTATAATGAGCAAACTATATCTGGTTTAGATCTGTTTAAATCTGATAAATCTGATAAATCTGATAAATCTGTTTAGATTTTATCAGTCTTATAAATGAATTAGTCTTAAACAATATCTTTAAATTATTAGTGTTTTATAATATCCCTTATTACAAATCAAAATGATCAACTTTGGCCTCTATTTACTAACACTATGCATCTTTTTGCAGCGACGATCTCCACTAGTGTATTCTTCGATGGTTTGCTAATCACTGGTCTTTACACCTCTACCACTGTCCAAGCAGTACCCATGTCTCCTTCTGCTTCTTATGGATTTGGTAAGTCTGTAACAAAAGTTCTTGTATCTGCACAGTTTTATTTATTGCCCTATGGCTGCATTACTGGCTGATTTAAATAGCCAAATGAAAGTCCAGGTATGCAGTGGTATCTATTAAATTGATTGGTAAATGTAAAGGAACTGTATATAAAGCTATAAAGCAGAATAAACAATGATTTAAGGGAGTAAAGAAGAGATAAGGTGGTGACATTATAAGTATGAACATTACTGTTAGTATGTGGTGGCTCCAAATTTGAATAAAGAATTGCAGAAATCCAACACAGGGCTGCTACTATTACATAATTGTTTAGTATCAATTCACCTATGAATATATTCAGAGCAAATATCTGTTCACATTAGGAGGCATTATTGTAACCAAATATGAAAACATAATTTGCGTTTAACTGGTAATGGGTCCTAAACAAACACCAGTAGACATATGAAGTAGACAGAGTATTATTGGGTTTTTAGTGACTAACCCTGTGACTAACCCGAAATAATAGATTAACCTGAAAAGGTTTAGGAAGTGTGGGATTCTTACTTTAATATTTATATTTTAAGAATGACTAGCTGAGAGGTGTTGGTAAGGTTGCCAATCCTAGCTAAATTTCCAAAGTAACATCAGTGTTATCAGTGCAAATTAGTTTTTTTTTTATTTTTTATTATAATCTGTGAACAAAAATGACTTAATTCCTATTTGTCATTGTTTCCATTGTCTTTAACACAAAATAATAATAACAAAATGTCTGGTATAGGCCATGCCCTCTTTTGGATTGCAATTTAAAATAAAGAAATAGTTAGCTATTTAGTGTACTAAACAGCTACAGTTCAAATACACATTGACTTTGTGCCACACATGGACATTGCGTTTGTGTTGTCTGTGTTGTTTTCAATATTATATTTTTCATATTAATATATATACACCAAACAGGCATAACATTATGATGTTATAAAATTATGACCAGTGATAGAATAACACTCATTATCTCTTCATCATGGCACCTGTTAGTGGGTGATATATATTAGCAGCAAGTAAAGATTTCGAGCTACTATACAGTAGCTCAATATGCTGAAGTAGTCAATGCTGTTAATGCTTGACATGTCAGACTAACACAATATTAGGCAGGTGGTCATGTTATGCCAGGTCAGTGGTCATAATGTAATGCCTGGTCAGTATGCATTCAGTACACGGATACATTCAAAACATTTAAGGTTTTTTAATCAAGTAACCCACCCAATGGCCCCATGACAGAATCCACTGGCATGGGTGAAGCTACAGTATGCTGCATGTTAGTCATTTTGCGCTGCTGTAAAAATTTGCAATTTGCTACATTAATCTAATATTTAACCTACAAACCGACTACAATTTGAAATAAAAATGTATCTTGAATATATTTAATTTAACCTGATCGCCTTATTAGTTTTATTTCTTTTTTTAATTTTAATAGATTATTCTAAGCATTCTATCTTTACGGTAAATCATATATTATGGACTCGGAGTCGCTTAGAGCGTTGTGCTAGGCTAACTATACCTCTTTACGGAGGCAAATTACCCAGTCTGTATCTTAGTCAGAGGATTTAACAGTAAAATAATTTTCTTTGAGCTTAATGCTTGCTCATGCATTAAGAATAGTTGATTTAGTCACTTTGTTATACCTTGCTAAGTTAGTGATGGTCAGAATTTAGAAGGTCCCAGATGTTGTGCTCCATCCATTCATGAGCCTTCTGTATGTACTATCCTGGTCATAGATTTGTGGTCAAGAGTCAAGTCAAGTCAAGAAGCTTTTATTGTCATTTCAACCATATATAGCTGACGCAGTACACAGTGAAATGAAACAATGTTCCTCCAGAACCCTGGTGCTACATTTAACAACATAAAGCTACATAACAGAAAACACTGTGCTAAGGATTCGTAAGTGTCCTCGCCAAATAAAGTGCATTGTGTGCAACCTAGTGCAAAGACAACACAAGACAGTGTAGGACAAATACACAAAACACATGGTGGGCTTTAAGTGGGGCCTGTATAGGTGTTCTTTATATGGGCCCATTTGGGTCCCAAATAGGTGTTAAAAATGGGGCCAAAGTGGGCTACAAAAAGGACCCTTATGGGGCCCACATGACTTAATCATTGGTCAACCCACAAATGGCCCCTTTATGGGGTTGTTGTGGGACCAAAGAGGGTGAGAATTGGGTCCCATTTATTAATTTCATCATTGATTTCTGTGGGTGAACTTAATGTGCACTTAATCTTACTATGGAAAATCCACTGTCAAACCATTTCAAACCTCAGTTACAATGTAAAACTGTGCCTGACCAAACAAAAAACTAACATTAGTTGATTTTATGTGCTGCTATATGTTGAAAATTACATGGTTGAATATTTGAACTGTGAAAAATAAATGACTTCAACTCAGAATGTGTAATTCACATTTAATTTAAATTAATTAAAGTAAAAAAAACAGGAAACAGGAATAACAGAAATACTAAAGTAGAATAGTTGGTGGGTCTATGCAGGTTCCTCGACTGCACACCTACAAAACAGTAAAGAAAGAGAAGACAGAAAAGTCAATTTAGTACATTTTAAAATACTACCATTCACCGCAGCATCTAAAAAAACATGTATCAATATAATTAAGACATATCCTAGAATCTCATCAGTGAATTGTTCCCACCTCTGCCTCGCACAGTAATAACTTATGCCGGGGGACCAGTCATGGAATCCAAAACTTATGAATGTAACAATTAAAATATCAACCTTGTGTCTGAACTTGACTCTTAAACAAATATTTGGCCATTGCCAAAAGCCAGTGATTAGAACAATGATTCTGATCAGCTGAAAGATGTAAGTCACACCTAGGATCACGGTGGACCAGAAAGTTCAGCGC
The DNA here is from genome assembly GCF_946808225.1 of Silurus aristotelis. Classification (NCBI taxonomy): domain Eukaryota; kingdom Metazoa; phylum Chordata; class Actinopteri; order Siluriformes; family Siluridae; genus Silurus; species Silurus aristotelis. Next base: position 17,874,338 of record NC_139583.1, read on the forward strand.
ACTGCAACTGAAGAAAACATACGCAAATAGAAAAAACACCAACAAATCAAGAAAACATCTTCATCAGTTAAACACCACGTGCTGCAAATCCTCACAATGCAACTAAATACAGAAACGTCCTGCAAATAGCACAGACCACAAAATAAATGTTTCATGGGGACCCCAACAAGTGAAATTACGGTAATATGAAGTAGAGCATGCTACCGCATCAACCAGGGCACAACCCATTATGTGTATGTGTAAAGCATGCAAGTTACAGGAGCATAGGACTATCAGAACTAAAATAAAAATTAAAAAAAGACTAAGAATCACAAGGTTGCTCCTAATCCAACATTTGCCCAAACTGTTAACTGATCTGAGTAAATGATGTTAAAATTACACAATACCATACAAAATGTCAAAAAGACGAAGGCTCCGGAATGAGCGTTTGCCATGGCGCCCGGTGAGGTTAAACTGACGGGCAAGGTCATTTATCATCACGAATGCCATAGTTCTTCGAACACACTCATCGAGGCTCCTAACTCCAATCTCCCCAAGGACAGAGACCTAAAGTTGAGAAATAAATTTACACAAAAGAAAATGGTGGATGTAATGTGCATAGGAGCGAGTGGGATCAAGTTAGTGGGTAATTCCACAAGTCTACTATTTACTTAGGTAAGAACACTCACCATATTTTTCTGGAAGTCAGATTTACAGAGCTTTAACTCCACCTCATCTACTTTAGAAACATTTTTTAATGGAAAGGTGACCCCCTCAGGCAAGACAAGAATCACCATATTATGCTCTCTCTGCTGCAGAAGTGCCTGTATCATGCTACCCTGCACCTTCTGGTAATCTTTTATTTCTTCCAGTATTGTAAGTATACGAACAAACATTCCATCCCTTACTGAGAACCCACTGGGCTGAACTGGTCTGCGGGGAGTGTCTGTAGCTTCTGTCGGTGCTGGGATGCTGCAAGTTGGAACTTGTGCTTCCTGTGAAGTATGAGGTTTATGAGGTGGTGGTCCATTTGTGAGAGGTGATGTAGCTATTTGCTTGTTCCCAAATCCTTTTAGTAGGAGCCTTCTTGGGGGTAGTGGCACGGCCATTTCTGGACATTCTTCACTATCCGAGTCTGTTTCAATACCTTTACGCCTGAAACACATGGAAAGTTAAAATGTTTAAAATACAATGATTTTTATAAATTGATCAAATGACCATGGACACACGTTACTGAACTTTTTAAAGAATCCTGAGAAAAAAAAAATTAACAGAATGTGAGGGTATCAAGACATGTCAAGACAATGGCTATTTTGGTGTACAGATAAAAAAAAAATCGGGGGTTTAAAGACATTACAACATGATGTTCTCTAATGCTTATTTAAATCAATATGTATTGTGAAAGTGCAATACAAATAAAAATACCTAGACAAAATGTCAATTTTATATGTTATATAGGATAATTAGAAAATGTTTCTATGTTTGTAAAAAAATTATACCCAAAATACGTGTCCCCAGATGAACTGTACAAAATATTGTTTACAAGGTATATTTGTCCATTCAAGTCAAAACAATTGTCACCTGTTTTACATGAAAAAAAAATTTTTTCCCATAGTACTGTTTGTACTGTTTGCATCCTTCAAATCCCTGAGGAACAGGTCCAGAAAGATTAAGTTTTTTATGCTTAGGTACTCTATGCACCTGTTTTTTTGCCTTGACTTTCTGATTCTCATGTACACGTTTTACAACTTGCTCCACCGGATGTTGTTGCCTTCATACCATCTTTTTTATTTTTAGCTAAAAGGTTTTCAAAAGGAAAACATGAAATTTGATTTAGAGATCCATATTTACTTGCATCCTGTGCTATATGAATTAAACTATGTACATTATAGACAATAAACTCAGGCCCATATATTTCTGCAAAATTTTCAACAAAAACATTTAGTAACTGACTTGCATATTGAGAAAATTCTGAACATAAGTCTGGGAAAGAGGCTAAGAAGGATTCTCATTGCTACAGACAGCATCATGAAGTGTTGGTATAAACTATGTGATAAATTATTATGCAACACAACAGATCCAGTATATAAGAGGAATAATCTGAATTCTGTGGCTTTCCATATGCCCACTTCAAACAGGGATCTGGGTTTCCTGGAGAAGGTCTTTGGTGTATACACCCTTAATGAGGACATGTGTTGTGAAATTACAGAAAGAATTCTAGCTGACATTCTACACTTTAAGGGACCCTTAACCCACAGGTAAATATGTGACCATCTCCAAGACAATCACTACACGCTCCAACTAGAAGCCATGGATGACTGCAAATGTGCGTGTGCTGCTGAAACAAAGAGACTCTGCCTTCAGAACTGGGGACAGGGCGGCCTTAAAAACAGCAAGGGCCAAACTGTCGGAAGTCTGCTGGACCAGACAACATTCCTGTCAGAGTGCTCAGGGAATGTGCAGAACAGCTAGCGGATGTCTTTACTGACATCTTAAACATCTCCCCGAGCAGTAATGTTGTTCCCACATGCTTCAAGACAACGACCATCGTTCCTGTGCCGAAGAAGTCTACCATAGCCTGCCTCAATGAATATCGTCCCGTCGCTCACTCCCATCGTGATGTGAGCTTCGACGTGCTTCAAGAGGCTCGTCATGAGGCACATTAAGACTCAGCTTCCACTCTCCCTTTACCCTATGCAGTTTACGTATCGTCCAAACCGTTCCATGTACGATGCTATCTTCACAACCCTCCATTTGGCCCTCACCCACCTGGATAACAAGGACTCATATGTACGAATGCTGTTAATTGACTTCAGCTCAGCATTCAACACAATCATTCCTCAGCACCTGATTGAGAAGTTGAGCCTACTGGGCCTGAACACCTCCCTTTGTAACTGGATTCTGGACTTCCTGACTGAGAGAACTCAGTCAGTACGGATCGGGGAACAGCATCTCCAGCACCACCACACTGAGCACTGGAGCACTGTGTGCTCAGTCCACTGCTGTTCACTTTCACGACTGTGTAGCAATGCACAGCTCGAATCATAATCATTAACTTTGCTGATGACACGACCGTGGTGGGTCTAATCAGCAAGAACGACGAGTCAGCATACAGAGAGGAGGTTCAACGGTTAACTGCCTGGTGTGGAGCAAACAACCTGTCTCTGAACATGGACAAAACAAAAAAAATGGTTGTGGACTTCAGGAGAGAAGTGGAGAAATATGCTGATCTAGCAGCACTAAGAGATTTTCTATGATTTAGGAGGCTCTCCTTCCATGCTATTTGAAATACTGTTAATTTTGTTTGATGCCATTTACGTTCAAATTTCCAAGTGGTCTGTTTTAAGGTGTGCATATGATCGTTATACCACTGTGCAAATTTTTTCTCCCTGATCATTTTGGTCTTAAGGGAGCTACATCATCTAGAGCAGGGGTCTCCAATCTTTTCCAGAAAGGGCCAGTGTGGGTGCAGGTTTGTATTCCAACCAAGCAAGTCCACACCAAATTCTACCTGTTCAAATCTAATGATCTTCTTTTTTAATGACTATCAGGTGTGACCATTGATTGGTTGAAATGAAAACCTGCACCCACACTGGCCCTTTCTGGAATATATTTGGAGACCCCTGATCTAGTGTATAACGTAACGTTGATTCTAGGTATTTAGTGGCCCAGTCGAGCTCTGCGGGGTCAGACGGAGATCTATTTAATATCGTAATTTCTGGAAGATTATTGATAAAATGCGCTGCTGTAGCTGACATGAATGTACGCTTAACACGATAACTTGGTAAGGTGCTAATGCAATGACTGAGGCAGATTTTAAAAGAGATGAGATAATGATCTGAAATACCTTCAGACTGTGGAAATATGACAGTGTGTTAACAACAAATCAAGAGTGTGTCCACCACTATGAGTGGGTCCTGCTGCTAAAATACCGCCAGTATTCCCTGCTGGTTCTCGATCCTGGTTCCGACTCTAAGGATATTACTCGCTAACTAGATTATACTCACCTATCCAGATTACACTCGCTATCTGGATGATACCCGCTTTACGGAGAACACATGCATTCTGGATCCTACCCACTTTAAAGAGTACACACACGTTCTGAAACCTACCCATGGTTCATATTAAATTGTGGAGCGCGAACAGGGGTAATTTTGACTCGTACACCAATTTCATCTGGCAATTAACGGGGAGGTTTGGGATGATAACGGTGGACCTCCACTACAGTCCCTATTTTTCTGGGAAGGCCCTGGACCAGAATACCAACAGCAGGATACCCACGCTCCAGTCTCCAAGCCCCATGGAGTACACCGCCCAGCCTTTAAGACCTTCCTCGGAGTGCCCTGGCCTGCCGGGCGAGGGTGGGTTTGGGGCATCAGGTGCCGCTCCTGAAGGGAGGGTAATGTCAGGGAACCTCCTGCCATGACTCCCTCCGCGGCTCTCTCTCAGCCGCTACTGGCGTTAATTGCCGACACCTGTCCCTTGTCACCATTCCCGTTTATAAGGTCCTGTTAGGACCTCACTCGCTGTTGGATCTTCTTGGTTGCTACAGTGATCTAGCAGACCCCTGTTATGTTATTTAAAGTTTAAGTTTATATTTTTTAATCGCATAAGAGCAAAGAAATATAATTGTTTTGATTTGTTGTTATTTTAACGTTTACTTTAAAGCACTTTTTTTTCCCAGGGTTTATTCGCAGCATGTTCATATTTCTAACTTGCATAATTTTGACAGGATATATTTTTGTGGAGTGCAAAATATTTTAAGTTATTTAAAGTTTAAGTTGATTTATTCTGGAATAATATTTCTCTCTTTTTTATTCATAATAATGTTAAAAAAACATTTAGTTTTAGTGTGTTCAATAAATGTTCATCCTGTTCGGCCAGCGACCTAAAGTGTGCTTTAAGTTTTGGCCCCCTGGGCAATTGAGTTAACACCCCTGATATAATCAAGAATTTTACATTTATATTTACATTCGCGGCATTTAGCAAATGCCCTTATCCAGAGCGACGTACAAAAGTGCTTTGAGTCTCAAGCAATGAATAAATCTACACTGGTATACAAGATTACAAACTTAATATAAATATAACTCTTGAATTCTACAAGGCAAACTTGGAAAGTGCTAATTTAAGTGTTTCAGGAAGAGGTAGGTCTTCAATCGTCGCTTGAAGATAGTCAGGGACTCTGCTGTACGGACATCTAGGGGAAGCTCATTCCACCACCTCAGTGCCAGAACAGAGAAGAGCCTTGAAGTGTACTTACCTCTCATTCTGAGAGAATGTGGTACCAATCGAGCAGTGCTGGAGGATCTCAGACAGCGTGGTGCAGTGCGAGATGTGATAAGGTCACTGAGGTAAGATGGCACTGGTCCATTTTTGGCCTTGTAGGCAAGCATCAGTGTTTTGAATCTAACACGTGCAGCTACTGGAAGCCAGTCAAGGGAGCGCAGCAGTGGGGTGGTGTGGGAGAACTTGGGCTGATTGAACACAAGCTGTGCAGCTGGTATGAGCGACCTTCCAGGTAGGAGGCAAACCATTCCCATGCTGTTCCCTGGATACCGAGGCTCTTGAGGGTTGACTAAAGAGTCTTGTGGTTGACTGTGTCAAATGCTGCTGAAAGGTCCAGGAAGATAAGTACAGATGACATCTTGGCTGACCGAGCAGCATGCAGTTTCTCAGAAACAGCCAAAAGGGCTGTCTCTGTGGAATGTGCCGCTTGAAGGATCATGGAGGTTGTTTTGTGAGAGATAGTCAGACAGTTGGTTAAAAACAGTGCGTTACAGAGATTTCGAAAGAAAGGAGAGAAGTAATACCGGTCTGTAGTTGTAGTTCTTGTTTCTTCAAGATGGGAATGACCCTTGCTTGCTTGAAGGTAGTTGGTACATAGCCAGATGTTAATGACCCGTTGATGATTGTGGAGATGAAGGGCAGGAGATCTTGTGTGATTGTTTGAAGCATAGTTGAAGGGGCAGGTGGTGGGATTGCAAGATTGAATGACTTGCAGTATCTTATCTTCTGTTAAGGTTGAGAAGCTTGACAGAGACGTAGTGGATTGTTGGCATTGGATTGTAGGACATTTATTTACCAGGCAATGTTCAATAAACAAATGTTAAAGTTAAAACAAATAATAAAAGAAAGCCACACAACATGATTAGCATAAAACCAAATAGTTTAGCAATGCAGTTTACAAAAGAATAGTTAAAGAGTCACTGTACCTGGCAATAGAGACTGTTTGGGAAGTTCTGACTACAGAATGCTCCCCTGAGTTTTTCGTCAAATTTCCTTAAATACCCAAACCATCATAAACACTTGTACATTTAAAGAAATAAAAGTAACACAGTAAAAAAAAGTATTTATTGGGACAGGAGGTGACCTAAAACCAAATACCACCTAGGGTAAAAACAAACACCTGATAAAGATCTTCTCCGGGATAAACCTCACATCAGTAAGACATAATTTTACCCAAACCAGATATTTTTATTTTTGGTCTGTTTTTTTTATATGGGTCTGTGATCAATTTAACAGTCACATTGAGACCTTTAAAAAGATACCAAACATGAAAAGGTAAACTGTATACATTACTAAAATGTATTTTTTACCGTATACAGGTATAGTAGCTTGAATTCTGGGAACTTCTAAGTCATCGTTCCATCACCCGACCATATCCACAGGAGGGAAAGTATGGGGGTCAAAGATGTGTGAGAGGGCAGCTGAACAAAGGTGTTTCTCTCCTCAGATTAAAGAGATCCTCTCCTCAGTTTAGAATGGTATTGTTTTGTTGCAGGGCGGTTCTCAGGGTCTTACTGCATGAAGACATCTGACCATCCTTACACAAGGTAGTCTTGTAAATAAATTATTTATATGCACACAACAACAAAAAAACAGAGCTTATAAACATTTCACCTGTGCAATTGATCCAGTTTCTTTGACTAACTTTGTGTAGATAATCGTGGCAAATTTAAAACACTGTTGCTCGCCTACAAAGCCAAAAGTGGACCAACACCCTTCTACCTTTCAGCACTAATCTTACTTTGCCCTTCACTATGTTTTCTCCAATCCTCAACCACTGCTCAGCTGGTCCCACCATCTTTCAGGTAGAGGAAAACATCTTCCACTTGATGTCCAAACATCTGAATCTCTGGCAGACTTCAAACAAAGTCAAAAGACTGACCCTTTCCTGAAGTGTCCTAATGAATCAGCATTATAATGTATATTTTTATTAGGAAAATTACAAATCACTTTGTCAGCAAAAGGGCTTACACCAAATGCATTAAATGTAAATATATGGTAAATAAATTTAACTAAAGAATTTCACTCACAGATTACATCATCAGTGATGGTAAATTATTACAATGGTGGCACTTTTGTGAGCCAAAATACCTGAGAAATATTTCTTTAGAGGCAATCTGTCCTTAAAACCCAATAGACTTGACTGGGCCTGGGTCCAGTTGTCAGGTAATTAACTGCAGTGTCCTTGGGAAAAAAAATAGGAGAAAGAAATGGTGAACATGTGGCCTGCTGTGCAAACAAGGAACAGCACAGGTTCACAAATTATTGCTGGCTTTCATAACTAATGGATATTGTCTAAAAGCAATTTTACATAAATAATGCAGTAATAAAGTATGAATAAGATTGTTCTTTATAATTGTAAGTTTGTTGGATTAAATAATCAGTAAATCCATATTTCTCTTTCCCTGTCATCACTTTTCTTTCTCTCTCTCTCTCTCTCTCTCTCTCTCTCTCTCTCTCTCTCTCTCTCTCTCTCTCTCTCTCAATTAAGTTAAACATGCTCCTGAGGTACCATTACCATGTGACATTTGTGCACACTAAGTCAGTTCTCGAGGGAGCCAACTGCAAGCACTATGCCCTTATGTCCCATGTTTAAGAAAAACTGTGCTCGTATGTTTAAAAAAAACTAATTAAAGATCAATGAAAAATTAGGAAAAGCATTAGAAGAAAATAGCTGGTCTTTTAAAACTAAAGCCCTGGTTTGGCAAAACTAGAAAAAAAATAACATAAGGTGTACACAATACAAAGGATGATTTGCAGACAGAGAAAAAAAACCCCAGACAAGATTTTACGAAAAGGTGTGAATATTGTGATGGATGATCTGTTGCATTGTTATTTACAAAAGTGCACAATCAGGGGATTTTTTTAAGAAAAGGTTACTATCAAGAAATATTTTTTGTACATGTAAATTATAATTGTATAGAGGTAAACGAGACTTCCAAGAAAGAGGATAAATTTACTAGAATAGTAGTTTACAAGCCCTCATAAATGATTGGTTTATTTAAATTGTTAGGGAGGAGAAATTTTAGAAAATATGTAAATTTCATTAGGTGTGAGATATAACAAGTGAGGTTTTTTTATATTAAATTCTTACTCACATGCGAAAGCTGCCGGTACCATTGCTGTCAAGAGGGTTTTCTCCACAGAGCTCGATAAGATGAGCCTGAATTGACAGCAATAAAGCTGATTTGCCTCTTCTCATTCGTGATATGGAAGTTGTCTTCATTTGTTTTGTTTATGTATTATTTGAAGTTTTGAAACTTATTGGTAATTGATTAGTAAATAACTAAAACTGATTTGAGTAGTGAACCATTTAACTGGTATGTCTGCTTGGACATATCTGCATTGAGTTATGATAGTAGCCATCATGCAAGGTGAGATCAAGTGACTATACATCACCAGAATACAACACTGTTTTTCCAGCCATATAAAATATTCCCGTGTCAGGAATACCCTTGCCACGCCCCCTTCGGTGGCTGTCATACCTCGGTGCGTCAGGGAAAGCCCTGCTCCTTCGCTCATGCGTACCCCGCCCACATGGAGCTCATCGCAATTGGGCTTCATTCAGAACACCTGAGTTTTATTCCAAGCACTCATCATAATAAACTCTACATTCACCTACACACTTTGTCTGTTATTGTATGTTCATGCATGTTGATGTAGCGTCATGGTGGTATGTGTATGCGTCTCCCGCTATGTACCTTCTCCTCCCGGACTACTTGCTCTTTCCACGGCTGCGTTTGCCTGCCCCAGCACACCTCCGGACTACCGATGCTTCTCCATCGCCGCCTCCGCGCTGCGCTTCCTCCGTACCACATCGTGGATATTATTTACGGACTGCCTTTTGCCGGATCATCCCGATCTCTGCGGGTATTTTGTGTTGGCTCTGCCTTTTGTTTAATAAACACGTTTGCTTATATTTTGACTTTTGCCTCCATATCCGCAATGTCACAAAATAACGGACCCCTGAAAAGGAATATACGGACAAAAAAAAGGAAAGAAAAGGGGGACACAAAAAAAAAGTGGCAGCCAAGAGTCACAGAGTTCCGCTGAAAATGACGTCTCGCACCGAACTCCTCCCACGACGACGTCTCGCTCCCAAGCTCCTCTGAAAGCGACGTCTCGCCTCAAAGCCCCTGAGCTCCCCGGAGGGTGACGTCGCACTGATGAACCCTGCTGAGGTCATCACTCTGCCTCTGTTCGCAGTCAGGGGTGTCGATCCACCTCCGGCCTCCATCCAGGGGGTCTTCCACCCGGTAAGCTCCGTTGAGAGCTCTATCCTGCCTCCGGTAGTCACCAGGGTTGTCTTTCCGTTCCAGGTCCCCGTGGTTGATGAGGCTCCGTTCCAGAACTTCCTGGGTAACGTCGATCCATTCCAGGTCGCCGGGGTGGTCGTCACTCAGCCTCCGGTCCTCACCGAGGTCGTCGTGCCCGTCCGGGTCTCCGTTCCAGGCCTCCCTGGGTGAACGTTTCTCAGCATCAGGACTTAGCCGAGGGCGTCGCTCCGCTCCAGGTCTCCGTGGTGGACGTTTCCCCACATCCGGTCCTCGCTGAGGGCCGCACTCCGCTCCAGATCTCTGTGGTGGCGTCTCTCCACATCCGACCTCCGCTGTGGGCGTCACTCTGTTCCGGGTCTCCGTGGTGGCAGTTCCTGAACTCCAGACTTCCGTGGTGGGCGTGGTTCCGCTCCTGGTCTCCGTGGGTGACATCTTTCCGCCTCCAGTCTTCGCCGAGGGCTGCGCTTCGTTCCGGGACCCCGCTGTTCCTGTTGTCCCATTCCAGGTCTCCGCAAGGGTGGTCGCTCCGCCTCGGGTCCTTCCCGGCTTTCCCCAGTTCCGTGGCATGTGTTACTTATGGTAGCTCGGATAACTCTGTTGGTTTCCATTAAGGTTGAGTCTTTTCTGTAACATGATTTTCCCAATGCATAATACTGCATTTGAACCCAAGCCTCCATGTGTGGAAAACCAGAACACAAAAAAAAAAAAAATACGTGAAAAAATAACAAACCCGAAAGCAAAACAACAAATGTAAAAACATTAACAAATCCAAATACAAAATAAATCCGCAAGCACATTAACAAAGACGGTTTGTCTAAACTGTCGTTGTGTTTTTGGATTTGTTGGAGTTTTCATGCAACAAATCAGGAAAAGGTAGGTATAGTTTGTGAATAGAACACTTACCGATCATTGGACTAGACACCTGTCATTCAAGATACAGCGCGGAAAATAAGTATTTGACACATCAGCATTTTTATCAGTAAGTGGGTTTCTAAGTGGGCTATTGACACAAAATGTTCACCAGATGTTGCCATCAAGCCAAATATTGAATTCATACAAAGAAATCAGAACATTTAAGTATACAAGTTGAGTCATAATAAATAAAGTGAAATGACACAGGGAATAAGTATTGAGCACACTTTATTTAACACTTTGTAGAAAAGCCTTTGTTGGTGATTACAGATTCTAGACACCTCTTGTATGGAGAGTCCAGTTGTCTGCATTGCCCAGGAGTGATTCTGGCCCATTCTGGCCCATTTTTCAAGATTCAAAGGTTCCTTGGGCCTCTTTTATAAACTTTGATCTTTAGTTCTCTCCATAGATTTTCTATGGGATTTAAGTCAGGTCATTGACTGGGCCATTTAAGCAACTTGATTTTCATTGTTTCCTTGGCCTTGTGTTTGGGATCATTGTCTTGCTGAAATGTCCACCCTCTTTTCATTTTCAGCTTTCTGGTAGATGGCAGCATATTTTTATCCAGAAGTGTCTTGGGGTGGCGATCATTCTTGGGGTGGTAGGCAGTGCCATTTCTTCTCCAAACATGGTGTGTAGAACGACTGCCAAAAAGTAACATTTTGCTTTCATCTGACCATACTATAGTCTCCCAATAATCTACAGGCTTCTCCAAATGCTCTTTCGCAAACTTTAACCGAGCCTCAACATGCTTTTTGTTCAGCAATGGAGTCTTGCGTGGTGAGCGTGTATGGATGCCATTGCGGTTCAGTGCATTGCTTATAGTTTTCTTTGAAACAACAGTACCTGCTGATGCAAGGTCTCATTGAAGTTCTGCCCAAGTGGCAGAAGAGTGGCAGAAGAGTTGGCTCTTGGTGAACTCTCCTGATTATTCTTTGGACTCCTCGGACAGGGATCTTACGTGGAGCACCTGATCGTGGCAGGTTTAGGGTGAACTGATGCTCTTTCCATTTCCGGATAATGGCCCCCACAGTGCTCACAGGAACATTCAGCATTCTGGAAATGTGCCTATAACCATTCCCAACAAAATGCTTTTCAACTATAAGATTACGAAGATCTTGAGAGAGTTCTTTGCTTTTACCCATCATGAGGTCTTTCCTGTGAGCTTCCTGGGTAATGAGAAGCCTTTATAGGCCATCAGTTAGGACTAAAGCAGCTGATATCAATTAGTACTGATAGGGGGCAGGGGTTCTCTCTCAATACTGACAGATTTCAGGTGATCTCCTGGCTTTCTATGCCATTTTGCACCTTGTTATCTTCATGTGTTCAATACTTATATGACTTCTATATTTGGCTTGATGGCTACATCTGGTGGAAATTTTGTGTCAATAGCCCACTTAAAAATCCCCTTACTGATAAAAATGCTGATGTGTCAAATGCTTTTTTTTCCCCACTGTATACAGGAAGTACAATAGTCTTCATTTATTTATTTATTAATTTTTAAGCAATTAGCCATATACAAACAATGTGGCAATAACAAGTACAATTTACATTACAATACACAGAACAGGTGCATGAAAATATAAATATATACACATATTTAGTGAAAAGAGGGAAAAAATAGATAAATAATTTTTTTTTTATTATAATAATAATAATAATAATAATAATAATAATGAAATATAAAATTTTCCTATCAGAAGTATATTATTGTCAGGGTGGCGATCATGATGCAGAAGCGGAAGTAACTCAATCATTGTTTTATTTCGAACACAACCAAAAACACACAAAAATGCGGAGTCACCAACCCAAAGTATATCCGCTCGGGACGAGTAATCCAAAGGAAAGCGTAAACCCAGAAACGGAAGGAAACTTCAGCGGCAAAGAGTAATCCACAAAGGAGACGAGTCAGGATGCAGAACCAGCTTGGAAGGCTGGCGGTCAAGGAAACACAGGATCACCAGCATGACATTCAAGAACCGACAGCCTGTGACTTGAGAACTTGAGTTTATATAGTCTATCCTTAACGAGTCACAGCTGTCGGCAATCAAGGCCGGCGCGGCCTAACGAGCCAGCGTGACTACTACAGACGGGGGCGTGGCAGGGGATCCCCGACAGCTACCGAGGGGGGCGTGGCGGGGGATCCCTGACAGCTACTGAGGGGACGTGGCAGGGGGATCCCTGACAGTACTCCCCCCCTCCAGGGGTGACACCCGACGCCCCAAAACTCACCTACGCCAGGCGGGTCAGGGCACTCCCAGGAAGGCCTCTCCAACCGCCCAGGGTCAAAGGAGGCCCGGTTAGCATTGCCGTGGGACAGGGTAAAACCAGGAGGAGACCAAGTCACAAAGATCGGGAACGGAGCCGTGCCCACCACAGAGCTCTGGAATGGAGCAATGCCCACCATGGAGATCTGGAACGGAGAGGCTTGGAGTCGAGACATCGCGTCAGTGAGACTTGGGGGAGAGACATCGCCTTAAGTGAGACTTGGGAGCGAGACGTCGTCTTCAGTGAGACTTGGAGCCGATCCTTCACCATTAGGGAGGCTTGGGGGCGAGCCGTCGCCTTCTGAGGGGCCCGGGGGCGGCGGTATGTTGTCCCCTTCGCAGGCAGGCGGCAGTATGCCGTTCCTTTTGCATCCAGGCGGCGGTACAATGTCCCTTTCGTGGCCAGGCAGTGATACGATGACCTCTTCGCGGCCAGGCGGCGGTATGACACCCTCAGCGGAACACTGGAGCAGAGCGACACCTTCGGCGGAACTCTGAAGCGGAGTGGACCTTGGAACGGTCTGTAGAACTCCGGGATAGAGCCATCTCAGATTTGAGGAAGCTATAGTGTAGGTCCGCCATGTCCTTCCCAAACATCCCCAGGAGAAGTCTGATGAAGTCGGTGTACGAGCCGAGATCGTTTCCCTTGGCGCTTTACAGCACGCTGGCTATCGAGAGAGCATCACCAGCCAGAAGGGAAATGCAGAAAGGGATCTTGGCTCGTTCCGAGGGAAATTGGGAAAAATTTACCTCCACATATTCGCTGATGCTCCGTAAAAATACGCCCAACTCAGCACTCTTGCCGTAGAAACGTGCCAGGAATCCCCTCGTGCTTTCAGAGTGGCGTGGTGCAACCGTGTTAACATGATCCGGCTTCCGAGAGCCTGAACTTCCGGGGAAAATCCGAAGGTGGGTTCGGCTGCCGAACCATCACGGTTGAGATCGCAGAAGGGCGAATCCGGTTTCGGTCGGTTCTTCTGTCAGGGTGGCAATCATGATGCGGAAGTGGAAGTAACTCAATTATTGTTTTATTTCGAACACAACCAAAAACACACACAAATGCAAAGAGTCACCAACCCAAAGTATATCCATTTAGGATGAGTAATCCAAAGGAAAGCGTAAACCCAGAAACAGAAGAAAACTCCAGCGTCAAAGAGTAATCCACAAAGGAGACGAGTCAGGATGCGAAACCAGCATGGAAGGCTGGCAGTCGAGGAAACACAGGATCACCAGCATGACATTCAAGAACCAACAGCCTGTGACTCGAGAACGTGAGTTTATATAGTCTATCCTTAACGAGTCACAGCTGTCAGCAATCAAGGCCGGCACGGCCTAATGAGGCAGCGTGACTGCTACCAAGGGGGGCGTGGCAGGGGGATCCCTGACAGCTACCGAGGGGGGCGTAGCAGGGGGATCCCTGAAAATTATTAACAAGAAAGTCTTCTTTGTTATTGTTCATTACAAGTCCAAAGATAATGTCCTTCACAGTTAAACTTCTTAGACAGGACAGCTTTGGGTAAAGCTGTTATAGATATCAGACCATAAAGTGGCTGAAGTAACAATATGCGGCAGGAGAAAGTTGGAATGTATGTGTAAAAGTGTAAAAAAATAATCTTTATGTCATGATATACTGCAGCCTTTATGTCATGATATACTGCAGCATCTCCAAAATCACTGCATATAAATGTCCTTCCTCAAAGTAGATTTTAATTAATTCCAGTTTCTCCTTGCTTGCCAATGTTTAATTCTGTTATTTTCTTATATATTTAAAGGTGCACTAATCAAAATAAATTTTTTTTAAATTAAACAAAGAGAACTTTACACATGTATAAGAAACAAAGTTATAAGATTTCATACTTCCTGTATATCTTGAATGACAGGTGTCTCGTCTAATGATCAGTAAGTGTTCCATTCACAAACTATCTACCTTTGCCGGTTTGTCTGAATTGTCGTTGTGTTTTCAGATTTGTTAATGTGTTTGCGGATTTATTTTGTTTTTGCATTTGTTATTTTGTTTTCAGATTTGTTATTTGTTTTTGAAATTGTTAATATTTTCTAATTTGTTAATTTGTTTTCTGATTTGTTAATGTCTTTTGCACTTCTCGGTAAGATCTCCTGAAATCTTCAAATTGACAAGTGAGTTTGGTATAAGTAGCCAAAATGCCAAGCATAGCTTATTGGTACTGATTATCAGCATTTATTCTCTTATATAAAATGTGTAACTGACAAAATAAATATGTCCCAAATTACCATTATCTTACGTTGTGTCATGCGAGGAATGCGAGGCGGAAGCCAACATACACGCAAATAATGTTTATTCACAAAAAGGCAGAGCTAACACAAATACTCGCTGCATTAGGGAATAATCCGGTGGTGCGCTCCGGGAGCGCTGCCCACAAACTTCCGAACTGGCGAGAGGCAGTCCGTAAGTATATTCCAAGATGCGCTTAGGGGAAGCGCAACGCTGAGGCAGCAACAGAGAAAACATAGCATAAGCAGCATATGCATAGAAAACAACAACGCGGCGGATAGGGGTAATCCGGGGTGCGCTTTAGAATGAAAGTGCAGCCGTGGAGAGAGTGAGGAGTCCGAGAGGCTAGGTACGTAGCGGGATACGTATACGCGATAAGACATACCACCATGAATCTACAATAACAGACAGGGAGTGTGGGTGAATGAGGGGTTTATATAGGAGCCGCGGACGATTAGATGAATGAGCCTCAGGTGTGCCCAATAAAGCCGAGAGCTCAGGAGCACGCGGAGGCAATACAGCCACTGAAGGGGGCGTGGCAGGTGGATTCCTGACACATTGTCATCTAAGAATCTTTTCTCTAATAAATCCTAGCCATGCAAGTTATTATTGGGTGAAAAAATTCGCTCCCGTTTAAATAATCAACACTATGACAGAGAAAAATTTGGAATCAGTTTGAGGCTTATAATGAAATCTGCAAATTTAGACATAAGAATCAGAGATAATTGGACCAAAGGTAAAGATTATTAGAATTCTGATGTTTTCATGTCAGCTCAGCTGAAATACAGTATTTTAATGAAGCTTTCATAACCATCTAAGACATACCACCATGAATCTACAATAACAGACAGGGAGTGTGGGTGAATGAGGGGTTTATATAGGAGCCGCGGACGATTAGATGAATGAGCCTCAGGTGTGCCCAATAAAGCCGAGAGCTCAGGAGCACGCGGAGGCAATACAGCCACTGAAGGGGGCGTGGCAGGTGGATTCCTGACACATTGTCATCTAAGAATCTTTTCTCTAATAAATCCTAGCCATGCAAGTTATTATTGGGTGAAAAAATTCGCTCCCGTTTAAATAATCAACACTATGACAGAGAAAAATTTGGAATCAGTTTGAGGCTTATAATGAAATCTGCAAATTTAGACATAAGAATCAGAGATAATTGGACCAAAGGTAAAGATTATTAGAATTCTGATGTTTTCATGTCAGCTCAGCTGAAATACAGTATTTTAATGAAGCTTTCATAACCATCTCAATTTACTTGTATGAAGCACTTTCCAATTAATAATTTGGCTTTCTATTAAGTTTATGTTGTTCAGATTAGTTAGTATATGTTTATAGTTGTGTGATAAAGCAAAATGCATCTTAATTTTTTTTTATTTACACTTATAGCAGCTATATTTGGTATTTAACCTTCTTTAAAAATTATTAAGACAAACAGTTGTCAGGTGGTTATATGTCGAAATCTGAGTTTATGTATTTCCACAAGGTGTTACTTGTATTTTAGGTGCAATATTTGTACTGAACATTAAGGTGATAATTGTACTGTCTGTATCAGCATTAAGAATTGAAAGTGGAGATAGAAAGTGTGGCCAGTGTGTGGAGAAGAGAACAAAATTAAACACACATTTTTCATATAATAAATAAATAAATAATAATAATAATAAAAAAATTACATACATTTATATATATATATATATATATATATATATATATATATATATATATATATATATATATATATATATATATATATAAAATGAAATTGATAATGAATTTCATATAATAAACTGATTTGGGTAGTTTGCTCAAGACCCAGGTTGAGCTTCTGTTTCAATCGCCCAATGCCTTGTAAGGCTAACAGGTGGCTTAGCATTTGTGTTCTATGTGGGCAAAAAAAAAAAAAAAGTGGAGTAGCACACATTCAGCCGACTCTTTCACTCCAACACACACACACACACACACACACACGCACGCATACTTGCAGAATTGATATAGTGTTGGAACCTTTCCTTCATCTGTCCTCAACATCTTCTGTCTTGCTACCAAAAGTCATTTAACTTTTTTTTATCAGTTCCTCTTTCTTTCTATGCATTGTTGTGAACCTTATTTTTGTAGCTTTGTTCCTATATACAAAATATTAGTGAGCAGTGCTAACAAATATTCTGAGGTTGTGAGTGTGACAACAGATCTTTTTAATTATGCTGATGAAGCTCTAATTTGTGTTTCTGTTTGTGTGTGTTTGTGCATGTCTGTGTGTATGTTTGTTCAGTTAGGAATTTGACTTGTCTTGTAGTCATCATGTAGTAATTTTAATAGTGAAACCAAAATCATTTAGTTTGAGAAGAAGAGAATGTGCTTTCTGGGCTGGTTTGCTGGCAAAGTGTATTCTAGTCAGTCATGTGCATAGCTTGAGTTTAGTATGTTTACAATAAGTAAGGATCACCAAGTATAGATAAATGATATAAGAAAGCACAGTAAAGAGTTACATAGAGCTATGTCTTTGTAATTGTTTTTAAACACTCTTGCTCCCTGAAAGCAAACACAGAGAGAATAAGGAGGAGCTTCTTCCCGCAGGCCATTCGGAGTTTAAACCAGGAAACACCCAGGATCTAAAAGCTGGTCACTCTCTCCATCATCACACTTCTGCAAATATTTTTATTTTTGCACTACAACACTTTAAACTCTGGACTGTCACTTTAACACCACACCACACACGGATACTTTAAGGACAAATCACATCAACCACCTTATGTGATTACTGTTTACTGTACATAAGCATACCCTGTATATACACTTTTCCCTATATATATATATATATATATATATATATATATATATATATATATATATATATATATATATATATATATATATATATATATATATATATATATTTATTTATTATATTTTTTAATATTTTACAGATATATTTATCTGCCTTCTTTTTTCTTTGTTTTATTTCTTCTCCCCGGACAGTCGTACAAAGCATTTCACTGCATGTCGTACTCTGTATTATGTGACAAATAAAATTTGATTTGTTTTGATTTGATGATTTGAGCTGTATGTAACTACCTGCCAATTTGTGGATTGATGATTGTGTAACAATCATATTTTATGATATGTTTAAAAATAGACCCTAGAGGTGATAGAAGTAATGGCTGTGAAACATTAGGTTGGAGACATAGATTTAAATTGCTGAAATATTAAATGCCTAAAAACCTGTACAGATGTAAATCTGAAGTTTCAATAAAATATGTTTTCATTTAATTTAAGAAAATTATTAGTCTTCCAGGTCTTAAACTTGACAATGGAAGGGTTGCATTTTGTTCTGTGAGCTGCTTGTCTTTAAATTATTACTGTTTTTTTGTTCTCTTTTACAGGGCTGGTGTCAGAGCAACAGTTTGTGTGCAGTGTTGTGGCATCCCATGTGAGTCACCTGCCTACTACCAGTCTCAGCTTTGTGTGGATTGCCCCACCACCTGGCACAGGCTGCATAAACTTCTTGTAAGTGTTTGTATGTTGCTTGTTTTAGGGATGTTTTTAACACGTTTATCCTGTTAACACATTACAAAGAGAAAATGAACAGAAGAATATTAATACAAAACCTTTACTGAACAAAAACTATGAGAAATTAGTTCCCAAACTCATAGCCAGGGAGACTGTTATAATGTGAAGCTAGAATTTTGCAAGCTTTGGCATATTGTAAGTAGCAGTCAAAAGAACAGTAATCGGCATATTTGCAGGCACAGAGAAAATGCATTAGCCTTTCTAATGGGCAACTGCAGTTTTGTGCAAGCACAGAGAAAATGCTCTAGTGGTCATATGGGTAAACATTAATACTTTAGAGATAATGATAGATCTGCAATTTGTGCATAACTTGGACAGTTTTTATACTATTTCTACCGATTCTGTTTGTATTTGATAAAAACTGTGTTCAGTGTGTACAGTAATAGAGTGCTTCACTTCATTAACAGATGTCCTTGTACAAACCACTGTTACTTACAGTGAGGAAAATAAGTATTTGAACACCCTGCTATTTTGCAAGTTCTCCCACTTAGAAATCATGGGGGGGTCTAAAATTGTCATCGTAGGTGCATGTACACTGTAAAAGACAATCTAAAAAAAAATAAATCCAGAAATCACAATGTATGATTTTTTAACTATTTATTTGTATGCTACAGCTGCAAATAAGTATTTGAACACCTGTCTATCAGCTAGAATTCTGACCCTCAAAAACCTGTTAGTCTGCCTTTAAAATGTCCACCTCTACTACATTTATAATCCTAAATTAGATGCACCTGTTTGAGGTCATTAGCTGCATAAAGACACCTGTCCACCCCATACAATCAGTAAGAATCCAACTACTAACATGGCCAAGACCAAAGAGCTGTCCAAAGACACTAGAGACAAAATTGTACACCTCCGCAAGGCTGGAAAGGGCCAGGGGGAAATTGCCAAGCAGCTTGGTGAAAAAAGGTCCACTGTTGGAGCAATCATTAGAAAATGGAAGAAGCTAAACATGACTGTCAATCTCCCTCAGTCTGGGGCTCCATGCAAGATCTCACCTCGTGGGGGCTTAATGAACCTAAGGAAGCTGAGAAATCAGCCCAGAACTACACGGGAGGAGCTGGTCAATGACCTGAAAAGAGGTGGGACCACCGTTTCCAAGGTTACTGTTGGTAATACACTAAGACGTCATGGTTTGAAATTATGCATGGCACGGAAGGTTCCCCTGCTTAAACCAGCACATGTCCAGGCACGTCTTAAGTTTGCCAATGACCATTTGGATGATCCAGAGGAGTCATGGGAGAAAGTCATGTGGTCAGATGAGACCAAAATAGAACTTTTGGGACATAATTCCACTAAACGTGTTTGGAGGGAAAAGAATGATTAATACCATCCCAAGAACACCATCCCTACTGTGAAGCATGGGGGTGGTAGCATCATGCTTTGGGGTGTTTTTCTGCACATGGGACAGGGCGACGGCACTGTATTAAGGAGAGGATGACCGGGGCCATGTATTGCGAGATTTTGGGGAATAACCTCCTTCCCTCAGTTGGAGCATTGAAGATGGGTCGAGGCTGGGTCTTCCAACATCACAATAACCCGAAGCACACAGCCAGGATAACCAAGGAGTGGCTCTGTAAGAAGCATATCAAGGTTCTGGCGTGGCCTAGCCAGTCTCCAGACCTTAACCCAATAGAGAATCTTTGGCGGGAGCTCAAACTCCGTGTTTCTCAGCGACAGGCCACAAACCTGACTGATCTAGAGAAGATCTATGTGGAGGAGTGGGCTAAAATCCCTTCTGCAGTGTGTGCAAACCTGGTGAAAAACTACAGGAAACGTTTGACCTCTGTAATTGCAAACAAAGGCTACTGTACCAAACATTAACCTTGACTTTCTCAGGTGTTCAAATACTTATATGCAGCTGTATCATCCAAATAAATAGTTAAAAAATCATACATTGTGATTTCTGGATTTTTTTTTTTTAGATTATGTCTCACACAGTGGACATGCACCTACGATGACAATTTCAGACCCCTCCATGATTTCTAAGTGGGAGAACTTGCAAAATAGCAGGGTGTTCAAATACTTATTTTCCTCACTGTATTTGCTTAAGATTTTTAAATGATTTGTCTTTTTTTCTTTAATGATACTGGCTGAAAATATATTAATAATAATAAATGATATTTAGGTATAATTGTACAGTACATAAGAAAACAGGCTACATCCCACTGTGCCTAATATTAGGGAGACATCTACACCTTTTCATAGGTGTGATGTTCACAAATATATTGAAAGAGCCAGAGTTCAGTTGTTTTGACACATTTGGTGATTGCTCAACTCTATGTTAAAAGAAAAAAAGGGGCAAAAAGCAAAGGCTTACAATCACAGAGTCAAGTGTTCATCTACTGCTGTGGGTAAGTGGGACCCAGTGGTAAAACAGAAGCCTTTAAAGCCTCTCTGCCTTTAAATGTAACTCAATAAAATTCAAATCAGGGACTGAGAAAGTTCTTTTAGCTGTCTTATACAATAACATTCATAGGCTCTGTCTAATTTATGTAGAGCCTCTTCCCATGAGACCCATGAGTGCTTTTACTACTGCTGAAATTTTATTATGTATGGTATGATGTGTGTATGTTTGTAGATGTGTGTGTGTGTCTGTGTGTGTGCGTGTGTGTGTGTGTGTGTGTGTGTGTGTTTGTCAAACAATAAAATAATTATATATATATATATATATATATATATATATATATATATATATATATATATATATATATATATATAATCATTAAACTAATTATTCAGATCATCAAACTAATTTCAATATTAGTAAAAGATAACACAAGTGAACACAACATGCAGTTTTTAAATGAAGGTTTTTATTATTGAGCAAAAACAAAATCCAAAACTACATGGCCCCGTGTAAAAAAGTGTTTGCCCCCCTGTTAAAACCGGGTTTTTTTAACAGCTGAGTTCAATTTCTCTAGCCACACCCAGGCCTGATAACTGCCACAACTGTTCGCTATCAATACACCTCTTAAATAGGACTAGTCTGAAAAAGTGAAGTAGACCAAAAGATCCTCAAAAGATAGATATCATGCTGAGATCCAAAGAAATTCAGAAACAAATAAGAAACAAAGTAATTGAGATCTATCAGTCTGGAGAAGGTTATAAAGAAGTTTCTAAAGCTTTGGGACTCCAGCGAACCACATTGAGAGCCATTATTTACAAATTGCAACAACAAGGAACAATGGAGAACCTTCCCAGGAGTGCCGGCCGACCAAAATTACCCCAAGAGCACAGCGACGACTCATCCAAGATTTCACAAAAGACCCCACAACAACATCCAAAGAACTGCAGGCCTCACTTGCCTCAGTTAAGCTCAGTGTTTATGACTCCACCATAAGAAAGAAAGTGGGCAAAAATAGTCTGCATGGCAGTGTTCCAAGACCAAAACCGCTGTTTTCCTGCTACAGGACCTGGAAAACTTGATGTGATAAATGGAACCATGAATTCAGCTGTTTACCAAAAAATCCTGATGGAGAATGTCCAGCCATCTGTTCATGACCACAAGCTGAAGAGAACTTGGGTTCTGCAGCAGGACAATGATCCAAAACACACTAGCAAGTCCACCTCTGAATGGCTGAAGAAAACCAAAATGAAGACTTTGGAGTAACCTAGTTAAAGTCCTGACCTGAATCCTATTGAGATGCTGTGGCATGACCGTAAAAAGGCAGTTCATGCTCAAAAACTCCCCAATGTGGCTGAATTACAACAATTCTGCATAGACGAGTGGACCAGAATTCCTCCACAGCACTGTAACAGACTCAGTGCAAGTTATCACAGACGCTTAATTGCAGTTGTTACCGCTAAGGGTGGCACAACCAGTTATTAGGTTTAGGGGCAAACACTTTTTCACACAGAGCCATGTAGTTTTGGATTTTGTTTTCCCTCAATAATAAAAACCTTCATTTAAAAACTGCATGTTGTGTTCACTTGTGCAATTTTTTACTAATTTTCTAATTAGTAAAAAGATGATCTGAAACATTAAAGTGTGACAAACATGCAAAAAAAAAAAAATCAGGACCACTGTATACCACTGTACACACCTGTACCACTGTACTGACCACTGTACACAACCCTACACCAAAAAGAAGTTGGGACAATGTACTAGGTTAATAAAAAAAACCAATCTAATCTCATAACCCCGTATTTTATGCACAATAGAACCTAGAAAATATAATGTTTAACTGAGTAAATGCACCATTTCAAGGAAAAAATAAGCTAATTTTAAATTTGATGGCTGCAACATGTGCAACCATTATCTAAGCAAGTTTCTTAACCATACTAATATTGTAAATTATTTATATTTATATAAATTAGACACTCCAATTTAATTTTTTACAAATTAAAAGTAAATAGGAATTCTTCATGATAAGCCAGCTGACATTTAAGTCACATATTAATTATATTGTTTATTGTGCCAGAAAGTATTGTGTTTACAACCAAATAAAATGATCAAAGAAGTGTACTAATATGCTACATTTATTTCATAACATTTACTTCCGTAAGTTTTTGGGAAAAGAAAAAATTACTTCCAAAGGGTAGTTTAAACTGGTCTCACTAATACACTTACTCAAGTGATTTTTTTTTATAAAGTATTTACTTTCAGTTCAATATATTCCTTTGTGCTTCGCCATTACTGTTAAATGATAATAAACAATATGCATCTTTAATCTTTATTTCTATCACATTACTTTAATGACATTGTGAGTCTCGCAATATGCTGCAGGAGCATGAATCGAGTTTGTCAACCACTCACTTTTTGACACATTTAGTTCTGGAAGATAGTTGCCAGTGAAAGGGAAGAAACAAGCATGTCAATGGAATCAGGACATCCATGGCCTTATCTTTAATGTATGTTCTTACTCCAAGGGCTAAAAAAAGAACAGTTACATAATGTAATACCTGCTGTATGCATAAAAAATTCAAGTTGGCATCTCAGTGTACAGGAATTCTAGCTTCAACTTAAGAAAGAATGTTGAGGTAAGTGTTATTGTCATGACTATTTCAAGGTAAATTTTTAAAGTTTCACATTACCGTAATATAAAATCTAACATATTGACTTCTTTTTCTTTTTTTTTTTCCTTTTGTAATGAATCATTATATTTTAAGCTGGTATACGATATTGTGCCAGCTGTATGACAACATATGTCATACCTAGAAACATGAATTTACAGTTAAAGTACAGTAGCAAGGATCATACAAAGGTTTTCCAAGACGGCTTCCACTTGGAAAAAGCCTTGCAAGCGTCGATCATAGAAGTTACTGTGCGTCAGGTGCAAAGGCTAGCTTCAAAAAACAGATTCATGAGTGCTGCCAGCCATGCCTTAAAGGTTGCAGAAGTGAAGGGTCTGCTTGTCAGTGCTCAGACCATATGCCACACACTGCAACATGTTGGTCTGCATGGCCACTTCTGAAGCTGGTTCACAAAAAAGCTGGCAAACAGTTTGCTTAAGACAACTTGTCCAAGAGCATAAATTACTGGAACCATGTTCTGTGGTCTGGTGAAACAAGATAAACTTGTTTGGCTCAGATGATGTCCAGCATGTGTGTGAACACCCTGTTGAAGAGTACCAAGAAAATTGTGTCCTGCCTACAGTCAAGCATGGTGGTGGAGCATCATTGTCTGGGGCTGCTTGAGTGCTGCTGGTACTGGGGAGCTGCAGTTCATTAAGGGAAACATGGATTACAACATATACTGTGACATTCTGAGGCAGAATATAATGCCCTCCCTTCAAAAACTGTGCCTAGCGGCAATTTTCCAACGTTAAAACAACCTCAAACACACCGCCAAAATGACAACTGAATAGCTGAAAGTAAAGGTGATGGAGTGGCCAAGTATGCCTCCAGATTTGAACCCTATTAAGCACGTGTGGGGCATCCTTAAGCAGAAAGTGGAGAAGCCCCATGTGTCTAACATCCAGCAACTCAAGATGTCATTATGGAGAAGTGGAAAAGGATTCCAGCAACAACCTGTGCAGCTACTGTGAATTTCCATGCCTAGGAGTATTAAGGCAGTGCTAGATAGGAATGGTGCTCAAACAAAATATTGACACTTTCGACACAGTTTTCATTTAGGGTGTACTCACTTTGGTTGCCAGCTATTTTGAAAATAATGGCTGTTTTTTTTAGTTATTTAAATAGGACAGTAAATATGTACTGCTATTCATGCTGCATATTGACTGACTACTCTAAAATAAGTATTTGAAAATAAGAAAATTGTCCGTAGCCCCACCCCGCCTGGAATTTGCCCCTGGCATGACCAGAGTGTTTCCATACATGAAACCTGGGTACGTACCTAAGGTGCCTACGGCTCCCACACGACCTGTTGTGTTACAGGCAATCTGCCCTCCTCTGTTCATAGCCCCCGACCAGGAGCGACAGAACCGACTGTGTCCAGTCTGCGAGCACTGGACACTTACCTCCACAGGAGTCCATGGAGGAAGTAGGAGCAGCTGTTCGTCTGCTATGGCCCTAATAGGAAGGGCTTCCCGGCCAATAAGCAGACGTTAAGAAGGTGGGTAGTGGATGATGTTGTGTCGGCTTACGAGTCCTCTGGCCTCCCTGCACCACTCAGGGTCAGGGCTCACTCCACCTGGAGTGTGGCGGCCTCTACGGCCTGGTCCACTGGAGTGTCACTCCAGGACATCTGTGACGCTGCGGGTTGGTCCACCCCGCTGACCTTTGTCCGGTTTGTCCGCTGACCTTGACCTGAGAGCCACTCCGACCTACATGCATGTGCTGAGGCCCTCACACACTAGGCAGGGTCTGGTCAGTGTAGCGTGATTGGACACTCGTTCCCAAAGCGTTACGACACAGCTCGAGTTCCCAGGGGGGAACGTCTCTAGGTTACGAATGTAACCCTAGTTGCCAGAGGGAACGAAACACTGCGTCTCCGTGCCACACTCCCTGCATCCCTGTGGTGCTTACCTTCTCTCTTGCAGAAGCTAGCATCGCTACCATCACGCAGCCATTTGTAGCTTCCTGGTTTACGCGACGTCGCCCGCCAAAGACGTCACAACTTGCCTATTGGTCAGATTTCACATGTGGTTCAGAGTGCGGACAATGCAGGGGCGTTCCCAAAGCGTTACGACGCAGCATCTTGTTCCCTCGGGGAACTAGGGTTAGATTCCTAACCTAGAGACGTACACTAAGGTTAAAATGCCACCTCTGGACATGTCAGCACTTACACTGGTACTGTTTTCTCTGTATGTGGTTTGCTACAAAACACTTTGCAATGTCTGATCTAGACATTACATTTTTCATATTGTTGAATTTGTTACTTGACCAAAATAAATGTAGAACAACTTACAGGAATACTTACAGGAAGGTTGGTTGATGCTGAAGTATTTAATTAGGGTGGCATTAGTGGCTGTTGCATAGTTAACTTTGCTAGTCATAAGTTGGAGGGGTCTGTTTTTATATAAAACTTAAATACTAGAAAGTATATGCTTTCCTGTAAATTATTCCCTATCAATGCCATTCTCATTAAAGTCTTAAAATTCCTTTTTTGAACATTAAAATATTAATAATGGTGTCTGAAGTTATATTAAAGTAATAACCAAAACACAACAATAAAATGTACCATAATAAAATCTTTGTACATTTGTACAAATCAGACTGCATAAATAAGTTAAGTGACAATGATCAGTGAACTCTAAACCCCAACTTTTATTTACTTTATTCAAACGAACCATATTGTCAATTGCAGCTGCAGTAAGTTTAAGGAACACAAGCCTTATCAGAGTGCAGGAGTTGGTTATTAACAAGTTTACTCAGAACTATGTCCAACAGTTGAGTTTAATATACATAAATTTAATGCAATAGCTTGAAATATATGCTTGTCTATATTATGATAAAGATTACATGATTTTTAAGAATGTGTTCACTTTACATATATGCACTTTGCTGGTTGATACAACTTTGATTTGTCCTCCTGATGCAGTCACAGAGGTCTGGCTGTTCAACAAAGCTGAAAACAGTCTCACATATTGTTAAAAGTGTTAGTAAACTTACACATAAAAGCAAAGAAAAAATATTTTTACAGACTTAAAAATATGGTATACAGTGGTACCTTGACCTACGAGTTTAATTCGTTTCGTAGCCGAGCTCGTAGCTCAATTTGCTCGCACATCAATAAAATTTTAATCTTAAAATGCCCTTAATCTGTTCCAACCCCCAAAATGCCACCCCATTTTTAATGTTTCATCTTATCAAATAATAAAAATACATTTCTAAATAACTAATATTGTATAAAAACATAATAGAAAGAGTATGTAAAGATAATAAGGTTTTATACAGTGTACTTACCTTGGAGATGAGACAACTTGAGCTAACCAAGACACTGGCAGAAGTGGATTATTACGAAATCGCATTTCTCCAGAGGCTAACATGGAGCGCAGGTGTAACATTTAACAGTCAGCAGGCAAGACAGGTAACAAATAGACAGCACAATAGACAGTAGACTAGACAGTACCAAAAAACAATACACATAGATAACACAATAGACACAAAAAAAGGCAAAAATCAGTACATAGACTTATTGCATTATAATTGTTCACATTGTAAGGTTTAGTGCACAAGTGCCAAGAATGTAAACTGTCTGTAATAAATATAACGTGCCCGAGTGATGAGAAAGAATAAATAGCACATGACTAGTCTGGTTAATGCCCAAGACAGGAGGTGTGTGGTTCAACCATTTATTCAACGAGCAAGTTGAGTAGCCAGATGGCATGTGTGAAAAAGCTCTTGCAGCTTCTGGTAGTTTTGCAACGCATACTACAATAGATTTTCCAGATGTCTGCAGTTGAAACAGGCTATAGGCAGGTTGGGTGAGATGTTTGACTATCTTGTCAACTCAGTACAGGCAACATTACTTGTATAGGTATTGTGTAGGTAGGAGTAAGGCTCTGATTATTTTCCCAGCTGTATTTACTACTCTCTTCTGGTCAGAGGCAAAGCAGTTACCATACCAGACCGATATGTTGCTGGTCTCTACTGTTCCTGTGTAGAATGTGGTGAGGACAGGAGGGGGACCTTAGAACTTCTCAGGAAATGCAAAAAATGTTGTGCCCTTTTGACAAGTGTTGGTGTTTGTAGACCATGTCAAGTTCTCTGTGATGTATACCCCAGGAACTTGGTGCTTTTCACTGATTCAACAATGGTTCCATGGATTGTTAAAGGGGTGTAAAGTGTGTGCTTCCTCCTAAGGTCAACAATGATCTCCTCTTGTTCACAGTCAGTGCCAGTTTGTTGTTGGTTTAAGTCAAGTCAAGTCAAGTCAAGTTTATTTGTATAGCGCTTTTCACAACAGACATTGTCTCAAAGCAGCTTTACAGAAAACAACAGTGAAGGTGAATGGTGTGGGTTTGTCCCTGATGAGCAAGCCGTGGCGACAGTGGCAAGGAAAAACTCCCTTAGATGATATGAGGAAGAAACCTTGAGAGGAACCAGACTCAAAGGGGAACCCATCCTCATATGGGTGACATCAAAAGTTTGGTCATAAATCTTTCAACAATACAGAACAATTTGTGATCATCATAGATCCAGCATCAGCTTCTCCATGCCAGGGCCTTTAAACACTCGGCATCTACTTCTCCATGATCATCCATAGGTCCATAATCTTCACGAGGTGGGACGTGGCCAAACCTCAGGATGCCTCGGGATGGGGAGAGAAAGAGAAGCAGTGGAGAGGAATTAGCGTAGCTGCTGTTCATGATATTAACAGCACAAGTTGATAATGTGCATGTGATCAGATGTTCTGGAGCACAAGGTTATGATGTGATGTGTGTGATGTGTGTTATGTGTAGGCTTTGCTAAAAAGATATGTTTTTAATCTGCACTTAAACTGGGAGAGTGTATCTGAACCCCGAACACTGTCAGGAAGACTATTCCAGAGTTTAGGAGCTAAATGTGAAAATGCTCTAACGCCTTTAGTGGACTTTGCTATTCTAGGAACTACTAGAAGCCCAGAGTTTTGAGCTCTCAGGGAGCGTGACGGATTGTAGCGTGTTAAGAGACTGGATAGATACATGGGAGCCAAACCATTTAGTGCTTTATAAGTGAGTAGCAGTAGTTTGTAGTCTATTCGAAACTTAATAGGAAGCCAATGTAGGGACGATAAGATTGGGGTTATATGATCGTATTTTCTTGACCTAGTAAGAACTCTTGCTGCTGCATTCTGAACTAACTGAAGCTTGTTTATTAATGATGCAGGACATCCACCTAGTAATGCATTACAGTAGTCTATTCTAGAGGTCATAAACGCATGGACGAGCTTCTCTGCATCAGATATAGATAACATATTTCTTAGCTTAGAAATATTTCTAAGGTGAAAGAAGGCTGTTTTTGTAACTTGATTGATGTGATTTTTGAAAGATAAGTTGCTGTCTAAAATAACTCCCAGGTCTTTTACCGTTGAACTAGTGGTTACAGAACAACCGTCTAAATGCAGGCTGAGATGCTGGAGCTTCTGTGTACTATTTTTTGGGCCGATGAGCAAAATCTCCGTTTTATCAGAATTTAATAGCAGAAAGTTATGGGTCATCCAATCTCTTATTTCTTCAACACACTCAGTTATGCGAGCTAATTGAGCTGTATCGCCTGGTATGGATGAAATATATAGCTGGGTATCATCAGCATAACAATGGAAGCTGATTCCATGCCTTCTAATAATATTTCCTAATGGAAGCATGTATATTGTAAAAAGCAGGGGTCCCAGAACTGACCCTTGTGGCACGCCATAATTTACTAGCATTATCCTGGATAGCTCTCCATTTAAATCTACGAAATGGTAACGATTGGACAGGTAGGATTTAAACCAGCTTAATGCCTGTCCCTGAATACCGATGTAATTCTGTAAGCGATCGAGGAGAAGATCATGATCTATAGTGTCGAACGCAGCACTAAGATCTAGTAAAACTAATAGGGAGATGTAGCCTTGGTCTGAAGCTAAAAACAGGTCGTTAGTGATTTTAACTAGAGCAGTTTCTGTGCTATGATGGGGCCTAAAACCTGACTGAAACTCTTCAAAGATATTGTTCTCCTGCAAGTGGTTACATAACTGGGCAGCGACAATCTTTTCTAAAATCTTAGACATAAATGGGAGATTTGAAATTGGTCTGTAATTCGATAGCGTGCTTGGATCCAGATTAGGTTTTTTAATGAGGGGCTTAATAACTGCTAACTTGAGGGATTTAGGGACATGACCTAACGATAGTGAGGAGTTAATAATATTTAAAAGAGGCTCACCAGCTGTATATAACACTTCCTTCAGTAGTTTAGTGGGAATTGGATCTAACTGACATGTTGTTGATTTAGCTTTCATAATAGCATCATACAGCTCTTCCTGTCCTATACATGTAAAACAGTGTAGTTGTGGGTTTGTAAGTACGATTGTGTCGGGAGATGCTGTCAGAGGTTGAACTGCCACAATTGTTTTTCGAATGTTATCTATTTTTTCAGTGAAGAAATTCATAAAGTCTTCACTACTAAACTGTGATGGAACACATTTTTCAGATCCCTGATTTGTTGTTAATTTA
Organism: Silurus aristotelis; assembly: GCF_946808225.1. Classification (NCBI taxonomy): domain Eukaryota; kingdom Metazoa; phylum Chordata; class Actinopteri; order Siluriformes; family Siluridae; genus Silurus; species Silurus aristotelis. Next base: position 17,904,423 of record NC_139583.1, read on the forward strand.
GCGACTGTACTGAAAAGGAACCTGGGGTTGTTTTTGTTATTTTCTATGAGTTTGCTCAGGTGTTCAGCTCTAGCAGCTTTTAGCGCCTGTCTGTAGCTAAGCATACTGTCTATATACGCAATTCTAAATACCTCCAATTTAGTTTTCCTCCATTTTCTCTCCAGATTACGTGTTGTTCTCTTTAGGGCATGCATATGACTATTATACCAAGGTGCAGGTGCTTGTTCTCGAACCTTTTTTAACCGGATGGGGGCAACAGTGTCTAAAGTGCTAGTGAGGATAAGGTCTATGTTGTTCGCCATCTCATCAAGATGATCAGCAGTTATGGGTTTAATATGAAACTGAGATAAATCAGGCAGGTTATTTATGAATCTGTCCTTAGTGGTTGGAATAATAGTCCTACCAAGTCGATACCGTGGTGAAACACGGTTAATCTGCTCTCTGTATGCCGACTCATCATCATTATTACAATGTAACAATACAATTACAATAGTAATTAATTTAATAAAATGCTCGTTAAGGGATCTATTTTTTTGCAATTTATTTTGCTAAATTAATTTTAAACATGTTAGCACTCATTCCGCTAGAATGTTAGTGTCGCTTGTGATCACACATTTTTCCAAACTTGTGTTCAGACATTAGTTGTGATTTTTTTGTGCAAAGTAATAACCCTTGCAAAAATGTCTCCGAAGGAAAAAGCCACAAGAATAGAAATGCTGAAAGCATGGGAAGCTGTGCATCGTACATTGAGAAGCATCACTCTAATAAGGTGCTGGCTATGCACGCTACAAATTTATTCACTGATAATGCTGTCATTTTTCTAGTAAAAAAAATTAGGTAATGTGTCTGTCAGGAATCCACCTGCCACGCCCCCTTCGGCGGCTGTCATGCCTCTGCTTTCCCTGAAGCGCCCGGCTTCAAATGTGCGCACCTGGAGCTCATTATCCACTCATTCTACACCTGGAGCTCACTATCCCAAGCTTCTACATAAACCCCTCATTCACCCGCACTCTGGCTGCGCTTTTTCCCCAAAGCACACCCTGGATCTCTCCCTATCCCTCCGTGCGTTTGTCCCTGGACATTGTGGACCTCGCCCCTCCAGGGCTTACCACGGATATCTCACTTGGGATTTATGCTGGACTGCTGTGTGCGTATGTTTGTGTGTTTCACGTGCAAATCTCTTTATTTCATTAAACCACAGCGAACTGTGCTCTGGCTTCCGCCTCCGTTTCGTTCGCCGCATGACAGTGTCATAAATGCATAAATAATAAACTAATTATGTCGATTTTTTTTTTTTGTTTTCTGCAAATCGAAATCGCATTCCAGGTTGGTTCGTTCCACGATAAAAGAAAAGATGAAGATTTACACTCCTTAACAATTTATAAGTAATTTTCTTTGAATAAACGTTTTTGAGTATTTTTTTCAGCATGGAACGCATTATTGTATTTGACATAAATTTATATGGGAAAAACTTTCGCTTAATGAGTGTTTCGCATTACGAGTAAGATTCCGGACCGAATTATGCTCGTTATACAAGGTTCCACTGTGTTAACTTTTTTATATGAGCATCAGGAGGAATATATGTATTTGTGATGCTAACAGCTGCAAACTCCCTTGGCAAGTAATATGTTTGGCATTTCAACATCAAGAGTCTTCAGAGCAGTAGCTGGAGGTAATTCAGTGATAACTGTAATTGATTTACAACTTTACCACAACATTTACCTTGGAGATCGTAGTTTCTATTACACTCCACATGAATGGTGCTATAGGGAGTGGTGGAATGTAGCCATGTCTTGGTGAAAATAAACATAAAACTCTCTTACCCTACATTAAGTATCTAAATACAGTTCAAATAGTCAATTTTGTTTTCCAGAGTCAAAATCATAAAAAATTGGAGGTTTGAAAATTTGTGGAAAATAATTTCAGAATAGTGTGTGAAGATTTGTTGAATTTTTGTGAAGACGTAATCTACAGTACATATCACTGAAAGAGTAAAATAAATCTAGAGAAATGTATGTAAACAAGGGGCAAAAGTGATTTTTGGGCCTTCGGATGGCACTGCATTAAAAATAGGTATGATTTTGTATTGACAATTACTAATTATAGACAATTACGGATAATTATGGACAAGTATAGACAGCTTGCACTTTTGGCAAGGCAAAATTAATGTTGAAATATATATAACTCAACTCAAGCTTTATTGTCATTTTACCACATACATAGTATACAAAAGAGCAAAATGTTGTTACTAACAAACCATGGTGCATAGATACTGAAAAACAACAACAGTAAACATTAAACATACATTTGCAGTAAACATTAACTTAACAAAGCTAATGTGTGATAAATATGAGGTTGTAATAAAAACATTTAAGAGTCCAATGTGCATATTTTAACAGAATTAAATAAATGTCTATAGTAAACAGTTAAAGTCCCTGAGTGAAGATGTCTGCAGATGTTTCGCATTTGCATAGTGAAAGTAGTTGAGTGCAGGTGTGTGTTTAATGCCCAGTAAGTGCCCATTAATATCAATAGTGCACAGTTATGCAGATGGAAGCAAGTTGATGGCTGGCACCAGTGTGTTCAGGGCTCTGACAGCTTGTTGAAAGAAGCTGATGCCGAATCTTGTAGTGCGGGTCTATACATAGAGACGTTTTCAAGCAATAAATGCTTACAACTAGACATTTTTTTTCAGAGATGGCTTTGCATATTTAGCATTTAAATGCGAAATAACATACTGCATTTATCATAACAACATGGCTTTGTAGTCCAAGTGCTGAACTGGCCTGCCAGGAGTCTAGAACTGTTTTCCAACTAAAAACATTTAGTGCATAATGAAACAAATCATATTATAAAATGAATTAGCACTGTTAAGCAGCTAGAATCCTGTTTCATAAACAAATAGGACAATGTTCTTTTCCGAATACTCCAGCACCTGGCTCTGTCCTATCTTTTTTTAAAGATAGTTTTCAGCCATTAATTAAAAAAATTACTTATTTTCCCTAATTTCCCTAGTTTGATATGTTTTCTATTTTATATTGTGAATAAAATATTGGTTAATGAGATTTTCAAATCATTGCATTCTGTTTTTAATTACATTTTACATTTTTCCCAACTTTTTTAAATGAAGGTTGTTAAATGATGATTCTTTCATTTTTCATAAAAAATATTGAGGTATTTTAAGTTCATGCAGGGTAAATAAAATGTGGCTGTGGTAAGGATTCGGTCTATTAGCACTGATTTCTGCACATGGTCAAACCTATTGGAAATTCTCATTTCAGGTGGCTGGAATACTATTTTAACCTTGTTCAAAACAGTTATCTCTGTTGGCTGTTGTTAGGCTAAAATGTCGCTAAAACAAGACTCACCAGGCTTTGAAAAATAAAATTTACACTGTTGCAGAATAGCATTTTAGGAGAATTTCCTGAACTCCCAGGCTCCCCTCAGGAGTAAAATATTTGTGGGATGTTGGGTAAAAAAAACAGCATTGTGAAAAAGAGGTAGCATGTCTTACCAGACTGTAGCACACACTAATTTCTTAAAAACTTTTTAACTTCCATATTTTATGGACACAAGTACATATTCTCAGCATATTGTTTGTCATGGACAAACCAGAGATTATGGTCCCAGTCCAAAGCATGGGTAAAAACACGGGCAGGCATCATTAAACATGGATGCTCCGTAAAGCAATCAATAAAGTCGGGCAAAAACCGGATAGTACAGTAACATGAAATGAAAGCACTGTGCTCTGAGGTGATGCATGGGGATAAATCATTATGTATGTATTGGCAAATCAATTCGGGATTTATATAAGACATTTAAATTGAGTTGAATCCTTAAACATTTACATTAATAATATTTTAAATAAAGTGCAACCTCTTAAAATTCTTAGGGGGAAATTTTGGCCCTCTAGGAATGCAGTAGTTTATGGAAAGCTAATGTTTCACCACTTGTTGTTTCACCATGTTGTTTTTGGTAATTTACCAATTTAATGTAGGATTAAACCTTCCAGAGAAAATAGTTTTTACTATGTTTTTTAGCTAAAGGAAGGTGGCTATTGCCCAGTAGCTAAATTCTGATCAGCATGAGTGCAGTGTTATCTGCTGGCTGAGACTACTTTCTGGCTGAGGCCATTAATTTGGCAGGAAAAGGATTGATCCATGTGCTGATTGGTGTGCTGATTGGTGTGCTGGCCTTGCCAATTTCACAATTTCTAACCCAGTCATTGATCCAGAAATACTGTAGAGAAATGCATTACAGTCACAATTTAAAGAAACCCACAGGCAATAAAACAGATGGTAGTGGCAGATTTTCTGTCCCATCTGGATGGAGTCAGCTCACAGACCAGATTGCAGCCAAGACCATGGCAGGTGGTGGGGAAATGTCACACATGGTTTAGTGGGTGTCTACAGCAGGAGGGCGATGTATGGGGCTGAGGTGATTAACATGATATTGCTGACACATATTTTCTCTGTTATTAATAAGCATTCAAACTAGCTTTGTTTCATTTAATTTCTTTGACTTTTTTGTTGGTTACAACTGCCAATACAAAAAAGCTGGGAAAAATACAGAGGCCAGAATACATTGATTTGCAACCCAACCCAAACTTTATTTACAATAGAGCATATAAAACATGCCAAATGTTTAAACTGAGGAAATATTTTTAAGGTAAATATATGGTAGCTTTGAATTTTATGGCCATATGATCAAAAAAGTTAGTCAAAAAAGTTGGGAGCAGGCAATGTTTACAAGTGTATTGCATGTCTGGAATATGTATGGCAATTAAGGAGGCCAGCTGGTGTAGTATTGGAAGAGTAATGCTGTCCCATCTGTTTCTGATAAAGAATTTTAGATGTTTAGCAGTCTTCAATATCATATTTTTCATTTTATGATGCACTTAATGTTTTCAATTGGTAAAAGGTCTGGACTGCATACTGGATCCTCCATTACAAAGTAAGGGTGTTATAGATTATGTGTTGTAGAATAGATGCAGCATGTGACTTAGCATTGTCTTGCTGAAATATGCAAGGCCTTCTGTAAAAAAGTTGAAGAAAATGTATATACCTTTCAGCATTGATGGAGCTTTTCCAGGTGTTTGTAACTGAGCATTAATAATAAGTCAAAATGTCCCTTTCCCACACCATCCATCGTTTTTTAAACATTATATTTTGCATATGTGCATAAATGCCTCTTATTCTTTGAATCATACATATTTAACCTGCATTTGTATGTCGTCCAGAAATGAATGATTTCTGAGCTTTTTCTTACCCTATGGAGTGATTCCATTGCAGGACCATGCCTGCTTTTGATGCAGTGCTGCCAGGGGGCTAAAAATTCATTCTTGTCCCTAGAGCAAAGGGATTTCTCCAGGTTTTTAGTGTTTGTTCATGGTTATGTAGTGTAGATGAGATATTCATAAAACATACAATTTGGTGACCTATCTTTAGTTCTAAGAGACTGTGTAAAATACTTGTTTCAAACAATAATTCAATGAAATAAATTTTTATTTGTATAGCGCTTTTAACAATGAACATTGTCTCAAAGCAGCTTTACACAGAAAATGTGGTGATTAAAAGTGAATATTTTCTTTATAAGTAAGTTTGTCCCTGATGAGCAAGCTGGTGGCGACTGTGGCAAGGAAAAACTCTCCGAGATGGCATAAGGAAGAAACCTTGAAAAGGAACCAGACTCAAGAGGGAACCCATCCTCATCTGGGTTGCACCGAATGTCCATTTATAGCAGATATAAATATGCTGATAAGCAGATACAATAATGACCTGTTGACCTGTTGCCAATTAACCTTGTTACACTTATCTTAATTAATTATGGTTCCTCCAGTGGTTTTCTACCCCTGCAGCTAATAAATTCAATATTAATAAATGTTTTTTTTCCTTAATTGGTTCATTTTACATTTATGGCATTTTGCAAACGACCTTATTCAGGGTGACATACAAAAGTGGTACATATTCTTAGTTTGAAAATTGTTCTGTTTTCTGTTGTGAATACATATGGCTTTATGAGATTTAATAATTGTTCTATTTTGTTTTTATGTACACTTTTTACATTGTTTTTCTATTTTTTTTTTTGTTACCCATGCCACTCTCGGTGCTTCAGTGCATAGCCAGCTCCAGCAAACACACTCCTAGCTCTCCGACCGGCACCAAAGCAGACGTGGGGGGCTAGCCGCCTCTCAGGAGGCCCCTAGAGCTACTCCAGGGCATTGCTCTAGCTCTAGGTTTGCCAGAGGGTCAGTCTCGAGAGACTGATTCCCTTAAGAGACTATCTGGCAGCCGGCAGGCTCTGTCAGACGTGGGTAGAGGTTATACAATTTATTTCGGGTCTCGCCCACCCCAGTTCAAGAAGATGTCCCCCACAATGGTGGGGCCTGAGCAGGCTCTGGTTAAGTAAACACTCTCTTGATGAAGGTGATAATCTAGGTGGTCCCTCCATCAGACAGAGAGGTAGAGTTCAACAGCGGATACGTCATAGATTCCAGAAAGGACTGTGGTTTGCATCCTATACTGGACCTGTGTCAACTGAGCCGCTCGCTCTTAAGACTCAGGTTCAAGATGCTGACCCTGAAGCAGGCATGTTCCAAATTTGGTCAGAGGACTGGTTTGTGACCACGGGTGGTCCCAAAGTGTGTGGATGCGGCCTTGAACTTGCTGAGGCATCGGGGTGTCCACATTCTAAATTCTATAGTTGATTATATATTGTTTATATAGGCTCAATCAGAGCAACTGGCAGTCCGCCGTCGAAATGTCATTCTTGCTCACATGAAGAAAAAAAAAGAGTGTGCTTTCTCCATTACAGAAAACCACTTACTTAATCGTAGTATGGAATTCGACCCCCTATGCGGGCACATCTGTCCCCTGCTCATGTCAAATCTATTTTTGCAGCCGTCAAGTGAGTAAGGAAAGGCCAGTCGCTCACTGTGAAGCAGTTTTCAGAGACTGCTGGGTCTTATGGCAGCTGCATCCAATGTGGTTCCACTTGGCCTCCTGCACATTAGACCCCTTTCAGTGGTGGCTCAAGACCCTAGGGTTTTCCCAGAGGGAAAATCCACTTTGTACGATTAAGGTCACCCAGTAAGCCCTACGTGGCTTAGATGTGTGGAGAGATCCCGGGTTCCTTACTCAGAGCCTCCTACAGAGAGTTCATGGGCATTGCAAAACACTTACGACAGACGAATCTCTTACAGGGTGGGGAGCGATCATGAGTGGCCACTCCGTTTGAGGTCTCTGGGGGAGGTCCCATCTAATGTGCCACATAAACTGCCTCGAGTTGCTGGCCATGCTTCAAGCTCTGGTCTGGATCTGTGCTCTTGCCTCCTGTACAAGTGGCCAGATCTATCTCAGGCAGGCGGCACAATCATACACACCCCCACCCAGAGTGCTGAAGGCTATGGCTGTGGCCCCAAAAGTGGCACAGCTCCCATCTGCCAGCCTGTTTACTTTTCAATCCAGAGCTCCCTCCACGAGGATGTCATACGCCCCGAGGTGGCACCTGTTCACTGCATGGTGTGGACAACATGGCCAAGACCCAGTTAACTGCCCAGTTGGCTCAGGGCTGGAATTTCTTCCAGAACAAAGGGCTGGCTCTGTCCATCCTGAAGGTTTACGCGTCTGCTTTTGCCGGGCAGTTGTTGGGTAAGAACCTGTTGGTGACACGATTTCTCCACTGCACCTGGATGCTAAGGCCTCCGGTGCAACCTAGAGTGCCTGCATGGGACTTGCCCATTGTTTTAAACCTCTGAATGAGGTACCTGTGAGGTTCCTGACAGTTAAGACTGTCTTTTTTTTGGCTCTCTCCTTTTTCAAGAGAGTATTGGATCTTCAGGCCCTTGCTGTGGTCCCTTCTTTCCTGGAGTTTACTCCAGGCCTAGCCAGTGCCTTCCTCTCCCCTTGATCAGGGTATGTCTCTAAAGTACCCTCAGTTGTCCCACAACCTGTGGCTCCAGGCATTCCCTACTTCTCCCTTTCTCCCCAGACAAGGAGAGCTTAACCGACTGTGTACAGTGTGAGCACTGGACATATACATCCACAGAACAGAACTGTGGAGGAAGTCAGAGCAGCTGTTCATCTGCTATGGCCCTCCAAGAAGAGGCCCCCTGTGAATAAGCATACGATCTGTGGATTATATTTTTTCCTCATGAGTTCTCTGGCCTCCTCACTCCCTTCTGGGTCAGAACGCACTCCACTCAAAGTGTGGCGGCCTCTAAGGCCTTGTCCTCTGGAGTCTCCCTTCAGGACATTTGCAACACTGTGTGCTGGTCCACCCTGCTGACCTTTGACAGGTTCTATAGCCTCAAACTCCGTGCCACTTCTGGCCTTTCTGGCCACACAAGGCAGGGATTGGTCAGGCTTGATTAGACAGGCCCATACTGACTCCCTCTGTGTTTTGGTGCACTTTGTTTTGTATGTGTTTTCGTGTTTTTGGTTTTGTACCAGGAGCTCATTCACCAGAAAAGAGTCTGTGATTTTACTTGACATTTTGGGCAATAGTTCCCCAAATGTGAAATCTCGGAGGAGAGAACAACGTGCCAGTGCACTCAGCTTTTTAGAGTGAGCTGCAACACTGAGCTTTCAGGCAATTAACATTAACAGTTTTTGGTGCAGCAATGTGAAAGTGATTCATCTTGAGTCTTTTTTTTATAAACCATAAGCTCCTCTACTCGCCATGCGAGTTCATTCATTCATTGATTCTAGACCGTGTTTACATTCCAACGCAAGCCAACTTGCAGTAGGCACAGCATGCACTTGCTGACCAGATCCAGTGTGTGGAGTGCACAACTACTGGACTTGTGTATTATTGTCCTTGGCGAATGGGTGGATATACCGGGGGGTTATATTTTTTAAGGGATCTGGATCCGGACTGTCTGAGGTCTTCCAGTCAGGAATTTAGGATCCAGTTGCAGAGGGAGGTGTTCAGGCCCAGTAGGCTTGGCTTATCGACCAGATGCTAAGAGATTGTGTTAAATGCTGAGCTGAAATCTATGTCCTTGTTGTCCAGGTGGGTGAGGGCCAGATGGAGGGTTGTGGAGATGGCATCGTCCATGGAACGGTTTGGACGATACGAAAACTGCATGGGGTCCAGTGAGGGTGGAAGCTGGGACTTAGTGTGCCTCATGACAAGCCTCTCGAAGCACTGGGTGTGAGCATCTGATGAGCGGTCTGTATGCTGGAATTAGCATAACAGAGATGTGGTCTGAGTAGCCGAGATGGGGGCGGGGCTCCACACGATTGCACACAGTTTTTTCCCTCAAGCCACCAGGCTCCTCAACACACAGAAGTGAACTGAAACTCACACACACACACACACACACACACACACACACACACACACACACACACACACTCACTCAACTGTGTGTTACTGAACTGTACAACCCTGAACTCAAAACACACTCATTACTCCTCTCAATTCATTCCACCACCATTTATTATTTATATTTAACCATAGTATACTGTTTACATGCTGTTTTTTGCACCTCTCGACTGCTGTTGCACTGCATTGTGTTTATGTATACATATACTCTTTTGTTTATGGGGGTCCCTGGTGGTCTAGTGGTTAGGATGCGGTGCTCTCACCGCTGCGGCCTGGGTTTGATCCCCGGTCAGGGAACCAACCCCAGCCACTCTTAGTGCCGGTCCCAAGGAAGGGCATCCAGCGTAAAAACATGTGCCAAATCAAACATGCGGATGATCCGCTGTGGCGACCACTAATGGGAGAAGCCGAAAGAAAGGTTTTTTTTTTTTGTATACTCTCTTGTTTATAGTCATATTTGTTTATAGTAATTTTTTTGCACATTACTGTATAATCAGAGTATACAATAGGTTTATTTTGTGTTTTGTGTATCTGTTCCAAACTGTCTCGTGTAGTCTGTCTGCACTGTATTTTTGTCTGCACTGTTTGCACTAGGTTGCACACTATGCACAACAATTACTTTAGTCCTTTCCCTGTGTTCTGTTATGTAGCTTTATGTTGTGTGTTGTAGGTCTATGTTGCTTAATGAAGCATCAGTGTTCTGGAGAACGTTGTCTTATTTCACTGTGTACTGCTTCAACTATATATGGTAGAAATGACAATAAAAGCTTTGGAATGTCATCCTAGCTTTTCTTGAATCTTTTGCATTAAGATTCAATGCTAAGAAAAGCATTCTCTCTCCTTCCCAGGGAGAGGATTACTCTTTCTATGTGGTTTAGACTCCGGTTTCTGACTTTGGGTCCCACTCTTAGTATGTGGTGTTGTCGCAAGATATTAATGACAGATTCTTACCTCACAGGCTAGGGTGCGGTTTTAGATCATCTTCTTGACTGGCACATCAATATCCTGAAAACAATAGCTGTATTTTAGGCCCTCAAATACTTCCTCCAGTAAAAGGCTATTATGTCCTAGTGTGGGTGGACCACACTGTAGTAGTCTCTTTTGTAAATTGCCAAAGCAGACTGCATTCGTGTCACCTGAACAGGCTAGCAAAGCAGGTCCTGCTTTGAGACAAGACAAGTTCCTGTCACTCAGAGCGTGTTACAGAGTTACAGTGCTGTCCAGACAAACTGTGACACAAAATTGAAACTCCACTCTGAAGTAGTTAGTCAAATTTGGGTGCACCTTTTGCTGCCCAAGAAATAACACAATGTCCCCTCTACTTCTCTTTTGACTGCTCCAGCTCCCCTGGGTCTAGACACAATGGCTCAGAATGGGTCTTTTCCCCAATTGCTCTGATAGCACCTTTTTGGCTGACCAGAGTTAAGCTTTTAGATCTTTTAGATGGGTGAGCCCATTCGGGGGAGATTTCCTGTCTCAAGCACAGAGGATAGTGTTTCATCTCTGGCCTGAGCTCTGGAACCTGGAATGCTGTGCTTCCAGCTAAGTGCTAGAGCTCCTTTCAGTAGAAAAAGCTATACCGAGCTGTTTCATTGCTGGAGGTTCTGCAAGAAGAACTGTCTTCAGGTACTTGTACTGGTATGTGTGCCTGCCATTTTAGCTTGCCATTCTCTGATTGATGGGATCTCTGTAGGAGAAGCAACCTGGATTCATTCACTTAATTTATGGAGCTAAGCAATTGAGGCTCTGCACAAGAGGGAAAGTGTCTTTATGTGCCTTTGTAGTGGTCAAGGGTCTGGTTGGGACTGCTTTTGAACCACTAGAGGCAGCACCTCTGCAGCTTCTGACTCGAAATATGTTTTTTCTCATGTCAATTACTTTGCAGGCTCTGTCAGTCTCACACTCTGTTGCTTAGCTTAGATGCTGCAACTTGGCTGGTCAAAGCCATTCTGCATCCTCACCCTAATTATCTTCCTAAAATTTAATTCTCAACCATAAATCTGGTCTTTCTTGAAGCCTTCTGCTCTCTGCTGTTTGACACTCCAGAGTGAGAGAGACTTCATCTATTGAGTCCAGTACATACCTCCTCACACTTATGCCCACCACATTAGCCAGTGGTGTAAATCGTAGCAGCTTTTCATATGCTATGGGGAATGCAACTGGTGCAGCTGCCACTAGGCAAACCCTAGCCAATGAGGAGAGTGGTCAAACTCCATCTTTAGGAGATAGGGTCCATTCAACCAGGGAGCTTGCATTCTCCAAGCTTCTAGCAAGAGGTGACTCCTATGCAATGCAGCAGGCTGGTCCTCTGCGCATATGTTTATCGGGTTTTAGAGGTTGGATTACTATGCCACTCCGTGCTAATATTTCTTTGAGTCAGCATCCCAAACCCATGTCTGAGACCTGTTCAATGCTTGTGTGCACACACTACACAAGTGTAATGGGTTCAGACACTTTGCAACGTTGGTATTCTTGTTTCCATACTGTTACACAGTAACAGTAATGCAGTAACACAGCTTTTAACAATAGCTTTTAATAGTTAACATCACGGGTTATTGACTGTAACTCTGTTCCCAGATGCTGTGCCTTAGTGCCGCTCTTCGGGCATGTCCAAAAGTCTCTTTAAACAAAGGTATAACCTGAAGGCGTGTCCATGCTATGTCTATTTATAGCCTTGCAGGCACACACCTTCTGATGAAATCACCCTTATAGGTTATTTAAGGCAAATTTCTGCCGTGTTTGACACACATACTTTTGGTCAAACAAAGAATGTATCCATAGAATTATGAAATTCAGCTTTTTCAGGGATCATGGCGGCAGAGTGTGCATTATGTGCTCAAAGTTTTTGTAATATGCTGCAATAATTATGGTCGTTCTGATGTGCTAACCTTTCCAAGGATTTGCCTATGGTGTGCAGCGAATTGGATGACTCGTCAGCTGCAGAGTTGTGCAGGGACCACCTGCTATGCTTCTTCTGAGGTCTTGGTATGATTGCCTGTTTAAATGTACTTTGCAAAGAGTCATCTATAATCAAAAAGGACTTTGCTCTAAAGATGCTGCTTTTTGGCAAAGAACTGCAGGGCCTTTTCTTCAGACTAAAATTAGTAACGCTCTTCAGGGGTGCTGGTCCGTGTGTCTGTGTTTGTGCCATGATCTGAGGTTGAACTGGAATCACTAGCAATTGAAGGTTCCTAAATAAATAAATAAAAATAGGTGTTACATTATAGATTTATTCAACATTTCAACAAGCATTCATCATAACAATAACAAGGCAATTTGCAGCACATAAGAAATCAGAAGCCTGAAAAACTAAAGCCAACCAACAATCAAAAATTAACTGACATTGCCCGACAGCCAACTGCTGGCTTGGTGTGTCCTGGATTTAGGACAGATCCTTGTGAAACACCAAACTTTACCTCAGTGAATGTAGAGAACACACAATTTACACCAACAAACTGATAATACTCAGTCAAATATGACATTAACTGTTCCCTTTATTCCAACATTACTTTCTTTCTTTCTTTCTTTCTTTCTTTCTTTCTTTCTTTCTTTCTTTCTTTCTTTCTTTCTTTCTTTCTTTCTTTTTTTCTTTCTTTCTTTCACAACAATGGCTGAGAATTCTCTCGGGTCTGCACTTAATCATCAAATACTCTAAATGAACAGAGCAATGACTTTCAATAACAGTAGAGTTATTGATTTGTTAACATAAATGCACAGACCTCCACCTCTGCGCTTACCAGAGTCCTCTGCCATCCTGTCCGCCCGGAAAACACTGCGACCCCCAAGCTCAATGGTGCTGCTGGGAATGTTGTCGTTGAGCCATGTTTCCGTAAAAATCATGACATTACATTCTTTATGTAGTTATTATAAAATAATATTATAATATGGGTGGTGCTGAAGACATTGATCTGTGAAATAAGTATTGAGTGAGTGTTTGAGTTCAGATTTGTAGCACACAAATGTAGTGTAACACACAGTTGAGTGAGTGTGTGCATGTAAGTTTTCGTTCCAGTTCAGTTCTGTGTGTTGAGGAGCCTGATGGAGAGTGAAACGGGTGTGTGGGGTCGTCCATAATGCCATTGGCTTTGCAGATGCAGCGTGTGGTGTAAATGTCCGTGATAGAGGGGAGAGAGAGACTCTCCTCAGGTCAATGATCTTCTCAGCTGTCTTCACTATCCTTTGTAGGGTCTTGCAATCTTCAGTTCCCAAATCATACAGTGATGCAGCTGCTCAGGATGCTCTCAATGGTCCCTCTGTAGAACGTGGTCAGGATGGGGGAGGGATGTGGGCTTTCCTCAGCATTTTCAGAAAGTAGAGGTGCTGCTGGGCTTTCTTGGTGATGGAGCTGGTGTTGAGTGACCAGGTAAACGTCTCCGGCAGATAAACACAAAATAATTTGGTGTACTTGATGATCTTCATGAAAGATTCATTAATGTCAGTTTTTACTAAACTTTTCTAAAGTCAACAACCATCTTTTTGGTCTTGGCAACGTTTAGAAATAGGTTGTTGGCTCTACACCAGCCTGTTAACTGTTGCACCTCCTCTCTGTGAGCCGACTCATCATTTTTGCTGATGAGACCCACCAAGGTCATGTCATCTATAAGCACACAGCCCTAAGGGGCCCCAGTGATCAGTCTGTTAGTGCTGCAGAGACTGTTCCTGATCCAGACTGAGGTCTCCTAGCCAGGAAATCCAGATTCCAGTTGCAGAGGGAGGTATTCAGACCCAGTAGGCTCAGGCTCAGGAAGATGTTGAAGATGTCAGTGAAGACATCCGCTAGATGCTCTGCACATACCCTGAGCACTCTGCTAGGAATGTTGACTGGTCCAGCAGACTTCCATGGGTTAACTCTGCATAGAGCATTCCTCACCTCAGCCATGGATAGACAAAGCACCTGATCATCGGGAGGACGGGTGGTCTTCCTTGCCACCACATTGCATTTAGGAAGGAGGTGTCATGATTTCCTGGATGCCCTGCCACATGCGCCGGGTGTCTCTGCTGGCCTGGAAGTGGCTGTGGATTATTTTGGCCTGTGCATGCTTCACTTCTATGATGGCACAGGACAGTTTGTCCCTTGTTGTTCTTAAGACTTGGTCTTGTCCCCTGCTCTGAAGGCGGAGTCTCTAGACTTTAGTAGTGCACTCCCCTCAGCAGTCCATGGCTTCTAGTTGAAGCATGTGGTGATGGTCTTGGAAATGGTCATGTCATCAATGCATTTGCCAATATAGTTGACTGACGATGTGTATTGTTCCAAGGTAATGGAATCGCCGTTGGTTGCAGCCCCCCTAAACATTTTCCAGTCAGTGCATTCAAAGCAATCCTGAATGAATCCTGCTGGCCAGGTTCTCACCTGCTTTCGATATGGCCTTGACCGCTTGATGAGAGGACTGCATGCTGGGATCAGCATAACAGATATGTGGTCTGAGTAGCTGAGGTGGGTCCCATAAAGTACAAAAAGCCTCTGTGAAAACAAAAACACAGCAGTGTCTATACTCATGCCAAGTAGCTTGCTAGAGTCTGATGTAGTCCAAATTATTGTCCAGGGAGCAGACATTTGCTAGCAGGATGACTGGCAGTGCAGGCTGGCTAGGGTTAGTCTTTAGCCTAGCACTGACCCCCACTCACTTTCTGTGATTCCCCGTCCTCCATCCGTTTCTGGATTGTTTGGCAATGGTACACAAAGACATCGGCTTCTCTGATGTCCATATTTTGCATAAGGCAGGCTACAAAATAAGAGTAGGCCCACTGTGGATCCAGAGCAGCTGTGAGCCACTGCCATGCTGCCATCTTTATTTTCTCTATATCTATATCCATCTATATTAATAATAGTGTTTTCTGCAGGGCCATTTATAAAATAGTTTGGATTGAGATTAACAGTCTAGATCTTTTGCCTTATATTTTTTAATATTTAATTATTTAAGTTAATGAAATCATCACTTCTAGTTAATTTTGCCACAGCACTGTATAAAAGCTTAATTTATGTTTGCTTTCTTCTATAAGGTTAGAAAAATATGCTAAGAGCTTTTCTATAATGCAGGTGTCAGTGAGCGTGGGTGTGACTGGTTGAGTGAAGACTGTATGGTAGGACTCAAATGCAGGATGCCACAGGGTATGGAGAAAACACAGTTTAATATAAAAAAGTAGCAAGCAGAGCAAGGGTGGCAAGAATAATCTTAGGGACGCGGGAGCTGGTAAAATAATCTGGCCCTGAGCTAAAGTGTTGAGGTACTTATATAACGAGTGATGGCCTCTGACCCGGAAGTGCGTGCCGCAAAACCATTCTATTTGAAATACTGTAAATTTAGATTTACACTATTTACTTTCAAATTTCAGAGTGGTCTGTTTTAAGGTGCATGTATAATCAATATACCACAGTGCTAATTTTTTGTCTCTAATACATAAAGTTTTAGGGGAGCTACATCATCTAGAGTGAAATGCAATGTTGATTCCAAACATTCAAGTAGCCCAGTTGAGATTTGCGGATCAGACAGTGATCCAACTAATGTAGATAACTCTGGGAGATTATTGATGAAACTTGCTGTGGTTATTGACCTGAATGTACATAAAATACATAAGCTTTGACTGCCAAATTATGACTATATATTTTTTATATTTTATTCAAAGGTTAGTTTTAAATTAAGAGTGTGTCTACCACTAAGAGTGGGTCCTATGACATTGATTGGCACTGATTTATTCCTACTGAATCTTGAATGGACACAGCATCTGTTCTTAAATGGGTCTTTCTGATTACAATATGAATATTAAAATCAGACAATTAAAGTTTTGTCTAATGAAGTAGCTAGGTTTAAAAAGAAATCTGCAAATTCTATGAGAAAATCAAAATAGGGCCCTGACTAGACTTTTTTTTGGAAGCTACATACCGTTTGTCTCTACATATGTTGGTGTAACCAACTTTGAATAGGAATTTGTGTTCAACTTTTTTGTGTGATGCTCAGATTGTTATTATTATAAATAACTGTTATGCTGCCTATTTAGCCATTTAGACTATACCCAGTAGGAGTAGTTTCATTTAGGATAGATATTTGTTTGATTTGGTTCAGGTTTCCGTTAAACACAGTACATTAAAATCCTGATTGATAATAATTTAATTTATAATTAGCACTTTTGACATGAGAGATCTAAAATTGAACAGCCCTATCTTTAGATCAGAGGTACTGTCTAGCATTCAGCCATATATATTTTAATGTTAATTAAGTTACTTAAACTTTCTGCAAAATTTCTAGATTTTAGTTTCGCTTGGGAACCCTGAGCGATGATGACATCAATTGAATTATCTATGAAGAACACAGTTTTTGGAGCACGACTCTGACAGCTAGCAATTCAGAAATCATAATCTGCTGTAAACTATACTGTCCTGCAGCATTGGGATGGGTCCAGAGCAGATTATGGCATCAGACATTGCCTTTGCTAATTTACACACCTCTATAATGTTTCTCTTAGTACCCTCTGACTGTCAAAGGCGTATATAATTCGTTCCTATGTAAAAATCTTAGAGACACCTAAGCTGACCTGCTATCTCTGGTGCCTTGGCCCCCAGTATTCATCTAACCTGTGTTGCTGGTGTTTTTAAAGGCTTAGCTAATTTCACGTGCCTCAGAATAGAGTCTCCTATAACCAGAGCTTTTTCAGGTTTTTTAGTGTGTGCTTCACAAAAGACCAAACCTGATGACGTGAAGTGGAAAAAAATAGTGCTCCCATGGGTCTTTTGGCTTTGCAAGTATGCCACTGAGATGTCACCCATTCACCCCGCTTTGAGGGCTCCATTGGCAGAGTCGGGGGCTTGCTAACTCTGCCTAAGGCATCTAGACCCTATTCTGCAGAAACGATACTGCTCTCACACTCACTAATCCCCTCTAGACTCTGGATGCACTCCTCTATTGCTAGGATCTTCTCCGTCAGCGAGCTAACTAAATTCTAGGGTTACACTTCTCACAGATAAAATGACTGCTTGTGGTGGAGAAAGACTGACTATACATTTCACACACTGAATAAGATGGTTAAGATTATTGCCATATCAGAGAAATAATGGAGCTTATTGTGTTTACTGTATTGTGTGCATGTTGACACTTGCACACTGACGGGAATGGCCTCCGTTTGCTGCTTTAAAACAGGAAAAAAGCTTTTCCAAAAAAATAAATAAATAAACACAGCTGACAAAGGAAAAAAAAATACAGAAAAACAAAATGATAATTCACGATTTTTTAGGCAAGGTAAAATGTAAACCTCGACACTAACACGAAACTAGCTGCAAACAAATAAAAAACAGGAAGACGTTAAGTTTGTAAATAGGTGAATAACTTTTAATTAATTAGCTTGTGTCAGGAATCCCCCTGCCACGCCCCCCTCGGAGGCTGTCAGATGTTGGGATTCCCTGACGCACCGCGCTACTGATCTCGTGCGTGCCCTGCCCGCACGGAGCTGCTCGCAATCGGGCTTCACAAGGAGCAGCTGAGGCTCATTTCCGTTGCCCATCACACCACCTATAAAAACCCCACACTCCGCCCAGCTCCAGGTCCCTCCAGAGAGCTCAGCTTCGCTCCAGGCTCCTCCAGAGAGCACATCTCCGCTCCTGGTGCCTCAAGAGAGCTTCACTCCACTCCAGGTTCTCCAAGGGAGCTCCTCTCCGCTCCAGGTTCTCCAAGGGAGCTCCTCTCCGCTCCCGGTGCCTCAGGAGAGCTTCACTCCGCTCCAGGCTCTGTTCCCGAGCGACCCCGTGAGCTCCTCTCTGTTCCCGAGCGGCCCCGTGAGCTCCTCTTTGCCCCAGAGGGTCCCCGAGAGCTTGGTTCCGCTCCAGAGAGTCCCCGAGAGCTCGGTTTCGCTCCAGAGAGTCCCCGAGAGCTCGGTCCTGCTACAGAGAGTTCCCGAGGAGTGCTTCGCTCCAGTGTCCCGTGGAGTGCTCCGTGTTGTCCCAGGACCTCCGTGAGGGCTCGGCTCCGTCTCAGGACCTCCGTGACTGCTCGGCTCCGCTCGTGGATCTCCTGGCGAGCTCCTCTCCGCTTCCAGGCTGCCCAGCAGGCTCCGATCTGCTCCCGAGGGTCCCAAAGAGCGCCCCTTCGCCCAGGGGTTTCCCTGTGCACTCACCTCGACTCCAGGACTGCGAAAGGGAGGTCGAACCGCTGCCCCCGGGCTCCACCGAAGGCAACGGCTCACCCCACAGTCCTGCAGAAGGCAAAGTGATGCCTCAGAGTTCCTCTCCGGACAACGCCACATCCCTGAGCTCCTCCCACAGCGACGACTCGCTCCCGAGCTTCTCCCACGGCGACCACTCGCTCCCGAGCTCCTCCCACGGCGACGTCTCGCTCCCGAGCTCCTCCCACGGCGACGTCTCGCCCCACAGACTCACAGAACGTCGGTCCTCCAGGTCCCTCTGAAGGCGACGTCAGGCCTCCAGATTCCTCAGAGGAGGACATGGCACTCCAGGGGTTCTCCAAGGGCGTCGCTCAGCCTCCTGACTCCGCCGTGGACGTCCTCCAACCTCCAGTCGGGGTCGTAAGCACCGTCCAGTTCCGGTTCCCCGCCGTGGAGGTCGCTCCGCCTCTGAAGACCACCGGGGACTTTACTCCGTCTCCGGCCTCCATCCAGCCGGTAAGCCTCGCTAACTGCTCACCCCCGCCTCCGGCAGTCTGTCCCTACCAGGTCCCTGTAAGTGAGAAGGCTCCGGTCCAGACCTCCGGCGAGGACATCGCCCAGCCTCAGGTCAGCACCAGGGACGATATGCCCTTCCCGGTCGAAGTGGTGGAAGGGGCCCCGTTCCACGCCTCCGCGGGGGCAGTCGATCTGTTCCGGGTGCCCGTGGAGGCCGGCCCGCTACTAGAGAACGTCTCGCAGCTTCCAGTCTCCACTGAGGGCGTCGCTCCGCCTCCAGTCTCCCCTGGGGGCGCCGTGCAGCGTGTGCGTTTCCCGGCGCGCCTCGGACTTCTGACGCTTCTCCGTCGCTGCACCCCGCACCGTGGATATTATTAGTATTATTATTTGTATTACGGACTGCCATTTGCCGGATTATCCCGCTCTGCGGGTGCTTTATGTTGGCTCTGCCTTTTTGTTTAATAAAAACGCCGGCTCCTATTCCTGCCTCCGCCTCCATATGCGCAGCGGGGCAGCTTGGGAGCAGCCGCAGAATATCGAAGATTATGTCTTAAATAACAATCACCCGAACATTTTGGTGATAACAACCATAAAAACGCAGAGCAAAGGTGAATGTGACCTTGATTACTATTTAAAAACATCCACCTTCAAAAAATAGTAGCACTTTAGTCAATTTGTACACTAAATTTGATTTTAAGCAAAATTTCATTTCAATTACAAACAGGAAAAACTATATAAAATGTCTGAGAATGTACTTAATGTATTTATGTAGTAACTGTAATAAACAACTTCACCTTTAATGTCCTCAAGGAGTTGAGTTTGCAATGTGTTGTTTTTTTTCCAAAAAAGAAGAAAGGAAAATGTGTCATATAGATTTAGTAAGTATATGTTTGTCCACTGTCCACTTAAATCCTTTACCACCAAATCAGTTTTTTCTTTAGTAGCATGTTAAAATTGTCAAAAACAATAAATACTACAGCTTATATACTGTAGTTAAAATTATATCAGAGCTTAGATTTTTAGGCCACTGGAAAAAGTATGTTAAATCTAAGAACAGAGTGCATTCCCTAAATTAAGGAAGCCAGCTATCTCAAAATTGTACTCTTCCAAATGAAGAAAATTTTTTTTTTAAATGGTAGATTGTTCAAGTCACTAGTGTACTGAAACTTCTGAGCTTTTTAAAATGGTAAGTGTCCTTGTATTTGATGCTCTGTGGTTTTAATATAAAGTCTCTCTCTCTCTCTCTCTCTCTCTCTCTCTCTCTCTCTCTCTCTCTCTCTCTCTCTCTCTCTCTCAGGGCTACAGCTATGCATCTCGGACAGATAATATTTAAAGATACTCTGGCTAAGCAACTTTGTGAGCTGGAAGGTAAGTATGCTTTTTTTATTAGTAAAAAGGTTTTAATTTCACTTAAGATCTGAAATAGGGTTATGTTGCATGTTTTGTTTTTGAGGAATTTTTTTAATATAAACATGAAACCATACCTGAGCTGTTTTTTTTTTTTTTTTTTTTTTTTGAGAGGGGGATACTTTAAGGGGGACTCTTAAGGGAATCCATTTTTATCTATCTGACAGTGAATGCCCATTAATTATATTGCATTATATTACTGTTTGGTTTATCAACTTTTTCCTGACTAAGCAGTGTTAATTAAGAACCATGTAGATGGACTGTAAGTTAACCATGCTCAGTAACTTAATGGATCTTCGGAAATTGGGGGCAAGAGGGAGAAGAGAAACATGTAGTATTAGGTATACTTATTGTTACTGCAGTGTCCTTAACCATTATGTATGTTCAGGGTGCAAGTAAAGGACTGACAAGACTAGCTATGTTAATATAACGAAAAGTGAGAAAGGAGTGATGTGGTGATGTTTTTTGTTCTGGTAGCTTAGCGGTAGTCAATGATTACAACAAGATTATTTACCACTGCACATTGTAAAAAGGAAGGACCATCCAGAGATACAATGTAATCAATAACTGTAGAAAAGTCATGATTTACATATACAAACTGCTAACAATCCAGGGCCTAGAGGCAGCCATTCCCTTAATCCCAACAAAGTTTTTTAGTCTATCCAGGGGTTATTATGATTAATAGTGTCCAAAGTTGCACAAAGGTCAAGCAACACATGCAAGGAGACAGAGACTAGAGAGTAATGAGACAAAAAAATGTTTTTGGAACTGATGGTTTAAAAATTGTAAGATGTTAAATAGGTGAGGAATACAAAGAAAAATCACTTGTGCCGCCAGTGAAACATGTTGGTGGCAGTGTCCATATGTGGGGCTACATGAGATCTGCTGATGTCAGGGACCTGCATTTTATTGATGGCATCATTAATTCACAAATGTACCGCTCTATACTGAAAGAGAAGATGCTACCATCACTCCGTGCCCTTGGTCGTTGTGCACTTTTTCAAATTACAAAGATCCTAGACACACATCTCATTTTTGTGACATCATGGGGTGTACTTATTTTTGCATCACCATAATTTGATTAAAACTAAAAACATCTAACATCTGTTTAACTTAACATGAAAGTATTTTTAACTTTGTCTTGTCAACATTTTGGAAATTGTTTTTGTGTTCATTGAGATTTTCGAAGAGGGTGTACTCATTTACGCTTGGCACTGTATCTTCACACGACTTTGGGTTGCAGCCACAGCATGTTATTTCATCTAACAATTTGCCTTCACTAATTTCCTCATTTCTATTATGTTACTATTAGTAAACTTTGACTTTAAATGCACAAAATATAATCGGAGAAAATCTCTGGTTGCCTAGGAACCTGCTATGTCTGGCACACCACCTCACAGTATACATATAACCTGAGCTGCTGATGCCTCTAAAGGCTAGCTTATTACACATGCTTTAGAATAGACTCTAGCCTTTAACCAAAACTTTAGCCTTTAACCAAAAGTTTAAACTCTAATGTTGGAGTTTGGGGATTGTTAACTCCACCTAGGGCATCCAGATTTTGCCTGCAGAAACTCTCACTAACCAACTCTTGAATCTGGATGCTCTCCCCTAATGCAAGCATATTCCCCACCAGAGATATTCTAACTTACACTTCTCACAAGTGCAATATAACTAGTGATTGGGCAATGTGAAGATTAGTTTTTCTTGTTTTTATACAGTTCCACTGGAAATGGCATCTGCATGCTATTTTTAAAAAGGAAGAAGCGCACAATGTCACTAATAAAAAATAATGCTAATATTTAAAGTAATTAATTAAAAGTAATTACTCTTTTTTTTATTGGATCATGGTCTAAATTATCCCCTAAAAATGTGATTTCTATGACATAATTCCAACACACATTTTTTATCTACAGTACTTTTTCAGTGTTGCTAGAGTGCTGTAGGTTGCAGTATAACAAATATCATAATTAACAAGCATGATATTTATGTTATAGTGAAACGTACAGCACTCTAGCAACACTGAAAAAGTACTGTAGATAAATCTACTGTAGATAAATCTATCAAACCATTTCTAAGGAATTGTCCAATGTGTGACTCAGCAGTACTTCTCACTACTAATATCAACTTAAGGTTGGGAGACATATTATATGTGGTGAGTATGGAAGATGGCAACCTAGACTGTAAGTACAGAGATATTAGTAGTGAGATGTACTGCTGAGGCACACATTGGACAATTCCTTAGAAATGGTCAATGCAGAGGATGGCGCTAAGATTGTGAGAAATGCATCATGTACCCATTCAGAGATCAGTATGCCGGGACCTGTAGAGAAATAAAGTCATTAAAGAACTAAAGAGATATCGGTCAAGTAAAATTCCTCTGAAGTATCACAGTTCTTAAGTTACTGTACAGTACCAGACCCATCTAGCAACCCATAACTACTCATAGTGGCAGAGCATTTAAGAAACCTACTTGTTTTAAGGACATTGTTATGTAGTAAGTTTGCAAGTTGTTGATTGTTTAGTCAGTTAAGAGTAACAGTAACAAAGATATTATATATCTTTAATATAAAAAAAAGGGTGGGATGCAGTGTATTGATATTTTAAGAACAGAACCAGAATATAATGTTTGTGAGCATGTAGCTGAGAGTGGTTGATTAAAGTTAAGAAAGCATCAGCAAAGTCTGATTATTGAGTTAAATGGCAAACCAGAACTGTCCTGTCCATGGTGTCTCGCCTGACCCCAGTCTATGTGCACGGGTCTGTGTTTTGTTCTCAGTCCCTCGCCCCTTGCCCCTTTAGGGTCAGCTCACACACAGCACACACAGTGTCGAGTGATGAGTTTCAGCTTAGTTTTGTTCGCACATGTGCACACAATGAATATTGCGTGGTTGATATTCAAAAGATTAAGAGTTTGTATGAAAAAACATACAATGTATTGCACATTCCCACACACCCCATTTGTTCCTATTGTACAAATTTATCACGGGTGCCCTTTATATAACTGATGTATGCAACGTTTATATTCATGTGGGACAAGGAATGGTATGGCCTGGTTTACAGGGGCGCAGAAGATTGGGTACAACTCGGTGATGCCATACTGCTGATATCATGTTCTCTAGCAATACCCATAGCCTTGTAAATAAAAAATATGTGAAGAAAATATACTAAAACTATATTTTATACAAAAACCGTGATTCTTTTTTGTCCCGTGTGCATACGCACACATACAAGTTCTGCACGGGTCATTACCACTGGTATTCTTCCAATACGATGAAATAAGGTGGCTAATATTTTGGGTAAAATGGATATTAATATGCGGTATTAATACAGAGCATTGCGATGAAGAATCTGGCAGTGACAGCGTTATGAGTGTTTGACAAGCTTTTAGACAAAAAATATATATAATATTTATAGTGTGTGTATCTACAGGTAGACCCCAACTTATGACATAAATAGGGACCGACAAAACAGTCGTAAGTCCAACAGGTCGCAAGGTGAGAAGAGTGACTACTCTATGTTGCATTCCGACGCAGATATAAATAGCCACTGTAAACACATTTACAATACATAATAAATAAAAAATAAGATATATAAATATTATATATTTATATAACCATGAAAAAGAAGGCGGATAAATAAAGTATAAAATATATAAAATATATAAAGATATATATAAGAAAAAAGGTGTATATACAAGGTATGATTGGTATGCTTATGACAGTAAACAGTAAAAATTTAAGGTGGTTGATGTGATTGTCCTTAAAATGAACGTGTGCGGTGTGGTGTGGTATAAAGTGCACCGTGCTGTGCAAGTCCAGGGCTAAAGTGACAGTCCATAGATTAAAGTGTCATAGTGCGCAAAGAAAAATATGTGCAGAGAAAAAGTGTGACGATGGCGAGAGTGGACCAGTTCTAGTCCTTGGGGGGTTTCCTGGTTCAAACTCCGAATGGCCTGCGGGAAGAAGCTCCTCCTCAGTCTCTCTGTGTTTGCTTTCAGGGAGAGGAAGCTTTTCCCTAAACGCAACAAAGAAAAGAGTCCATTGTTGGGATGGCTGAGGCCCTTCACAATCTTCCTGGCTCTGGTCCGGCAGTGTGTGCTGTAGATGTCCTGCAGGTTAGGGAGTTCGGTGTGGATGGTACGTTCAGCTGAACATACCTTGTCATACCGGAAGCTACTGGGCATAAGAAAGAGTGAGATGGGGAGAAAAGGTTGAGGGAGCAGAGGAAGGGGTAGAAAGGGGGTGAAAAAGAAATCGGCATGGGGATTTGGGTGTGGCCGATGAAGCGGTAGAAGAGGGAGAAAAAGATAAGAGATGCAAACAGGCAGGAGGTGGTGGCATTGTAGCGTAAACTGAGGGAAAAGAAGAAGAACACGAAGAAGGGTTTAGAGGAGCTGAAAGTGATGTCAATTACCTTGCATGAGAACTTTAACACCATAAAAATTAACTACCTAGATTTCACTTCCCTGTATTCCTACATAAACAGTACTTACCCTTTAGAACATCCTATCTTCATCTAGAAAGATTTTGGAGATCCCATAAATTACTTTGGTTTAATCAGTGCCACCATCTACCCACCCTGTAGTCTCCTTTTACCCTAAAATGCGCACACAGTAAATGTAACTTTCCGTTGTGCGTAAATGACAAGGCTAGAGCGTTGACAGGGCTTTGGGTTACGGCAGAATTTAGAAAGGCCTTGGAGATGTGGTTCAGGGTGGCTAAAATTACAGAGGTATGGCACTTCGATAAAAGTAGTAGCAAGTCTGTGATCGCATATTTAAAAAAAAAAGCAGGAGGCCTTGGGTTACCTGCCCAATGTGCCTGTTTAGAAAAGCAGGGAGAAATACATCAGAGACTATCTGGAGCATCATGGATCCCTAAAAAAATATAGGCGAACCCAGTCAAGAGACAGGAGGCTAAACTTTGTCTTGTAGTGTGCTCACCCAATGGGCCAACGACGGAATCCACTGGTGTGGGTGAAGGTATGCACTGATGTAAAAGATTACTAGAATGGATTGCACGTTGTTGCATTAATAAAATTTTTAACCCCCAATTTGACTCCAATTTATAATAATGATTTAACTTGAATATATCTAATTCAACCTGATCACCTTATTGGTGGTATTTCTTCTTTAATTTTAATAGATTATTTTAAACATTCCGTCTTTTCAAATAATCATTAACTTATGTACACTTATGATTTCTTCTTCATGTCATCTATGGGAGTTTTTCCTTGCCACTGTCGCTATGTCTTACTCATTAGGGATAAATGCACACCTTACTGTCAGGGAGCACCCTGCACTCCCGCCCGCACATGCCCCGCCAACACGGAGCTTCTCGCCTGATTACTAACTCGGCGCACCTGACTTCTATCAGACTCCCTCCCATATAAGCAGCTTCGCTTCCCACCAACACCGTCCGTTATTGCCCTTATGGACTCAAGCTGTCAGCTCTACGATTCCCTTTCTGCTGCCAGTTTTGCTTGCTATTTCGACACGCTACTTTCGATACAGCCCTTTTGCTTTCGCCGCTTCGCTCCGGGTTTCTGTTCTGGTTGTGTGAGTGCTCATTGGACTTTACATCATCTGTCATTAAAACCCTGGTTTTGCACAGCTTCGCTTTCCGCCTCGTCCGTGCGTAACAGAATAACGGACCGACAACAAAGGGGAGAGAGAGAGAGCCGCCCCTCACCTGGAGATGGACGCACACGCCGGCGCCACATCGGACACGGTACGGGATAGTGCCGCCGCCGCTAACCCCGCACCCCGTTCCTACGTTCCAAGATTGCGTTCATCATCTCCTTGCTTTCCGGGAAGGCGTTAGCCTGGGCCCAATCTCTCTGGGAAGCCGCAGGACCGGTGGTGTATTCCTACACGGCATTCACCGCGCACTTCCGGGAAGTGTTCAGTACCTCCCCCGGAGTCCTCTCCACTACGGATCAGCTGCTCGGGTTGCGCCAGGGTGAGGATTCCATCACCGATTACAGCCTCCGCATGCCGGAGCTCGCCACCATTGCCCACGTCGTCATTTCCCATCATGCAACGTTCAGCGCCTACGGCTTCAGGGGGCGAACCCATGCAGCTCGGAACCCAGAGGCTGACCCAGAGAGAGCGAAACAACCGCTTGGCCATGGGTAAATGTCTGTACTGCGGGAAGCCGGGTCATTTCATCGCCGGCTGCCCCACTCGCCCATCTCGTGCCTCGGTGAGTTCAGTCCCGTTTCCTACTGAAATCTCTCCATTATCTAAGCTCTTGGTGACACTGTTAACGCCTGCTCTCTCTTTATCGGTTCGGGCGCTGGTCGACTCAGCCGTGCAAACCATCCAGGGGCGCCCGCTGGGGAGAGGCTGGGTGAAGTATTGTGCCCCAGCGATCACACTACAGGTCGGACTGTTCCACCAGGAGGAGATCAGGTTCATGGTGCTTGAGGACTCCACTGTCAGCGTGATCCTGGGAAGACCCTGGCTTTAACAACACGCGCCGAGGTGTTCCTGGGACCCATGCGACATCCTGGAGTGGAGCCCTCACTGCCTCCAGCACTGCCTCTCCGGACTTCCCTCCAGGATCCCGCGGGCCATCGTGGGTGCCACCCAGGTGGAAGCAGTGACCACAAACACCCAGGTTGAGCTCCCTGAAGCATTTCGGGCCTACAAGGACGTTTTCAGTGCACAGGCCGCCACCCGTCTTCCTCCTCACCGGCCTTGGGACTGTGCTATTGACTTGCTTCCGGGGGCGAAGCTACCCAAGGGCCGGATCTACCCCCTGTCAGCCCCTGAACACAAGGCGATGGAGGAATACATCGCACAGGCCCTCCGTCAGGGGTTCATCGCCCCTTCCACTTCTCCGGCGGCCTCCAGCTTCTTCTTTGTGGGGAAAAAGGACGGTGGTCTCCGGCCCTGCATTGATTTCCGACAGCTGAATTCCCAGATCGTTCCCCTTCCTTATCCCCTGCCGCTCGTTCCGGCGGCCCTGGAGGAGCTACGGGAGGCGTGGGTCTTCTCCAAGCTTGACCTATGGAGCGCCTACAATCTGGTGCGCATCAGGAAGGGGGACGAGTGGAAGACGGCCTTCATCACGCCCTTTGGGACACTACGAGTACCGGGTCATGCCGTACGGCCTTTCCATCTCCCCGGCCGTGTTCCAGGGGTTCATGAACGAAGTGCTCTGACCATACCTCCAGAGGTTCGTGATGGTTTACATCGATGACATCCTCATATACTCACGGACTCTGGAGGAACACCTGGACCACATGAAACAAGTCCTAGGAGCGCTCCGTTCACAACATCTGTACTTGAATCTCTCCAAATGCGAGTTCCATCGCCCTCAGATCCGGTTCCTTGGTTACATCATTAGCTCCCAGGGGATTCAGATGGACGAAGGGAAGGTCCAAGCAGTGCGGGACTGGCCCGTTCCGACCACCATCAAGGAGCTCCAACGCTTTCTGGGCTTTGCCAACTTTTACCGTAGGTTCATCCAGGGCTACAGCCAGATCACCGCTCCCCTCACCTCTCTCCTCCGGTCCACAAAGGGTTAGGGGCAGGCCACCCCGGCGAGAAACCCACCCTCCAGCTAGTTCAAGCCCGGTATTGGTGGCCCGGTATGACGAGGGAGGTCGCTCGCTTCGTCCAAGGGTGCCCCACATGCGCCATGGCCAAGGTACCGCGTCGCCTACCCGTGGGCAGGTTGGTGCCACTCCCGGTCCCGCAACGTTCTTGGTCTCTTGGCCTCGTCCGTGCGTAACACTTACACCTTAACTCTTAAAATTCTGTAAAGCTGCTTTGAGACAATTGAGTCTGTTAAAAAGCGCTATAGAAATAAACTTGACTTGACCCGGAGTCGCTTAGAGCCTTGTGCTTGGCTAACGATACCTGCTCACGGAGGCACATTGGCGAGTCCAAATTTCAGTCAAAAGGATATAATGGTAAACTAATATTCTTTAAGTAGGCCTGCTCATGCATAAAGAATAATGTATAATGTATGCCACTTAGTTATAACTTGCTAAGTCAGTGATAGTCAGAAATCAGAAGGTCCCAGACGTTGTGCTCTATGCTCCATCCATTCATTAACCTTAAGTTTGTACTATCCTGCTCATAGATTTGCGGTAACACCAGGCTACATAATCAACTAGATATAAATTATTTCAGAAAATATCTGAGTTAATCAAGAATTTTACATTTATTTGCCAGTAGAGACATACAGAAACTCTGTGGGAAGATCTGACTACAGAAGCCTGAGTGTTTTGAGTTCTGAGTGTTTTTCCAAATTTCCACAAATACCCAAACTACGGTAGCCGAAAAGTGCAAAACACACTGACATCTCAGGAAACAAATTAACAAATTAGAAAACAGTAACAAATCCGGAAACACAACGACAATTCAGACAAACCGGAAAAGGTAGGTATATTTTGTCAATGGAAACTTACTGATCATTGGACGAGACACCTGTCATTCAAGATATACAGAAAGTATGAAGTCTTATAATTTTGTTTCTTGCACATGTGTAAAGTTCTCCGTTTACTTTAAAATATTTTTTATTTCGATTACTGCACCTTTAGTTAAGAAAATATCAGAAGTAAATATTGGCAAGCAAGGAGAAAATGGAATTAATTAAAATCTACTTTGAGGATGGACATTCATATGCAGTGATGTTGGAGATGCTGCAGTATATCATGACAAAGATTATTTTTGTACACTTTTACATATGTTCCAACTTTCTCCTGCCACAGACTGTTGTACTTAAGACGCTTTATGGTCTGATATCCATAACTGGTTTTACCCAAAGGTTCCCCATCTAAGAAATTCCACTGTGAAGGACATTATCTTTGGACTTGTAATGAAAAATAAAGATGATTTTCTTGTTAATAATATACTTCTAAATCTATATACAGAAATTGAAATAAAACTTTCTTTCGGCTTCTCCCATTAGGGGTCGCCACAGCGGATCCTCCGCACGTTTGATTTGGCACGTTTTACGCTGGATGCCCTTCCTAACGCAACCCTCCCCAATTTATCCGGGCTTGGGACCGGCACTGAGAGTGGCTAAGGATGGTTCCCTGACCGGGGATCGAACCCGGGTCGCGACGGTGAGAGCGCTGCATCTTAACCACTAGACCACCAGGGGACCTATATACAGAAATATAAATATAAATATAAATAATGCCAAAATATACAGAAATTTAAATACTTCAAAATAAAAACGTTTTTTTCCATTCTGTGTATTGTAAGGTAAATTGTACTTGTTATTGCCACATTGTTTGTAAATGGCTAATTGCTTTATAATAAAAAAAAAGACTGTTGTACTTCCTGTATATCTTGAATGAGAGGTGTCTTGTCCAATGATCTATAAGTGTTCCATTTGCAAACTACCCACCTTTTCCGATTTGTCTGAATTGTCGTTGTGTTTTCGGAACCCAGCCATTAGGGGGGCACAAGCCAGTGCACTCTTAGTGCCGGTCCCAAGCCCGGGTAAATGGGGAGGGTTGCGTTAGGAAGGGCATCCAGCGTAAAACATGTGCCAAATCAAATATGCGGATCACAAATGAGAATTTCATACCGGATCGGTCGAGGCCCGGGTTTACAACGACCGCCACAGGTATCGTTAGCCGACAGGGTACCGGTGGAAATTGGGCTACTGTTGGCCGAAGGAGGAGAAGGAGAGGAGGAAGGCGTCTACAGAGATGGCAGAAAAAGGAGCAGTGTAGGAGAGTAGAGGTTCGGGTTGGTACTTTAAATGTTGGTACTATGACGGGTAAAGGGAGAGAGATAGCTGATATGATGGAGAGGAGAAAGGTAGATATGCTGTGTGTTTAGGAGACCAAGTGGAAAGGGAGTAAGGCCAGGAACATTGGAGGTGGGTTTAAACTGTTTTATCATGGTGTGGATGGGAAGAGAAATGGTGTAGGGGTGATTCTGAAGGAAGAGTACAGTAAGAGTGTAGTGGAGGTGAAGAGAGTTTCTGATAGGGTGATTATCGTGAAGGTGGAAGTTGAAGGGATGATGATAAATGTCATCAGTGCCTATGCTCCACAAGTTGGCTGTGAGATGGAGGAGAAGGAAAGATTCTGGAGTGAATTAGATGAAGTGGTAGATGGTGTACCTAGGAAAGAACGATTGGTGATTGGGGCAGACTTTAATGGGCATGTAGGTGAAGGGAACAGAGGTGATGAGGAGGTGATGGGTAGGTATGGTTTTAAGGAGAGGAATGTGGAAGGGCAGATGGTGGTAGATTTTGCTAAACGGATGGAAATGGCAGTGGTGAACACGTATTTTAAGAAGAAGGAGGATCATAGGGTGACGTATAAGAGTGGAGGAAGGTGCACACAGGTGGATTATCTTCTGTGTAGGAGATGCAACCTGAAGGAGATTGGAGGCTGTAAGGTGTTGGCGGGGGACAGTGTAGCTAGACAGCATCGGATGGTGGTCTGTAGGATGGTTTTGGAGGCAAAGAAGAAGAGGAGGAAAGTAAGGTTTGAAAGAAGAATAAGATGGTGGAAACTGAAGGAGGAAGAGTGTAGAGTGAGGTTCAG
Organism: Silurus aristotelis; assembly: GCF_946808225.1. NCBI lineage: Eukaryota > Metazoa > Chordata > Actinopteri > Siluriformes > Siluridae > Silurus > Silurus aristotelis. The sequence goes on from NC_139583.1 coordinate 17,935,290, forward strand.
GGAAGAGGTCAGACAGGGGCTTGGTGGTGGTGAAGAGGTGCCGGATGATTGGGCAACTACTGCAGGAGTGATGAGGGTGGCAGCTAGAAAAGTACTTGGTGTGACATCTGGAAATAGAAAGCAAGACAAGGAGACGTGGTGGTGGAATGAGGAAGTGCAGGAGAGCATTAGGGAAAAGAGGTTGGCAAAACAGAAGTGGGATCGACAGAGTGATGAGAAAAGTAGGCAGGAGTACAAGGAGATGCGGCAGCAGGTAAAAAGGGATGTGGCGAAAGCAAAGGAAAAGGCATATGAGGAACTGTATAAGAGGTTGGACACTAAGGAAGGAAAAAAAGGATTTATACCGATTGGCCAAGCAGCGGGACCGAGCTGGGAAGGATGTACTGCAAGTTAGAGCAATAAAGGATGGAGAGGGAAATGTGTTGACTAGTGAGGAGAGTGTGTTGAGAAGATGGAGGAAGTATTTTGAGCAGCTGATGAATGAGGAAAATCAGAGAGAGAGAAGGTTGGAGGATGTGGAGTTGGTGAAGCAGGATGTAGATAGGATTAGTAAGGAGGAAGTGAGAGCAGCGATTAAGAGGATGAAGAATGGAAAGTCGGTTGGACCAGATGACATACCGGTAGAAGCGTGGAGATGTTTAGGAGAGATGGCAGTGGAGTTTTTAACCAGATTGTTTAACAGGATTCTGGAAGGGAAGAGGATGCCTGAGGAATGGAGAAGGAGTGTGCTGGTACCGATCTTTAAGCATAAGGGAGATGTGCAGACCTGCAGTAACTACAGGGGAATTAAGTTGATCAGTCACACCATGAAGTTATGGGAAAGAGTAGTGGAAGCCAGGCTGAGAGAAGAGGTGACCATCTGTGAGCAACAGTATGGTTTCATGCCGAGGAAGGAGCTGCATTGTGTATTTGTGCATTTAGAGAAAGCGTACGACAGGGTGCCGAGAGAGGAGTTGTGGTATTGTATGAGGAAGTCAGATGTGTCAGAGAAGTATGTGAGGGTGGTGCAGGACATGTATGAGGACAGTGTGACGGCAGTGAAGTGTGCAGTAGGTACGACAGACTGGTTCAGGGTGAAGGTTGGACTGCATCAAGGATCGGCCCTGAGCCCTTTCCTGTTTGCAGTGGTGATGGACAGGTTGACGGACGAGGTCAGACAGGAGTCTCCCTGGACTATGATGTTTGCAGGTGATATTGTGATTTGTGGTGAGAGTAGAGAGCAGGTTGAGAAGAGCCTGGAGAGGTGGAGAGATGTGCTGGAGAGAAGGGGAATGAAAGTCAGTAGGAGTAAGACAGAGTACATGTGTGTGAATGATAGGGAGGGCAGTGGAGTGATGCGGTTGCAGGGAGAAGAGGTGGAGAAGGTGGAGGAGTTCAGGTACCTGGGGTCAACAGTGCAAAGTAATGGAGAGTGTGTTAGAGAAGTAAAAAAAAGAGTGCAGGCAGGGTGGAGTGGGTGGAGAAGAGTGACAGGGGTGATTTGTGATAGTAGGGTATCTGCAAGAATGAAAGGGAAAGTTTATAGGACTGTGGTGAGACCTGCGATGTTGTATGGATTAAAGACAGTGGCATTGAGTAAAAGACAGGAGGTGGAGCTGGAGGTAGCAGAGCTGAAGATGTTTTCGTTGGGAGTGACGAGGATGGACAAGATTAGAAATTAGTTTATTAGAGGGACAGCACATGTAGGATGTTTTGGTGACAAGGTGAGGGAGGCGAGATTGAGATGGTTTGGACATGTGCAGAAGAGGGACATGAATTATATTGGTAGAAAAATGCTGATGGAGCCACCAGGTAGGAGGAAAAGAGGAAGGCCAAGGAGGAGGTTCATGGATTGGTGAGGGAAGACATGCAGGTAGTTGGTGTGAAAGAGGCAGATGTAGAGGAAAGGGTGGTATGGAGATGGATGATCCGCTGTGGCGACCAATAATGGGAGCAGCCGAAAGAAGAAGAAGAAGAAGAAGTCGTTGTGTTTTCGGGTTTTTGTTAATGTGTTTTGGTGCAACAATTCAGACAAACCCTAAAAGTAAGGTATAGTTTGCAAATGAAACACTTACCGATCATTGGACAAGACAGCGGTCATTCAAGATATACAGGAAGTACAACAGTTCCTTTTCAGGAACTCTAGCTGAGTCGAAACGCTTTGGAAACGCCCCCACATTGTTCAAACTCTGAATCGTGTAAAATCCGGCCAATAAGCAAGTCATGACGTCATCGGCGGGTGACGCCGCACAAATCAGAAAGCTACGTCGCGATGGTAGCGGCATTAGCTTCTGTTGTTCAGGTAAGCGCTTTTTGTGTTTATCTGTGCAACATGGCTAAACAGACAGGCTTTCGCATGTGTGTCCCGCCTCGCCCCCAGGTCATTACCGGAGGTGATACTCATGAGCTGTGCATTGTTTGTTTTTTCGAGAGAGACAATTGTCCATGCTGTAACCGTTTGGCTATTCGCACTCTCCGCTCTCGGAGATCATGCTTCTAGGAGAGTGCTCTCCCTTGCAGCTCTCGATGAGGCGAGGCACCGCCGTAGGTCTCGCAGGCCGACCTAGCAGGTTGGTTCCCTTCCTCCAAGGAGGGAGAGATTTCGGATGCTAGCGAGCCCGCGGGCTCGCGCTGTTTGAGGAGCTCCTGGAGGTAGTGACGTGAGCCATGTCTAAGCTGAAGACAGCTTCGCCGGGTGAGAAGCAGAAGCAGTGTGTTCCCAGCAAGCTGGATTAGCGTTTCCTGCATCCTGTGTCACACCCGCCAGGCCAGGGCCTCCTGTTTTTCCACAACCTGCACAGCGAGGTGTCCAGGTCTTGGGAGACCCCAAATATGGCCTGTTCTTTCTCCCCACAAGGTTCGCTGTACTGTATATTATTGGGTTTAAGAATTGTGGCTATAGTTTGATGACCAGAATCGAGGATATGCTAGCTAGCTATCTCTCCCCAGGTGTGGCGTCACTGAAGGCTCTGGTTTTGCCTACTAGGCCATTGAAAGCCACTTCGGCCTTAGTAAGTAAGGCTAGTAAGTAAGTCCCTGGGCTGTCTCTGAACAATGCGTGTGTTGCAAGCATACCAGGCCTTGCTGCTGCATGAGTTGGACAAGGGTTTTAGCTCTGGGGCTGACGATGTTAAGGAGTTATGCCGTGCAGTGGACTTAACCCTTAGAGCCACCAAGGACACGGCTTAGGCCGTGGATCGATCTATGGCAGCTTTAGTGACCACAGAAAGGTATCTGTGGCTCACCTTATTGGATAAGGGACAGGGCTTTTCTGCTGGATGCCCTGATAGCTACTTCTGGCCTTTTTGGCGACGCGGTGCACGTAGTTGTAGACAGGTTTCAGGAGTCGGCGAAACAGTCGGCGGCTTTTAAGCGGTTCTTCCTCATCGCTCTGTTGGTGGTCCCCAGGCTAGCGTGGCCAGGCAACGCAAAGACCAGAAATGGAGCATTGTGGACGGCCTGTGCCCGGTTTAAAGGAGTCAGCCAACCTGGGGTGGTTGTCTTCTCTAACAAACATGCGGTGGTGAAGTGGCCTGACTATCGAAGTGCCTCGCTTTGAGGGGTTCGGCCTGCACCTTGCGTGGTGCCCGTGCCTTCTCAACTCCACCGGGAGGCCAGGCTGTTAGCTCTGCCTCAGGTTGTGTCGTGGAGCGCAACCTCCCTACAGCAGGTGTTCACCCCCGTCTCCACAACGAGAAATGAGAGATTGCCTCTGAGGAGGCCTCAACGGCTGCAGGGCATCACCCCGGCTGCTCTGAGAAGGTCTGGGGCCAGCCCTGCAGGGTTGGTTCCCCGATCGGATGCTTCGGCACATCTGGACGAGACACCTGTCATTCAGTATATGCAGGAAGTATGAAATGTAAGTATGGATTACATCACTGGATTTCCGGTTTCTCTGAATTGTCGTTGTGTTTGATTTGTTAATGTGTTGCAGATTTGTTTTTTTGTTTTTGGATTTGTTAGTGTTTTCTGATTTGTTAATTGTTTGCACATTACAGCCACCGTACCAAATCATGATTTGGTGATTTAAAGTATTTAAAGTACAAACCCAATTCCAAAAAATTTGGGATACTGTACAAATTGTGAATAAAAAAGGAATGCAGGATTCACAAATCTCATAAACTTATTTTATTTACAATAGAATATAGATAACATATCAAATGTTGTAAGTGAGACAGTGAGACTGTTCTGTGATCAAATGAATCAAAATTTGAAGTTCTTTTTGGAAAACTGGGATCTAAAGAGGATAAGGACAACCCAAGTTTTTATCAGCACTCAGACGCAGTTCAGAAGCCTGCATTTCTGATGGTATAGGGTTGCATGAGTGCCTGTGGCATGGGCAGCTTACACATCTGGAAAGGCACCATCAATGCTGAAAGTTATTTCCAAGTTCTAGAACAACATATGCTCCCATCCAGACGTAGTCTCTTTCAGGGAAGACCATTTTCCAACATGACAATGCCAGACCACATACTGCATCAATTACAACATTCAATTCAATTCAATTCATTTTTTTTTGTATAGCGCTTTTAACAATGAACATTGTCTCAAAGCAGCTTTACACAGATAATGTGGTGATTATAAATGAATATGTTCTTTATGAGTAAGTTTGTCCCTGATGAGCAAGCCGGTGGCGACTGGCGACTGTGGCAAGGAAAAACTCCCCGAGATGGCATAAGGAAGAAACCTTGAGAGGAACCAGACTCAAGAGGGAACCCATCCTCATCTGGGTTACACCGAATGTCCATTTGTGGCGGGTATACAATGTTGCGGGGTGCAGTGATGATGATCAAAAGCAAAGTGTATTTCTGAGTCAGTGTAGGATACTGTTGACATCAACTACAGTCCAATCCAGGCAGGCCTGGATGAAGTGGGAAGATCCACGGGGGGGAGAGGGGCAGGAACAGTGGTCACTGAAGCCTCAGGAGCATGTTTAACTCGACCGAGAGAGAGAGAGAGAGAGAGAGAAGAGGGTGACAGGAAGAGAAGGATATGGATTATTAAGTGTACCTATTGTTGCATGAGAGTTAAAGTCACTGTGCAGTTTGGACTCCGGCAAGACTCGCTATGGCAGCATAACTAAAAGGGAGAACCAGAAGGCAACACAGACATGAGGGATCTCTGGGATAAGAGACGGCCCACCACACCACCATCAACAAACCTGAGTGAACACGTGAATGTGAGGGGACAACAGCGTACAAATATCCCAGTTCACCAAACACTCTATATCAATGTTCCCTCCAGATCTGAGCCTTTACCTGAGAAAAAATCTACTGATTAAAGGCTTGACTGAATAAATATGTTTTCAACCTCGACTTGAACACTGAGACTGTGTCTGAGTCCCGAACACTGGTTGGAAGGCTGTTCCATAACTGCGGGGCTTTATAAGAGAAAGATCTGCCCCCTGCTGTAATCTTCATTATTGGAGTAACCAACAGATAGCCTGCACCTTTTGATCTAATTAGGCGTGGAGGATCATACTGGTACAGAAGTTCACTCAGATACGGTGGTGCGAGACCATTAAGTGCTTTATATGTCAGTAGTAGAATTTTATAATCAATGCGGGATTTGATTGGGAGCCAGTGTAGACTGATTAATACAGGGGTGATGTGGTCATATTTCCTAGATCTAGTGAGGACCCTTGCTGCTGCATTCTGAACTAACTGAAGCTTATTTATGCACCTACTCGCACACCCAGACAGTAAAGCGTTACAGTAGTCTAATCTAGAAGTAATAAAAGCATGAACTAGTTTTTCTGCATCCTGTAACGACATCATATTTCTAATTTTAGCAATATTTCTAAGGTGAAAGAAGGCGATCCTGGTAATATTATTCACGTGAGCCTCAAAGGAAAGACTCGAGTCAATAATCACACCAAGGTCTTTGACAGCCGTACACGCTGAAACAGAAACACCATCCAGAGATGAAAGGTAATCGGAAAGTTTGCTTCTAGCTGCATGTGGTCCTAGTAAAAGTACTTCCGTCTTATCTGAGTTAAGCAGAAGAAAGTTATCGAGCATCCACTGTCTAATGTCCTTTACACATTTTTCAACATTGTTAAGCTGATCTCTCTCATCTGGCTTTGCTGAAATATACAGCTGTGTATCATCAGCATAGCAATGGAATCTAATACCATGTTTATGAATAATTTCTCCAAGAGGCAGCATATATAAAGAGAAAAGCAGAGGGCCTAAGACAGATCCTTGAGGAACACCAAACTTTACCTCAGAGAGTGTGGAGAACTCACCATTAACATCAACAAACTGATGGCGATCAGTCAAATAAGACCTGAGCCAAGAGAGAGCCGTTCCCTTTATTCCAACAACGTTCTCAAGTCTAGCAAGTAGTATAGTGTGATCAATGGTGTCAAAAGCTGCACTAAGGTCGAGCAAAACAAGTAAGGAGACAAAACCCTGATCAGAGGCCAATAACAGGTCATTTACCACCTTAACTACCGTCTCTGTGCTATGATGAGGCCGAAATCCTGACTGTTACATTTCAAAAATATGATTCATAAGTAGGTGTGAGCACAACTGCTGTGCTACAACCTTTTCCAAAATTTTGGCTATGAAGGGGAGATTTGATATTGGTCTGTAGTTGGACAGCTGACATGGGTCAAGGTCAGGTTTCTTAATTAGGGGGTGGATAACTGCCAGTTTGAAGGATTTTGGTACAAAACCAGTGCTAATGGAAGAGTTTATTATTTTTAAAACAGGTTCAATTACCTCTGGAATTATCTGTTTAAAGAAACTTGTAGGCAAGGGATCGAGAATGCAGGTTGATGATTTTGATGAGGAAATTAATGAAATTAAGTAATTCTCGTGAATAGGAGTAAAACTTTGTAATTGATTGTCTGTTATAATTACACTGCTGTCTACAGGGTTACTTGTAAAATAATTTGGATTTATATTAACCGTCTGGATTTTTTGCCTGATGTTTTCAATTTTATTATTAAAAAAGTTCATGAAATCATTAGTACCTAATGATGGTGTGCATGTGAGTGCAGTGCTTTTATTCCCTGTTAATTTTGCTACCGTGCTGAATAAAAATCTAGGATTATGCTTGTTATTTTCTATGAGGGTGGAGAAATATGCTGATCTAGCAGCACTAAGAGATTTTCTATAAATTAGGAGGCTCTCCTTCCATGCTATTTGAAATACTGTTAATTTTGTTTGACGCCATTTCCGTTCTAATTTTCGAGTGGTCTGTTTTAAGGTGCGTGTATGATCATTATACCACTGTGCTAATTTTTTTTCCCTGATCATTTTGGTCTTAAGGGGAGCTACATCATCTAGGGTATAACGTAATGTTGATTCTAGGTGTTCAGTGGCCCAGTCGAGCTCTGCAGGGTCAGACGGAGATCTATCTAATATCGTAATTTCTGGAAGATTGTTAATAAAACGCGCTGCTGTAGCTGACGTGAAAGTACGCTTAACACGATAACGTGGTGAAGTAGTAATGCAATGACTGAGGCAAATTTTAAAAGAGATGAGATAATGGTCTGAAATAGCTTCAGACTGTGGAATTATGACTACGTTTTTTATTTTTAATCTAAATGTTAACAACAAATCGAGAGTGTGTCCACCACTATGAGTGGGTCCTATAACATTCTGATTAATTCCTGAATGTGGTGTCCAGCGTGCCAAAGAGGTAACGTGTTGGTGAAATGTCCAGTGGGGTATTCACAATCTTAACAGTTAGATCATGTACCGCCTTCCAGAAATGTTTTAATTTCCTGCATTCCCAAAAAACATGCATAATTGACCCTTTACACGTTTTACAACGATGACATCTGGGGGATGAATTAGGGAACATTTTACTTAAGCAGAGCGGAGTAAGGTACATCCTGTGCATGAATTTATAATTTTGTTTGATTATTTTATTACAGGACAGTGAAGAAAAAACATTGATATATTGTGTCCCACTGATCTTCATCAAATGCACGCCCCATATCGTTCTGCCATATATTCCTAAGTGAGGTCAAGGAAGAGCTGCAATGTTCCAACAAAACACTATAAATTTCAGAGATTTTCCCTTTTAATGATGTTGATTTTACCAAAATCTCCTCAAGATTTGTTAGCCCCGAAGACAGGCGTTTTTCTCCTTTTAGGGTGTTTATTAGATGGCGAATTTGTAAGTATTTATAGAAGTCCTGTTTCGGAATTTCATATTCTGATCTTAAAACAGCAAAGGACTTGAGTGTATCCCCGTCAAACAATTGTTGGAATTGGTGTACACCATTTCCTCTCCACTTTGCAAACAAGGAACCACCAATAAATGGTGGCAGATCTGGGTTTGAGGATAAGGAGATGGAGGGCCTGGAGATTTTGCCAAAATTCCCGCAGAACTTTTTTATATTTTGCCAAACTTGAAGAGTATTGTAAACTACATATGTTTTTGTTATTTGATGTATTGCATTTATGTTGTTAATGAATGGTAGCAAGTTTATAGAAATAGGAGTACAAAGTTCCTCTTCTATGTCTATCCAATGTGCATTATTACGTCTTTGCACCCAGCTAATCAGGCCCTTTGTCTGGGCGGCCCAATAGTACATCTGCAAGTCTGGTAGTGCCAGTCCCCCCTTTTCTCTAGATTTTGTTAAAGTTGTAAAAGCTATTCTTGGTACAGATTTTTTCAGCCCGATGGCGAGCCTGTCTCCTGCACATAAGTTAATGCACTCACCCCTCTCCATGTATAAAAACCATTCAATTCAATTCAAACCTGGACATATGTGGGCTATTTGGCAGAGATTTTGCGATGGAATTCTTCAGCCTCTTGTGGGGAGGAAAACAACTGTATTTTCCCGTTGTGTAGCACTCTTAGCCTGCACGGTTGGAGGTGAAATCCTCAGAAGGTCCCCATGTCAACAAACAGCTTTTTTACAGCGTTGAATTCCCGTCTTCGTCGGATCGTCTCCGCTGAGAAATCCTGGACGAATGCGAGTTTGGATCCGTCGTGTGTAATGTCCCGTTGTCTTGTAGAGCGTAGGGGCGAATTCTTTATCTTGATAGTTGAGAAAGCGTAGGAGGACGGCTCGGTTCTGATTGGGAACTGCTGCGGCCGGGATACGGTGGACTTTTTCCAGTATGAATACTCTGCCAGGTTCGTTGTCCAGCCACCGGGGTAGCATATCAGTTATAAAGTCTAAAAGAGGACGCTTACCCTCAGCTCCCTCCTTAAGACCAAACAGCCGGATATTTTTCCTCCTCCCGCGGTTTTCCAGGCCCTCGGTCTTTTCCTCCAGGTATGCGAGCCGCTTTGTTGCTTTAGCCAAAGCCCTCTCGGCCTTGTCCAACGCGTCCTCTGTAGCGGCTATGCGGGTTCAGCCTCCTCGATTCGCTGTTCATTCGCTATTACATCTCGTTTGATTTCACCTAAACTGCTTTCCATCACCGAGACAGAATTCGTCAGCTCCCCCAGTTGGTTGTTTATTCCGTCCAGCTTCGAGCTGAACTCGGAGCGGAGTGATTTAAGCTCAGTTAGTACGTCGGCTACACTAGCCATGTTATTAGCTTCGACACGATACCAAACATGTGGAGGTAAAAATGCATACATTCCTAAAATGTAATTATTACATTATGCAAGTATAGTAGCTTGAATTCCGGGAACATCTAAGTCACCTTTCCATGACCCGGCCATCTCCCCAGGAGGGGAAGAGTGTGTTCAAGGATGGGTGAGTGGGCAGCTGAACAGATGTCTTTTTCTCCTCGGATAAAAGAGATAATCTCATCAGATTAGAAAGTTTATTGTTTTGTTGCATAGCAGTTGTCGGGGTCTAGCCTTATGAAGTTGCATGTAAGTTCTCAAGGTCTGGGATCAACAAGGGATCCTGACCATCCTTACAGTCTCAGTCTTTGAGGAAAGTTTGCTCAGAGGGACAATCTGCTCTGGACTGAGGTCATCTCAGAACCCGAAAAGTTTCATCTAATTGTTTTCAGGAAAATACGAGATCTAGTACTTTGTCATTCTTGATGACCAGAGAGCTTTAATTAGATGATAATACAGTGACCATCACATTCAGCCCCTGGGTAAAAGATGTAATATATTCATAATGGCCTTCAGCGCCACGCCCGTGCTACCAATATCCCATTGTATTCAGCTTAATGTTTAACAATGCATAAAATGAAAAGGGACAACAGTGAAAATGACAAAAAATCATTGTAAATGTCTAAGCCTCAACCATCAGTTTTAGATCATGGCTTATCAATGGAAAACATAACAAATGTATTTGCTGAATTTGTGTAAGCAGTACACACAAACAACATGCATAAAATTGCAGCGATTTCACAATTATTTAAAAAAAAGAGTCAAAAACGCATTCACTGCAGCAAATTCTGGTTTATTAGGAAAGATAAGGCTCCACTGAACAACATGCCATAAAGGATTTTTGCTCCAACCAAACAATAGTGTAGTAATTTAGGGTATTCTTTTGTTTGCATCACAGTACTTCAATTGTTGTATTGTTTGTATATGTTTCACAGTGACGCATGAATACCATTTTACTAAAGCAAGAAACCCAGTTAAGACAACTCCAAACCTCTACACAACAACCTCAACTGTGCACCTACATCATCTGGAGAAGTTCAGAGTCAATATTTGTCTAACAACAAACCCTTTTCCGGGCTGAGACAAACTAGCTAGTTATGGGGTTGGCCGACCTCCTCACGATGTCTAGCTTTTCTTCAAAATGTATTTTTGAGTATGTCCTAACCCAAATCAATTTATTGCTCGCTGGCCCTGTGAGGCGATTATGAAATCTGATTGGTTTAAGAAACAGATCTGTTGGTAATATTCTTAATGGTCAAAGAGCCAGCAGTACAGACTTTGCAGGTCCTGGGCATCTTAGATTGACATGGCAGCACATAGAGGCTGATATGTGATTAGACAAAAAAAAAATCTAACATCCACATACACGTACTGGAAGCAGTGCCGCCAAGAGAACCGCTACGAAATGAAGAGAATAAACAGTTGGGAATAAATTTATACAATTTCATGGAACAAATATTAGAATTTAGGTTGTAAATATAGGACAGTGCTTCTGAAAGTGTTTAGGCCAGCAGAGAAGGTTAGCTGACCTCCCACCACTGCTTGAACTGCTTTCTCCGAGGTCACCTGCATAGGCGCTATTTTAATACTGTAGCTTTTTTTTGTAGCTTTTCATTAAGTCCTGTAAGACAAGGTATCGCAGGGGGTGTTTTGCAATAAAATTTATCCACATTCTGTCTTTTGAATTATTATTAAATATACACCGAAGCTTTAAGGTCGCTTGTGAAATTTTTTTTACGATACCTTGTTTTTTCAGAAACAGATTCAAAAGCCTTCACCAACTCTATCCATGTCATTATACCTCGATAAAGCCTGCATATCATACAGGTCCGTTAAAGATTTATTTAAGGGACACGGGTCGAAAAAACTAGAAAGATTTAGATATGTGACTCTCCGGTTTGATCGCCTGTTTTCTCCAGAAATGCATAGTTTTCTTCACATTTTTTCAACCACAAGCATATAAAAAAAAAAAAAAAAAGTTTTCTTCATCACTCTACCCTGCCTGCAATCTTTTCTTCACTTCTACTGCACACGTCACTGCTGTCACACTGTCCTCATACATGTTCTGCACCACCCTCAAATACTCCTGACACACCAGACTTCCTCATAAAATACCACAACTCCTCTTTACACCCTGTTGTACGCTTTCTCTAAATCCACAAACACACAATGCAACTCCTTCTGACCTTCTCTATACTTCATCAACATTCTCAAAGCAAATAATGCATCTGTAGTGCTCTTCCTCGGCATGAAACCATACTGTTGCTCACAGATAATCACCTCTTCTCTTCTTTAACTTTATGGTGTGACTGATCAATTTGTTGAACAACCGGGGTAAAAATTCCACTGCCATGTCCTAAACATGCAAAGTAAATATTAAAGTAACCCTAACCCTAACCCAAAGTATAAAAACTATATAAAATATATTGAAAACGTGTTAAAAAAAATTAAATGGCTAAATGTCCAATAGTTAACAAAATAAAGAATGTTCAGGGTTCTTTTCATCTGAGGAGGGCTGACCAGCATTTCCAAGCTCTGCTTTTAGGAGGCAGATCTGAAGTTTTGCTTTGGTTTGCTGCAGTTTGGTCAGCTTGATTTGTTCCTCTGCCAGGAGTATCTGTGCGTCTGCTCTTTCAGTCTCTCGTTTTAGAAGTCATTTATAGGCATCATCATTATTATTCGGTAAAAGGACGCTTCAAGCCTTTTTTCTGAGCTCCTGTGACTGCTGGCTCTACCAGTGAGGATCCAGGTTGTATTTCAATAATAGGGCTGAGATCCAGAATTAATGTTTCCTCTGCATTGGGAGGAACTGGCTCACCATCCCCTACAACACCTTGAATCCCGTGCAGAGCTTTAGAGTTCTCACCTCCAATAATGTCCAGAACCACATCTGTATATTCACCTTTCTTAAAGGGTTTGTTGCCAGTTTTGGTGTTTTTTGCTCCAGCAAGGTCCTTTGTTGTTCTGGCCCTCAGATTCTTCCATCTAAATTTCACTTGCTCCAAGGTCCTCTTCTGGCAAGACCCCATTTCATTCACATTCTGGGTGATTTCAACCCAAATGTCTTTCTTGCATTTGTTAGTCACCATTCCACTCACAACAGAGCTTCCTACTATTGAGGCATAATGGCACTTAACACCCTCCAGCAGTGCATGGGTTTCTGCAACAGTGAAATTAGGTCCTTTTGAGTCCATGGTGCCACCTCATCTGTTGCAGTGAACATAGAATTTATAGGCCTTTGGCATGATTGATTTAATTGAACACAAGCCACAGCATGTCAGCCAATTGGTGTGTGGGTATTTGACAGCCATCTTATATTCAGCCTGTCTCAGAGGACTTAGAGAGAGACACTGAAATGGCAAGTATTGTTCATCGCTACCACCGTTTTGGTGGAAGAGGATACCGCCAAAGGCTGTATGTTGAGCATGCACAACCACTGGAGCAATACACCACTGAAGAACTTTGTAGTACATTGCAGACCTTGTCAGGCCAAAACTTCAACAGAGAACCCGAAGGAGTCACAGTCTGTCTGTGGATAACAGGTCCTCATTGGTCTGCACTTCTATGCATCTGGGACTTTCTACCAAGTAGTTGGTGACAATATAGGAGTGGACAAATCAACTGTGAGTGATGTAGTGAAAAATTGCATTGGCCAGCCTGGTCAATCAGTTTGTTTCACTTCCAAAGGATGTCCAGATTGCCCAGACCAAGCACAAGTTTTTTCTTTTGGGGAACATGCCCAATACTATTGGGGTTATTGACTGCACTCATGTGCATATCCAAGCACCCTTTATGAGAGGGATTGGGAGTACATCAATCAAAAGGGGAGGCGCAGCATCAACATTCAACTTGTGGGTGGTGCTGACCTCATCATCGCAAACTGTGTCGTGAAGTGGCCTGGGTCTGTTCTGAGAGAGAGTGCTTTATACAGAGAGCTCCAAACCAACCGACCAGATGGCATAATATAAGAAGACAGTGCCTATCCACTCCTACCATGGCCGATGACTCCTTTTCTTGCAGCAACCACACCTGCACAGGCACGCTTCAACACTGCTCATTGCAAAACAAGATGTGCAATTGAGCGTTTAAATGGAGTTCTGAAGAGACGCTTTGCATGCCTTAACTACTTGCGAGTGAAACCACAGGGAGCATGCAACATAATAATAGCGTGTATCGTCCTGCACAACATCGCTACCAGGCGCAATGTCCCTTTCTGTGATGATGTTTATGATGCACCTGAGCCTGTTGAAGAACCAGACCAACCTGTCATTCTGTCAGAATGAGGGACTGACTGGACATATAGTAAGGGGTGCAATTGTTATTTTTGACAGGCTCATCTCTGATGATTGTTTCTTTGAAATTAATATACGGTGATAAATGACAAAAAAAATGGAATATATTATTTTTGTTAAACTGAATAGCTTAATTGGTTGCTTATGTCTACTATATCTACTTTATCACTGTTACAACGGTTACACGAGTCAAGTGCAAAATATAAATAAAAGTATATACACTAAATGATACAAATGTATTGTTTGACCAATTTTAAGGTTTTACTACATGTTCCTCCTGGAATTCACCTTGAAATCCTACCCCCTGTTGGGATCAAGATAATCCTGTTTTTTTTTTTATTTTTTATCAAAGTTATTCAGATCCTACTGACAAGTTTTGAACAACACAAACTGAAGGTTTGATCCAGATAAAAACTAGGATTGGATTCCGTGATCTAATCTGATTTCAGATTCCTTCTTTCCCTTCCGATAACCAAAATCGATCAGTTTACCTTTGAACAACTGGCCCCAGAGGTCACACCAAGTACCTTTCTAGCTGTATCCATTATCACTTCTGTAGGAGTTCCTCCAGCTCCTCTTGACCACCACAGCCCCTGTTGGACCTCTTCCATGAACCTTACACTAGAGTCTTCCTCCAGTTTCTACCATCTTGTTCTCCTTTCAGTCCTTACTTTTTCTGTGGTGATTAAAAGTGAATATGTTTTTCATAAGTAAGTTTGTCCCTGATGAGCAAGCCGGTGGCAACTGTGGCAAGGAAAAACTCCCCGAGATAGCATAAGGAAGAGACCTTGAGAGAAACCAGACTCAAGAGGGAACCTATCCTCATCTGGGTTGCACCGAATGTCCATTTATAGCAGATATACGATGTTGCGGGGTACAGTGAAGATGATCAGAAGCGAAAAGAAGTCCTGAGTAAATGTAGCAGACTGTTGACATTAGCTACAGTCTAATCCATCCTCAAAGCACCCGTTCTCACTCCGGAATTTCATGGAACCACCCAAGGTGTTGAGAAACTGTCCCAAGCTGCACAGAGTGGCCTCCAATTGAAGAGAACACTATCCAGAGGCTGGCCTGGACGAAGTGAGAAGATCCACGAAGGGGGGAGCGGCAGGAACAGTGGTCACTGGAACCTCAGGAGCATATTTAACTCGACCGAGAGAGAGAGAGAGAGAGAGAGAGAGAGAGAGAGAGAGAGGAAGGGTGACAGGAGGAGAAGGATATGGATTATTGTGTCTTTATTGTTATATGAAAGTAAATGTCACTGTGCAGTTTGGACTCCAGCAAGACTCGCTATTGCAGCATAGCTAAAAGGGAGAACCAGAAGGTAACACAGACATGAGGGATCTTTTGGATAAGAGACGACCCACCACACCACTGTCAACGAACCTGAGTGAACGTGTGAAAATGAGGGGACGACAGCATACAAATATCCCAGTTCACCAAACACTCTATATCCATATTCCCTCCAGATCTGCTCCTTTACCTAAAAAAAGAAAATCTACTGATAAAAGGCTTGACTAAATAAATACGTTTTCAACTTCGACTTGAACACTGAGACTGTGTCCGAGTCCTGAACACTGATTGTAAGGTTGTTCCATAACTGTGGGGCTTTATAAAAGAAAAATCTGCCCCCTGCTGTTTTTATTATTTGAGGTACCAACAAATAGCCTGCACCTTTTGATCTAAGTAGGCATGAAGGATCATACTGGTACAGAAGTTTATTCGGATACTGCGGTGCGAGACCGTTAAGTGCTTTATACGTCAGTAGTAGTATTTTATAATCAATGCGAGATTTAATTGGGAGCCAGTGTAGACTGATTAAAACAGGGGTGATGTGGTCATATTTTCTAGATCAAGTGAGGACCCTTGCTGCTGCATTCTGAACTAACTGAAGCTTATTTATGCACTTACTCGAAGACCCAGAGAGTAAAGCATTACAGTAGTCTAATCTAGATGTAACAAAAGCATGAACTAGTTTTTCTGGATCCTGTAACGACATCATATTTCTAATTTTAGCAATATTTCTAAGGTGAGAGAAGGTGATCCTGGTAATATTATTTACGTTAGCCTTAAAGGAAAGACTAGGGTCAATGATAACACCAAGGTCTTTGACAGTTGTACATGCTGAAACAGAAACACCATCCAGAGATGCTACATAATCGGAAAGGTTGTTTCTAGCTGCATGTGGTCCTAGTAAAAGTACTTCCGTCTTATCTGAGTTAAGCAGAAGAAAGTTATTAAGCATCCACTGTCTAATGTCCTTAAGACTCTCCTCAACATTGTTAAGCTGATCTCTCTCATCTGGCTTTGCTGAAATATACAGCTGCGTATCAGCATAGCAATATAAGCGAATACCATGTTTATGTATAATTTTACCCAGAGGCAGCATATATAAAGAGAAAAGCAATGGGCCTAAGACAGATCCTTGCGGAACACCAAACTTTACCTCAGAGAGTGTGGAGAACTCAATATTTACATAAAAAAACTGATAGCGATCAGTCAAGTAAGACCTGAGCCAAGAGAGCTGTTCGCTTTATTCCAACAACATTCTCAAGTCTAGCAAGCAGTATAGTGTGATCAATGGTGTCAAAAGCTGCACTAAGGTCGAGCAAAACAAGTAAAGAGATAAAAGCCTGATCAGATGCCAATAGCAGATCATTTAACTAGTGCCGTCTCTGTGCTATGATGAGGCCTAAATCCTGACTGATACATTTCAAAAAATGTTATTCATAAGTAGATGTGAGCATAACTGCTGTGGCACAACCTTTTCTAAAATTTTGGATATAAAGGGGAGATTTGATATTGGCCTGCAGTTGGACAGCTGACATGGGTAAAGGTCGGGTTTCTTAATTAGGGATTAGGGATTATATCACCCTAAAGTCCTTCTTCTTCTTAAAATACGTATTCACCACTGCCTTTTCCATTCTTTACCAAAATCTGCCACCATCTGCCCCTCCACATTTCTCTCCCCAAGACCATACCTACCCATCACCACCTCATCACCTCTGTTCACTTCACCAACATGGCCATTGAAGTCTGTCCAGTCACTAATCATTGCTTTCTATGTACATCATCTATGACTCCATTCAACTCACTCCAGAATTTTTCCTTATCCTCCATCTCACAACAAATTTGTGGAGCATAGGCACTGATGAAATTTACGATCACCCCTTTTACTTCCAGCTTCACGTTCATCACCCGATCAGAAACTCTCTTTACCTCCACTACACTCTTACTAAACTCTTCATTTAGGATCACCCCTACACCGTTTCTCTTTCCATCCACACCATGATAGAACAGTTTAAACCCACCTCCAATGTTCTTGGCCTTACTCCCTTTCCCTTTGGTCTCCTGAACACACGTCTACCTTTCTCTGCTCCATCATATCAGCTACCTCTCTCCCTTTTTTCCAGTTATAGTACCAACATTTAAAGTACCAACCCTAACCTCCACTTTCCTCCACTTCTCCTTTCCCTGCTGTCTCTGTAGATGTCTTCCTTCTGTCCTTCTCCACCTTTGGCCAACAATATCCCAATTTCCACCAGTACTAAGTTCATTCATTAACCGAATATTTAACATATGTTTTATGCTGGAAACCCTTCCTAACACAATCCTCCCTATTTATCCAGGCTTGGGACAGACACTAAGAGTGCACTGGTTTGTGCAACCCTAATTGCTGGTTGCATACAAAAACGTTTTTTTTAAATAAACTACATGTGCGTTAACAAAAAAGTGTATGTGTGTGTGTGTATATATTATATATATATATGTACATACAGTGGAACCTCGGGTTACGAACGCCCCGGGATACGTATAATTCAGGTTACGAATCGCAGTTCATCAAAACTGCCCCTGGTTACGAACAAAATTTCAGGATACAAACGTCACGCACCAAAAAATCGCAGGCAAGTTGGTTATTTTCGTATCGCCACCCACGCTCTCCCACGCAGGTCGTCGCATCAGTTAGCGTCCTGTGTACCTAGCAAAAGCATTGTCTCAGCGTTCAGCGTACGCCCCCGTCGGCGGCTGTCAAACCTCCCCCGAACCTGTTCCCCGAAGCACCGCGCCCCTTCTCTCGTGCGTGCCCCACCCGCACGGAGCTGCTCGCAATCTGACTGAATAAATACGCTGGCTTCTATTACTGCTTCCGCCTCCATATTCGCCGCGTAACAATTAGTGAATATTCATTCATTCATTAATTTTCTCCTGCTTATCCGTAATTCGGGTCGCGGGGGCAGCAGTCTAAGCAGGCCCCCGCCTTCGACTGCTGCCCAATCCTCACAGCACCGTCCCTTACGGTCCCTCCTGCAGGTGGTGAGCCCATGGAAAGCAATTAGTGAATATTGGCTTTATTTTTATTTTTTAAATAATATTTTTGGTTGTCCAGAACGAATTACCGAAGTTTCTGTTCATTCTTATGGGGAAATTCGTATCGGGATACGAACTTTTCAGGTTACGAATAAAGTACCGGAACGAATTAAATTCGTAACCCGAGGTTCCACTGTATGTATATATATATATATAATATATATATATATATATATATATATATATATATATATATATATATATATATATATATATATATATATATATACACATACACACACACATATGTATGTATATGTATATAAGTTAACAAAAAGAAAGGAATAAAGCAAAGTTAAGTGGAATATTCCCACACAACAGCTTTTCAATGTGTACATCCAGTAGATGCGATTGTAGACAATACCTTCAGATCTAAGCGCTAGCAAAAGATTCTTCGTCGCTGTTTTTGAAATGTTCCTCATTCGACGGGAGGTCGTGGTCTTCCAGATATCGCTTGATGCCTCTAATTAACCTGGGGGTCCACAGTTTCTGCATCAAACCACGAAAGTCAGTCCGATAGATATTGTCGGGTTTTTGAGCAAGCACGAGTGCTGCCCCTGCCTATAATGGTTGCTTCAACAGCCGTTGCATTAATCTTTCAAGTATCTTCTTAGAGCCCCGTTGAGCAAATGTAGCATGGCGGATTTCAAATAGTCGAAAAAGGCAATGGACGTCAACCACAAGCCATAATCAGAGGGGTGTAAAGACAATCAGTTCTACAGAGCGAAGGGAACGCTCAGAAGCGGGCGAGGCCTATTTGAATGCCACAGACATTAAAGACTGTGTT
Organism: Silurus aristotelis; assembly: GCF_946808225.1. Lineage (NCBI taxonomy): Eukaryota > Metazoa > Chordata > Actinopteri > Siluriformes > Siluridae > Silurus > Silurus aristotelis. Next base: position 17,954,262 of record NC_139583.1, read on the forward strand.
CGCGGTAATGGAACTCTCCTCAGGAGATGATTGGTGACCGGTCCATTCCATCTTCTTTTATAGCCCCCAGGACGATCCGCATAGGCCGGATTCTCATAAACATCATTCTCTGTCTCTCTTTTTCTTTTCTCGAATGACTCTTTCATAGCACAACCCAAGGGTGGGCCAGACCAGTCATCATTCGATCCTGTGTGTGTGTGTGTGTGTGTGTGTGTGTGTCCAATAGTTCAGAAAGGGTGAATTTTTTTCCCCATCACCAGAGCCTTGTTCCAGTCATGCAAGCCATGAAAGGGCAAAGTAATTTATTGTCAATCTCCCATCTTTTCCCACCAAGATATAAATGGTGTGTCAAGCATGGTGTGAAAAACACCCAGTCTGTGCTAAAAAGATCCAGGACAAAGTAATCTTTAGGTTTCATTATCCCTTACATCTCCTCTTTCTCCACGCATTAACTGGCTCGGTAGAGCCAGTGGCCTGTGTCAGAGGTTTTTTTTAACCAAATAACCATCAATCTAAGCTTTCACTCAGAAAACTCCAGGGTACTGGGATTAGACTACGGGAGAGAGGGCCTAGGAATTCTGCTCCATTTTCCTTCATCCTTTCTCCACACTGTTCTGAGAGATTAATAAAGTCATACAGAACATGAATATACTCCAGGATGCTGTTGATGAGGGTTCCACAAGGTATTGAATCATAAAATGTACAATGTTTTTCACACATGGTTTCTCCATTTCAGCTTAATTTTGGCAAAAAAAAAAAAAAAAAGAATAAAAAATATATAATAATTATCACAGTGTAATTTGTCCTGTGTTGTTAATCACTGTTTTATTTACCAAATTCTAAGACCTAGGTCTAGGAACAGAAGATTTTTATTATGTCCTTATTTGACAACAATAGCATTCAAAAAAAGGTATGATTAAAAAAAACTTTTTTTCAGTTTTTATTGAAAGTTAAGAAGTTCAAGGTCGATGAATAACCTGAAATGTAAAAAAAAATCAAGCAGAAAACTGCAAGAGGTGGAAAAATATGAATGCCAAGGTGTCAGTGGAAGGAAGCTAGAGGAAGTAGATGAAAACTCTGTCAGGAAGAGGTTTGGCAGAAAAGCCACAATAAAATCAGAAAACAAGTTTTTTTTATGTCAACAATTTGACTGATAAGCAGTTCACAGGACAAAAGTTTCAAGTACAGCTTAACAATTGTCAAGTAAGCAAGTATCAGTTCAAACTGTGAATATAAGACTGCAAGCTACAGGTATGACAGGCCAAGTAGCAGTAACGAAGCCATTACTAAGAGAAGAAAAAAAAAAGGCTTGCTTTTGTATGGTTTTTGTATGTTGTTTGTTAGGTGTATGGATGGTTTCACAGTGTGACACCAACTGTCAAACATGTTGGATGAGAATTCACAATGGTCTGGGAATCAGTGACTTGCACAATGTGAGTGGCACCTTGAACCACACCATTTTGTATCACCATACAGTAACCTCTAATTTACACCTGTTTGGTCAGAAAATCATTCTACAGTAAGATATTGACTGAAAACATATCTCTAGGCGGAGTCAGAACTACCTTAGAAAAAAGAACAAGACAGTAGGCTTCAAATCATTGAATGACAAACATCTCCAGACTTAAATCTCATCAAACTGGTTTAGGATGAACTGGCCAGAATATTGAAAGCAAAGCAATCTACAAGTGCAACAAATTTTTGGGAACCTTGCAACAGTGTTGAGAAGAACCATATTTGGTTTCTGTTTTAGAATACTACTAGTGTGTTTGGCCATTATATCTATATGGCTATTTTGATTAACTTTTTTTTATTTGACTTAAAAAGCCAGGTAAATAATTCTAGAACTTTTACCAGCTTTAATATGACCTATAGCTTTTACAACTCAGTTTAAAAAACAAACTATTAATAATTTATTTTTATTTTTTGGGTAGGGATAATTATATGCACATGGATTTAATAGCTGTTTATTTTTTTTCCATTTCATAATGGCTGACAGGGGAGGAAATTGATTTGTTTTTTTGTTTTTTTTTAAGAAAAGTTGGAAATTGTTAGTAAAGATTAGCCAAAACAGTAAAAAAAAAAAAAAGTATAAATGGTTAATGAAAAAGCTTAAACTTATTTTTTTTTTTTTTTATTTATTATTATTTTGTTTTTTTTTACTAAGTTTAAGCTTTTGTATTAACCATTTATACTTTTTTTTTTTTTTAGAATTTGCAAAAAACAATGGATGGAATGGTTTCTATAGCTGTGAATATAGTTTTATAGTTGTGAAAATACATGCTGTAAAGTGATGTCAATGATGTGTTAATTTATTTTTATTAATTAAAAAAGGAAAGTAAATGAACAGAAAAGAAATCCACATCAAATCAATTTGGTGTGACGACTTTCACTCCTCGGGAGGGCTCTCCCAGCATTTTGAGTAACTTTGTGGGAATGTTGTCTTTTTTTCTTTTGAGGTAAACCACTGATGTTGGACAAGAAGTCCTCGGCCTTCAATGTCAATTCAAGTTTATCCAAGAGGTGTTCTATGGAATTGAGGTCAAGGCTCTGTGTGGGCCCCTCAACTTCTTCCACACAAAAACTATAAAATCGAAATATGGCCTAGCCTCCCCAGGATTCAAAGTTAAAGAGCTAAAGAATGCATATCAGTACAGTGGAACCCGGTTATGTCGTCGGCCTAGGGGACGGCATAAAGCGTCGAGATAACCGATGATTGAGATAAACGAAAACCAATATGGCGGCAGTATATTAACGTGCTTGAAATTTCTTTATGTACATGATGTGCGTTAATAAATGAGAATGTACATGCACGTGTTTTTGGAGGATTTTTTGCTAAGGCGTGCTATAAAAATTTACATACATGTTTGTTAACTGTCAGGAAACCACCTGCCATGCCCCCTTCGGCTGCTGTCAAACCTCCGCTTTCTCTGAAGCTCCTATTTAAACCCCTCTCTTCCACACTCTCACCGTCCGTTATTGTTGGTATACAGTGGTACCTCGACATACGAGTGCCCTAACATACGGGTTTTTTTAGATACAAGCGGTCACTCGGTCGATTTTTTGCTTTGATACGCGAGCAAAAACTTGAGATACGAGCTCGAGACGCCGCTGCTAGATGGCGAATAGAAGACAGAAAGCGAAGGCTGTGACGAAAATTAAGATGAGCAAAGAAGAAAAGTACAAATTTTAAAGTTTAGGGATACGTAGTGTGCATGAGTGATATAAAAAAAAAAAAAAAAAAAAAAAAGAGTTTTCCCTCCGCTTATCGCCTCTACCACCCCCCCCCCCCCCTCCGCACACTCTCACACACACACACACACACACACACCCCACCAGCGTCTTCGTTAGCTCAGTTCGTCTCATCTCCAAGGAAAATACACTGAATAAAACCTTATATTTTTACATTCTCTTTTATTATGTTTTTATACAATATTTGTCATTTATAAATAATTTTCTCATTCAAAAACACGTAACAAAAACAACTTGGATGGCATTTTGGGGGCTGGAACGTATTAATGGCATTTCAATTAATTTGCTTTAAAATACGAGCAATTTGACATACGGTTCACGGCGGTCGTTGTTATCGCTCATGCGTATCCCGGTACGTGCCTTCCCACTCGGACTCCGCACTCTCAACGGCTGCACTTTTCTTACCAAATCGCATCCCGGATTCCCCCGATCCTGCCATTGTTAATTCTATGCTTTTGCTGCTCTCCTGTGTGCTGTTCAGCGCCGCGCTTCTACCAAGCGCACCCGTGGATTATATATACAGACTGCCTCTTTTCAGTTTGGGACTTAGTGGACCGCGCTTCCAGAGCGCACCACTGGAATATTCACTTTCAAGGCGAGTGTTTGTGTTTGGCTTTGCCCTGTGTTGCAATAAACTGTTTTGCTTTCACTTCGGCTTTTGCCTCACGTTCAGCGCATAACATTAACAACGAAAGGCACCAACTAACAGCAGAGATTTACCAGTATACAATACAAACCACCGTCGATTCTCGATACAAACCTTTATTATATTCTCCAACATTGCAAACACACAGATCGCTCACAAAATCACAAAAAAACGTGGGGGGTGTAGTTTGTTTTTACAAAAAGTTAACCAGTGTCAAAATTGAATTCTCAAATCATTTCACTCTGACACAGCTCTGAAAAGTGTCCAACACTCCTGTGCCTCCTCTTACAACATAGCTTCTGTAAGGCTTGATTTCTCTGCCACTTGCGCGAGTTTTTCTGCGGCTGCACAGTGCCATATTTTCGCGTATATAAGATGCACCCTGGGTGAGGGGTATGTAAAACTTTCTATAAGACGCGTCTTATATACACGAACATATGTTAGTAAGATGGTGACGTGGCAAAAGCTGGCGATTGGTCATGCGGACCGAGATAAACGACGTTAAGTGGCAAATTTGGCCCCCCCCCTTGTAGTCGAGATATTAGGTTTCGGCAACATAAGAATCGACATAACCGATGAGAAAATGCTAAGACAAAGCGAGAATTTGGCAGTTCCACTTCATAGGGTTTGCGAGTTAACCGAGGTCGAGATAAGTGGGTTTGACTGAATTTGGTAGTATACTGTAGTTTGTCAATTTCAATTACAGTACATAATTTAGCAAAATAAAGCAATTAAAAGTAACAGTATAAACTATACAGTATATATTAATGTGGCAGCAGGAGCATGGACAAGTACTAGTTAATGAGCAGAGGGCAGCACATATGCTGCTACCTTTGCCTGTATCGTAAAATTTTTGTTGTATTGCCATCATCGGAAGATTGAAAAACTGCAAGTCAAACACGTGTAACTCGGGAGCCTATCTGTATCCTATACATAATCATAATATTTTATAAAACTGCTTCCAAATTATATATATGTTTTTAGATGTATAATTAACCTAGGTGGAAAGTATTGTTATTTCAGTGAAATTTGACACTGTAAATTTACAAGTAAATTTTACAAGTAAATTTTCAAGTACAAGATAAAATGTATTAGTAAAAAAAGTTAAAAAATTTATTTAAAATAAAAAAACAATAGACTTAACTGTGGCATGCTTCACAAGAAGCATAGTGAGGAGCATAGGCAACTCAGAAGATCGTAGGCACAGTAGGGAGTCCGGATGATCTAAGGTAAGCTTACGGTAGATCGGACCATGAGTGAAGGGGGAGAGGGACCTTTTAAAGGGGACAGGTAAATGAAAAACAGGTGTAGGTGATTTAGTAGGAGGGAGAGGCAGAGCTAGAGTGTTGCACCTTGGAGGGAGGTGTGACTGGTGGCTCTGACAACGGTATGTTGTTCGGTGGACCCTTATCTTTCCAAATAGTCCAGGATTTGCGCATCTGGATACGCTATTACAATCTTACTGTAAGTACTGCATTTTTTTTTTTTACTGCTTACACAAATTCAGCAAATACATTTCTTATAAGCGTTCCATCGGAAAACAATACTCTAACATCAAGATTGAGACCTTTAGAACAATATGTAGTTGGTCATGATTACTTATGCCCCTTTTATTTCTATTGTTAAACATTAACACCTACAAACAATGGCTGCTTCAGGTCAGAGTCCTGGTGCATGTTAACGGGTTTTAATTAAAATTACAGATTTTAAAAGATTCTACTTTAAAAAGTAAAAAGGTAATGGCTATATGTTACATCACATAGCTCTTTGTTTGCCACAAAGTTTATTTGCAGATACTCTAGTTAGTCAAATACTTTTGTTGTGACAGGGCATCGCTTTTAAAACAGATCTTTTTAAAAAGTCCATTCACTATCATACACAATGTTCAGTTGAACCCATAGGGTTTCTGCACACAAATTTTTCAGCATTTTCAGTCTTTCAGCATTTTGTTTAGATTTATCAATGATTGTTGAACACTATGCCCATAGTCCTGAAGAAAATAAGAATGCAGAGGGTTTCTTTTTTTTTTAATTTTAAAAATGCAGTTTATTTCTTTGACAGCAGAACAGAGATGTTTCCACATATAGCCTTTATATTTATTTACTGTACACATACAAAATTACATGTTGTACATACACTACATATTTATCTGCACTTGTCTATTTGCACAATTGCTACTTTTTGCACTTCGGGTAGATGCTAAACTACATTTTGTTGCTGTGTACCTTTACTATGCAATGAAAGTAAAGCACTAAGAAACAGTATACTGAACAAAAGTATAAAGAATTTTTTTGACCCCAATTTCCATGAACTCAAAGATCCAAGACTTTTTCTATGTTTCACAAAAGGCCTATTTCTTCCAATTATTGTTCACAAATCTGTGTTAGTGAGCACTTCTCCTTTGCCTTGATAATCCATCCACCTCAGAGGTGTGGCATATCAAGATGCTGATTAGACAGCATGATTATTGCACAGGTGTGCCTTAGTCTGTCTACAATAAAAGGCCACTCTAAAATGTGCAGTTTTATCACAGCACAATGCCACAGATGTCTCAAGTTTAAATGAAGCATGCAATTGGCATGATGATTGCAGGAACATCCTTCTGAAATTCAGCATTAAAACTGTGTGAAATACACAATAAATTCTTTAAAATTACTTAGGCAACACTGCCAAATTAGAGTTTATTAGAACTCTGGTGAGTGTAAGTACATAAAGTAAAATGCTACTCATGTATGATAAAAGTCAATTTAGGAATAAAAGCCAGTCTGCATTTATGAAAGTGATGTTAAATTTACAGTAGAATCTAAACAAACTCGGTGTCTTGCAAAAAGATAATGTTAAACTCACTTTGCTATATTTTATGGTTTTACAATGCTAAAGAAAGGCCACAGTTAGTTAGCATTGATATGCTAGCATGATAAGTGGAAAAGAATAGTTCTAAATAGCATTGTAAACAAACGAGAGAGGTGACCAAAGCAGATGGTACAGTTAACTGAGTGCTCCTTAGAAGCGTAGCCAGAAGCATGGCCGCACAGGGCCCAAGAGCAGTAGGCAGTCTGGGTGGTCTGTGGTCATAACTGGTAGATCAGACTGTAAGTGAAGGGAAATAGGGACCTTATAAAGGGTATGGGTAAAAAAAATAAGTTGATTTTAAATTGTATGGCATCAACACATTTAAAAAAAAGTTGGGACATGGCCATATTTACCACTGTGTGGCATCCCCTCTTCTTTTAAGAACAGACTGCAAACGTCTGGGGACTGAGGAGACAAGTTGCTCAAGTTTATGAATAGGAATGCTGACCCATTCTTGTCTAATACAGGCTTCTAGTTGCTCAACTGTCTTAGGGCTTCTTTGTCGCATCTTCCTCTTAATGATTATGATCAAATGTTTTCTATGGGTGAAAGATCTTCACTGCAGGCTGGCCATTTCAGTACCTGAATCTTTCCTCTACGCAGCCATGATGTTGTAGTTTATGCAGTATGTGGTCTGGCAATGTCATGTTGGAAAATGCAAGGTCTTCCCTGAAAGAGACGACGTCTGGATGGGAGCATATGTTGTTCTAGAACTTGGATTTACCTTTCAGCATTGATGGTGCCTTTCCAGATGTGTAAGCTGCCCATGCCACATGCACTCATACAACCCCATACCATCGGCGATGCAGGCTTCTGAACTAATCGCTGATAACAACTTGGGTTGTCCTTATCCTTTTTAGTCTGGCTGACATGGTGGCACAGTTTTCCTTCAAATTTTGATCCATCTGACCACAGAACAGTTTTCCACTGAAATTACCAATATAATGTGCATCCAGTATGGTTTTCTGCCCTTGACCCTTACACACAGAGATTGTTCCAGATTCTTTGAATCTTTGGATGATATTATGCACTGTAAATGATGATAACTTCAAACTCTTTGCAATTTTTCTCTGAGAAACTCCTTTCTGATATTGCTCCACTATTTTTGGGAGCATTAGGGGAATTGGTGATCCTCTGCCCATCTTGATTTCTGAGATACACTGACACTATGAGAGGCTCTTTTTATACCCAGTCATGTTGCCAATTGACCTAATAAGTTGCAAATTGGTCCTTCAGCTGTTCCTTATATGTACATTTAACTTTTCCGGCCTCTTATTGCTACCTGTCCCATCTTTTTTTGAATGGGTAGCTCTCATGAAATCAAAATGAGCTAATACATTACATTTCAAAATGTTTTACTTTCAACATTTGATACGTTATCTATATTCTATTGTGAATAAAATATAAGTTTATGAGATTTGTAAATTATTGCATTCCTTTTTTATTCACAATTTGTACAGTGTCCCAACTTTTTTGGAATTGGGTTTGTAGATTGTGATCAGTAAATTGTCATAAATGCCCAATGTATCAAATATGATACAAAAAAAGGTAAATGGTATGTAGTTTTATTTATTTATTTATTTTGTTGTTCAAAGACCCAATAAACACTTCAATTAAAAAAATAAATAAAATTCTGTTAATTATTTTATAGGCCAGGCTTCACGAGGTTAAGTGGATTGAGGTGATAAATTTGCCATTGCTCTATAAAAAGTCATTTTCCCTTTTTCCAATGTACTTATCCACATTTGTGCATTTCCATTAAATAATCTTCAAATAATGTATTTTAAGTGTATGAAGAACCCACTTTATCAGGCCTTAGATCTGTTTGTGGAGGGAAAACACTTAAGATCAGTTTAATACTTGGAAATTTGTATAGCTCATGCAGTGATGCAGGTACAGTGCATTATTTACAATCTCTTTCAGGATCCCATAGTGGAAAAGTACCTCTGCAATACTACACGCTGCATAACTGCACCACTTCTTTACTAAGTAATGCCTTCATGCTATCCCATTTTGTTCAATTACTTTAAATAATTGTAATGATTTTAATAGTTTTGGGGTGGCTGGGAAATTAATTAGCTTTCATTCACTACATGTTGCTTACCACCTGTGAACATGCAAATATTCCCCTCAGTAAAAGCTCAAATGCCAACAAATAAATTCCCAAGATCAGTGGATGGGTGAGGCATGCAATGACCACTGCGTCCACTGCCTGTACGCTCCCTTCCTAAATTAAACAGATGGCAACCAAGGGATAGCTGTGCACATGCACAGAGAGAGAAAGCAGGGAGTGAGAGAGTGAGCAGGTCTCACCTGCCACATCTAAGCTGCCAAATGGTCCTTAGCCAACTGCACTGCCTGTTACAGTGACATCGGATACTGAAATTGGACCTATTCCACCGTCTCTGGTAATCATGCAACTGCCAAATGCTTCAGCACCATAAGATAATTTCTTCATTTTTGGCCTCACTCTTCTCAGCAGCCACTGTTGACTGGCATCCCAGATATACTGGCAGATGTTGCACTGACTTTTTTTATTTACAAACCTAAACAATTTTAAACCTTTCACAAACTAAGACAATGACACACTTAAGATCACTGACCTCTTCAAACGAATCAGTATTTGTCTATAAAGATTGCGTCTCTATGTGTGTGATTGTATGCACCTGGTAGCAATGCATGTGTCTGATACGTAAAATCAATAATTAGAATGAATTTCCAGATATATTGTTTGATTGTATATCTCTGTTTAAATTATTCTGAATCCATGTAAACTAAAATCTATCTTAATTATTCTCATTTGAGATTTATGATAAATTTTCTCTTTTTTTAAGCTCCTACAGAACCACCACTGCAGCCTAGTTTAGGTAAGCTAATACGTAAATGTTTGTATTAAAATTCAAAGTAATATTTTCTATTTTGCTGATTATTTAAATCTTTACTTATGGTGTTCTATTTCATGCTACAAAGCCGAAATACATGGAAGTCATGCAATTCTCCGTGATGATTTTGACTCTAATCTGCAAGGAGAACTAGATGGCAATATCTGGTGGGTATTCAGGACACCACTTACACATTTTATTTTCAAAATGATAGTAACTCTGTCTTGTCTTCTCAGGTCAAACTGTAGTAACTGTGAAGTGGGGGAGCAGTGTGGTGTGGTCTTATATGGTAAAGCTGTCACTTTCTGTGAACCCTTTGGGGAAAGAGAACTGGTAATTATATCCCTCACTAGCTAACCAGATGCACAAAATCATATACAATCTTGACAACATACTTGACAACTATATTCTACATATAGTCAGGTACACATATACACTATATGGCCAAACATTTGTGGACATGACTATCACATACATATTTAATTCAAGACAATTCAACTTGTATGGTGCCTTTCTCAATTGCTGTTGTTCCAAAGCAGCATTACAGAATTAATAGACTTCAAGTATAAAATTTAGCACATTTTTTCTCAAAATTTCTGGCCAGTGTAGATGAATGACAACAAAACTTTGAGATATATGATGAATAAAACCTTGAAAGGAACCAGACTCAAAAGAAAACAAATTCGAATCCAGGTAACACAGAATGTCCATTTATTATAGTTCCATCTTTGTTAAGTTTATCAACTATTCATTGATTGGCACTTAAATGCAAAACTGTCCATGGCAATTTTAGATTTAGGCCATTGTATCAAACTGTTTATATTAATCACATTCCAAATACATCTTTATGGTTCTTGACTTTAACCCATCATAGTAACTGCATAGAGCTTTAGGTCATCCTATGGTGTGCAAATAAGGATTCTGAAAAGATTATCTATAACTGCATAAGAAAAAGGGAGAGCCATAGTGTTAGAGAGACATGAGGGCGCTCTGGGATATAAATCAGCCAGCCATTTTAATGTCAGCAAACATGGGTGAACATGTGAAAGTGGGGGGACCACAGCATCCAAACATTTCAGTTCACCAAAACAATCTCCAGATCTGCTACTTTACCTAAGAAACATTTAATCACAATAGGTTTAATAAAACAAATATGTTTTTAACCTAAACTTAAACACTGCGTCTGTATCTGAGAACTGAACACTAATTGGAAAGCTGTTCCATAACTGTGGGTTTTATGCATCAGTTGTCAGTGATTCCCAAATTTTTGAGTGGCAGCCCATAGTGAGTTAGCACATGCTGACTGCACACTTTGTCTTTGATTTTATGTTTCATGTGCTTTTGTTAATGCTTATGTTCCATGTTTTATTTAATGTTTTTTCAAATAATTTTTTTTTTGTTATATACACATTCATACAAAATATGGCATGTTGTAAAATGCTCAACATGTAAACATGTAAATAGAAATATAATATAAAAATAAATTTAAAAAATTTGTATACTTTACTTTTATCTTTATTTATTTTAAGTACAGTAATTCCTGGTTTATCGCGGTGGTTACATTCCAAAACCTTCCACGATAAATCAAAAACCGCTCTAAACGACCCCCCAAAAAAATGCTATTTTATGTATACATTACTATATTAACATTTTACTTCATTTTATAATTAATAAAATTATATTGAAAAAAATAATAATATTTTTATTAAGACATATAAGTGTTTCAACATAAAACATAAAAAAAAATGCATATCCATAAAAAAAAATTAAAAAAAATACAATTCCTTATAAGATTTTTGGTCTATTGTGCTATCTGCAATAGACCGGGAAAATCAGCGAAACAAATTAGTTATGTCGCAAATGCAAATCCATGATAAACCGGGGGCACGAGATTTGAATCGCGTTAATTATATAACTATAGTATAAAAATAAGTTACAAAAAGGTTAAAAAAAAAAAAAAAGTATATTATATATATATATATATATATATATATATATATATATATATATATATATATATATATATATATATATATATATTGTGTGTGTGTGTGTGTGTGTGTGTGTGTGTATATATAATACACACACACACACACACACACACACACACACATAAACACACGAGATATATTAAATATATATAAAAAGAAGAAATTGATGTATATATGACAGATATTGCCAGGAGTCCAGATTTAAAGTTTCATAGTGTGATTGTCACTAAAGTGTCCAGGTGATGATATCAACCCACCGGGGTCAACAAACTCGCCGAATGTGTTTTGTGTAATTTTTTCCTTCACCCTAAAACAAACTTAAACTACTGTCTTTTTTGATCGTACAGATAAGAGCAATACAGCATTTGAATCTGTAAAGGGTGTACTTTTATTTGCACACATAACATAACAAAATGCTGTGCTTTTGTAAAATAAAGAATATAGACAGTGCACGCTCTTTGCTGTCTCTGTCATCTCTCTTCACAAACACATAAATAAAACAGCCTGAATCTCAGTGAATTTCTCACAGACAATAAATATATGTATAGAAAGCTTGAAATTTAAGGAGCGTTTTTTAGTTTCTCTACTATCCCCTCATTATCACTGATGATCTCGCCTTGCATCGAGTGCACTGTATATATGGAAATGATCTGAGGTGAGCCAGGTAGTCATGTACACGCATGGTGCGTTGTCCGTTACTTTTTTAAATGGATTAATTTTGGCTGAAGTGTAGCCTACAGTCTAACCTGTTTACAGCAGCGACGCATTGTAGAATTGGTGGATGAGAATCACTGTAAACACGAAGAAGACGCACTGTGGGCGTGTTTCCGTTTATTTAAGTATGTGCGGCAGTAATGGCGAGTCTGGGCGAGAGCAAGACGAGTTTCTCAAATTGGAAATATGCTTATTATTTCACTTTATTTGAGCATAAAGACCTTTTAGTCAAATGTAAGCTGTGTCTTTTTGGTTCGAAGGCCGTATCTACTGCGATACACAGCAACTCCAATCTGTCGAAGCACCTCCAGAAACTCCATGCCTCGACGAAGCTAGAAGCTAACCCGGTGTTATGTATTACATTGTTGATAGTTTTCATACTTAAGCTGTGAAAGGAACATTTTTATAGGCTCAACACAACAGCTTTTATGATGCAGAAGCCACTTTAGTTTTTGATTCTGAATATATTTTGTTATTTATTTCAGAAATCCTTGTGATATATTCAGTTTGTGCTGGTCTGACTTAAATAAAATAGTGTTTAAAAATTACTTTGTGTTTAAGTCAGTTTAAAAGGGCATTAATGGAAACATTAAAGAATGTTCTTTAAAAAAGTCACTAAAAAGTTAATTTTGACAGTAACTTATTACTTTTTGGTGTAAGTAATCAACAAAGTAATTGAGTTACTTTTTAAATGAAGTAACTAGTAACTGTACTATTTCTTAGTAACGAGCACAACACTGCCGGTATGAATGTAAGGCCCTAATGGACAATATCCAGCATGCATGTAAGACCCTCATGGACACTATTAATCATGCATGAAAGTTATTATGTGTGATAGTTAAATATATTCTAAATAAACTACAAACAAAAATATATATAATTTAATTTTGTCCTCACATTCTTTCTTGTAGCAATTCCCTCTCAGTCACATAGCTGACTGAAAGTCTCATTCTGCAGCTGATTATACTGGTCTTTGTCTTCTCAGGTGTGATTCATAGCATTATGATGATTCATGATTATAATGATCATTCATGCCTTCTTGCATACAGCCTTTCTACACAAACCCCATCTAGTCATTGGTCCTTATGTTCACATTTCATAGTTTATGTCTGTGCCTCATTTTTATGCTTGAATAATGTGTGATCCAAGATGGCGACACGGCAGTAGCTCGCAGCGGCCTTTCCGGATCCAAAAATGGTGCTTTTACATTTAGCCAGACCTATTACAATACATGGACACCAGAGTCAGCTGTGTTCATGTGTACGACCACCAGACACTACTATGCTACAGGAATCATGCAACCAGCAATCTGCATGATGAAGTTATTAATAACCTTTGTGACCTCGGCTTGCTGCGACCTCGGCCACAAAGACCAGGCCCCCAGCCCTCGGTGTCACCTGGTGCCGGTAGCCGGGAGAGAGGACGCCGGAAGCGCTGCTCGAGGACGCGGAAGCGCGGCAAGCGGGCGGGTGTCCGTGCTAGGCTAAATGCTAACCCTAGCTGGCCGGCTCTCCTGTCCATTCTTCTTTCTAACCTCTGCTCCCTGGACAATAAACTGGACTACATCCGACTCCAGCGAACCACACGGCGAGAGTTTAGAGACTGTTGCGTCTTTGTTTTCACGGAGACGTGGCTCAGCGACAGAGTTCCAAAAGCCACCATCCAGCTAGACGGGCTAACCGTGTTTCGAGCCGACAGAAACGCAGCTCTGTGCGGTAAGACTCGCAGTGGTGGTGTGTGTATATATATATATCAACACGGAATGGTGTAAGAACTCTGTGCTTGTTTCACGCTACTGCTCATCCCTAGTGGAGTTTGTGACTGTTAGATGCAGACCTTTTTATTTACCACGGGAATTCACCACTGTTTACATCGTCGGAGTGTACATTCCTCCCAGTGCTAATGCTAAGAAGGCACTGTGTGAACTCTACGGCGCTATTAGCGACCTGCAGAATGCTCACCCCGACGGATTGTTTATTATCGCCGGAGATTTCAACCATGTGAATCTCAGGACTGTGCTTCCCAAACTCCATCAGTATGTGGACTTTGCAACGAGAGAAGCGAACACGCTGGATCTTGTTTACACAAACATCCCTGGCGCGTATCGTGCGGAGCCCCGCCCCTATCTCGGATACTCAGACCACTGCTCTGTTATGTTTATTCCAGCATACAGACCGCTCATCAGACGCTCTAAACCAGAAACAGGTGAAAACCTGGCCAGAAGGAGCTACTTCTGCTCTTCAGGACTGTTTTGAATGCACTGACTGGGACATGTTTAGAGAGGCTGCAACCAATGGTGATTCCATCAACTTGGAGAAGTACACATCATCAGTGACCAGCTAGATCAGCAAGTGCGTTGATGATGTGACCATCTCCAAGACCATCACTACATGCTCCAACCAGAAGCCGTGGATGACTGCAAATGTTCAAGTGCTGCTGTAACAAAGAGACTTTGCCTTCAGAACAGGGGACAAGGAGGCCTTAAAAATAGCAAGGGCCAAACTGTCTCGTGCCATCAGAGAGGCAAAGCACGCACACGCGAAGAAAATCCACAACCACTTCCAGGACAGTGGAGACACTCAGCGCATGTGGCAGGGCATCCAGGCGATCACGAATTACAAGACCACATCACTTGCTTGTGACCGTGATGCCTCCCTCCCAGATGCGCTCAACAACTTCTACACCCGGTTTGAGGTACAGAACAACCTCGAGGAAGACCACCCCTCCTCCCACTGACCAGGTGCTCTGTCTAACCACAGCTGAAGTGAGAAACTCTATGCAGAGTTAACCCACGGAAGTCTGCTGGACCTGACAACATTCCTGGCAGAGTGCTCAGGGAATGTGCAGAACAGCTAGCGGATGTCTTTACTGACATCTTAAACATCTCCCTGAGCAGTAACGTTGTTCCCACGTGCTTCAAGACAACGACCATCGTTCCTGTGCCGAAGAAGTCTACCATATCCTGCCTCAACGACTATCGTCCCGAGACCTCAGTCAGTACGGATCGGGAACAGCATCTCCAGCACCACCACACTGAGCATTGGGGCCCCCCAGGGCTGTGTGCTCAGTCCACTGCTGTTCACTTTGTTGACTCACGACTGTGTAGCAATGCACAGCTCGAATCAGATAATTAAGTTTGCTGATGACACGACCGTGGTGGGTCTAATCAGCAAGAATGACGAGTCAGCATACAGAGAGGAGGTGCAACGGTTAACAGCCTGGTGTGGAGCAAACAACCTGTCTCTGAACGTGGACAAAACAAAAGAGATGGTTGTGGACTTAAGGAGAGCACAGAGCGACCATTCTCCACTGTTATTGATGGATCCTCTGTGGAGATCGTCAAGAGCACCAAATTCCTTGGTGTTCATCTGGCGGATTACCTCAATGGTCACTCAACATCAGCTCCATCACCAAGAAAGCCCAGCAGCGTCTCTACTTCCTGAGAAGGCTGAGGAAAGCCCATCTCCCTCCCCCCATCCTGACCATGTTCTACAGAGGGACCATTGAGAGCATCCTGAGCAGCTGCATCACTGCCTGGTTTGGGAATTGCACCGTCTCGGACTGCAAGACCCTACAGAGGATAGTGAGGACAGCTGAGAAGATCATCGGAGTCTCTCTCCCCTCTATTATGCACATTTACACCACACGCTGCATCCGCAAAGCACACAGCATTGTGGACGGTCACACACACTTTTCCGACTCCTGCCATCAGGAAAACGGTTCCGAAGCATTCGTGCCGCCACAACAAGACTATGCAACAGTTTTTTCCCGCAAGCCATCAGGCTACTTAATACACAGAACTGACGGGATCTCTCTCTCACACACACACACACACACACACACAAATGTGTGTATCAGACTGTATAACCTCTACTTAACACAACACACACTCATCTCAATCTATTCCACCATCATCTATTTATTATTATTTATATTTGAGAACTGATATCTGTTTAACTGCACCTTTCACTGTATTACTGTTTACATGTTTAAACAGTAAACAGTAAACAGTACTGTTTATTACTCTTAGTCTTTTGCACCTGACTACTATATTGTTTACATGCTTTTTTTTTTTTTTGCACCTTCAACTTTATTATATTATACTACACTGTTTACATGCTGTCTTCTGCACATCTTGACTGCTGCTGTATTTTTGCACTACACTGTGTTCTTACATCACTCCCGGGTATAGTTTTTACAGTTCACAGTACTGTATAACCAAGTATACAGTAGGTTTACTGGTCGGCGCTATCTTGGTTTTGTGTCTTGTCTTGTGTTGTCTGTCTGTACTGTTTTTTATCTGCACTGTTTGCACCAGGTTGCACTCGATGCACTTTATGTAGCTTGTGTTGTGTTGTAGCTTTATGTTATTGTTTAGTGTAGCACCAGGGTTCCGGAGAAACGTTGTCTCGTTTTTACTGTGTACTGTGTATAGTAGAAATGACAATAAAAAGCCTCTTGACTTGACTTGTGTATAAGTACCTGTTTGTGTTCACTTTGTCTTGGAAAAGTAACTCTTTTCTCAAAGCAATAAATTAGCTGTTTGTTTTACGGTTATGTCCACAGTTTCATGTTTATGGTTTCACGTTCTTTAGATATATCTTTCAGTTTCTTCTTAGTATTTTACCAATCGCCCAACCACTTCCTGTTTCACTTATAATTTTGGTTCACAATTTGAATTATCTGCTTGTTTATCAAATAAACACTTGCATGCACTTGCATCCAGTCTCGCTTTTGCATGCTTTTGGCATGTACACACATGCTTTCACCATCACCAGCTCCAAACGATGGCGTTTACATTCAGGTGGATTTTTTACAGTGACGTCTATTGTAAAGAATTGCTGGAACTCAAGCTGGATCAGGATCAGTGGCTAATGTTCATGTTTGTCATTGGACTGAGCTTCTTATAAACACAGCAACGTGGTAATCCGCTCAGTAGTTGTGTTTGTCAGAATGCTCATGAGGTTTTTTTTTTTCAAAGCCACCCTTCACACCACACTCCAGCTCAAGGTTAACAAGGCCGCCTCCTAAGCCATGCCCTATGCCAAGTTCTTACCTGAGAGAATATGGTCTCCCAAGCCAGGTTTCTTTGCATGCTCCAGCTGAGGCCAATGGCATAGCCTCCCAAGCCCTACTCCACACCACTCCCAAGTTACGCTTTATGCTGTGCTTAAACTAGAGGGTGACACATGCCTGCTTTATGCCTGAGGCTGATGGGGAGGCCTCTCTAATCATGCTTAAGTCAGGGCCTCACAAGGCCCACAAGCCAGGGGACATTGCCAAGGCCTCCTTTCACAATTCACTAAAGTCAGGTGGCAAAACCAAGGCTTCATTCCATGATGCGCTAAAGCCAGGGGATGATGGGCTTTCTATCCTAAAAATCCAGCTCATGCCAAAGGGCTGGCTTTACGGCTTCCATCCTCAGAGAGCCTGTTCCAGCATTCATGTTGTCTCTACCCTCTCTAGTGATTGGTCCTTATGTTTACACCTTATGTTCACTGCCCATTTCACTTTTAAGATTTTGCCTCATGATTTGGATTATCTGCAGGTTTATTAAATAAAAACGTACCTGTACTTGCATCTGTTCTCACTGTATTGTGTTTTTGGCATTCACATACAGTATACATGCAACACACAACAGCTGTATATTACATCACTATCAGGACATAAGTAGGCATGGTGGATAAACTATAATATTGCACAGGTACAGTGGCAGCAGATATAATTATTAAATACTACTACTATATAAGTAGTAGTATTTAATAATTAGTGTAAGAGTTTATTGATGGTCAAAATAGAGTGGATAGGAAAGAAGTCATTTCTGGTTTTAGTATAGGCTCTAGCACCTTCATTCTGGTTTTAATGGAGCTTGTTTATGCACATACTAGAATATATAGACAATTTAGAATTACTACAGACTAATCTAGGGGTGCTGGACGGTGCTGTGAGGATTGGGCAGCAGTCGAAGGCGGGGTCCTGCTTAGACTGCCCCCGCGACCCGAATTACGGATAAGCGGGAGAAAATGAATGAATGAATGAATAATCTAGGGGTAACAAAAGCATGACATTTTTTTTTCTTTATCATCTAAAAATATATTGCTGAAAATATATTTCTTAAACAAAGGCTATCTCAGAACAATTGTCTACATGAGTTTTGAAGGAAAGACAAGTGTCAATAATCACAGGTTTTCTACTGCTGTACTTAATGAAACAAAAAAGACCATCCAGAGACACAATGTAATCAGAATGTTTACTTTTAGCTGCATGTAGTCCTAGTAAAAGTAAACATTTCTTTCACACATTCCTGATCATTATTAAGCTAACATCTATCATTAGTTTTTTTCTAAAACATACAATGTATCAATAGCATGGCAAATTTTAATCACCCCAAGTCAACATTTTGCCACAAAGTGGAAAGCAAACATTGTAAAGAATGTCTTTGCATTTTAGTTGTCAGAACTCAGCGGTCAGAACCTGCTTCAGCATTTAGTTGCTGTAATTTAAGTTCATTATTACACGCAATATAAGCATAAATATTGCAGATACGTAATAAATGTTACATTTAGAACTTAACTTGTCCCTATTTTTAGTTACGAGCAACTTCTAATATGACTATCATGAATGGTGCCGGCAGCCATCTTCCCGCTGCATAAATGGATGCGGATTCCTCGCGTTCTCTGCCAGACTTTCCTGCCCCTCGTTTTGCAGCCCAGATCCTTGGGTTTCAGTTTTGGATCTTCCGGTTTTCTCTGACTTGCACCTTGCCACCAGTTGAAGTTGGTTTTTGATCTTTCCTATTCTCAAGACACGGACTGTTTCTCTCACTCGGCCTTACTCCCGCTCGGCACGGTGTGGTCATAAGTTTTTGGACGCTTTGATTTTGTACCTTTTTTTTTTGCAAGGCATTTGTGTTTTGTCTACATTTTTTATTTTTTTATTTTTTTAATTAAAGACTTTAAATATATACCTTGCTGGTATCCTGCATTTGAGTCCAACTACCCACTCCCTGACAGTATGATCTGGCCAGATATGGACCCACTGGATGATCTCCAGACTCAACTTTCCTCTCTAGTGCAGCTGCTCATAACCCTACATCAGCAACCCCAGCGCCTGTCCCGCCACCGGCACCTTGGTGTGAGGTTCATCTTCCGACCCCTGAACACTTTGGGGGACAATCGGGGGAGTGCAGGCCATTCCTGTTAAACTGTGAAATAACTTTTGAGCTTCAGCCATTCTCTTTCCTGGATGATCTCACCAAGGTGGCCTATGTGATCTCCCTACTTTCAGATAAGTCCAAACAGTGGACCACAGCAAAGTGGACAGGATGCCGCCCGGTCCTTGTTCCAGACCACCCAAGACAGGCGTTCCGTAGCTGAATACGGCACAGACTTTCACGCCTCTGGAACTCCACTAGCATGAAGGAGAGGCGTTGCTCTTATGGACTCGGCATTGAATCTGGGGCCAGCACTGGGCCAAGGACTCCCAGCCCCTCCAAACCGTTGCTCAAGGTTCGGATCAACGTCAAGGGCCATGAATTAGCAATGTTTGTCGACACCAGGGTGAAAGCTAAATTTCTCGATGAGGAACTTTCTCGCCATCTAGACATTGAGTCCGAACCACTCCCAACACCACTCCTGGTCCGTGCCTTCGAAGGCCACATTCTCCATTGGGTCACCCACTGCACCAAGCCCCTTCTCGTCTCCACCGCTAAACAACATTGTGAATGGTTATCATTCCTCATTATGTTCGGTTTTATGTGGTTGCAGAGACATAACCCTCACTTGGACTGGACCGGTGGCCAGGTGTTTGAATGGGGGATCTCGTGTCAAGCCAGCTGTTTCACCTCAATCCCTTAAATCCTGACTCATTCTGGAATGAATTCTCGCTCAGATTTCTGTTCTGTTCCTTCAGAATAGCATGATCTGGGCACCATCTTCAGTAAAGCCAGGGCTTTATCACTACCTCCCCACCATCCATACGATTGCGCTATTGACCTATTGCCAAGAACGATACTCCCTGGGGTCATCTCTACCACCTGACGGGTCCTGAAAGAGAGGCCATGACTGATTACGTCCGGAAGTCCCTCGCTTCTGGTATCATTCGCCCTTCCTCCTGGCCGGCTGGGGCAGGTTTCATTTTTGTTGTAAAGAAGGACAAGAAACTCCGCCCCTCCATTGACTACCGGGTACTCAACTTCATCAGCATTAAGATTCGGTAACCCGATACATCCACAACGCTTACCACCTTGTAAGCATCTGGGAGGAGGAGGAAAAGAAGGCAGCCTTTAATACCCCGCAGGCCACTATGAGTACTTGGTCATGCCGATTGGCCTCACTAATGCTCCAGCAGTCTTCCAGGCCCTGGTCAACACCGTCCTTCGGGACATGCTCCATCATTTTGTGTTCGTCTACCTGGACAACATATTAATCCACTCCCGCTCACTGGAGGAACACGATTGTGATATGTACACTCTGTGCTGACCCGTCTACTTCAGAACCAGTTGTGTGTTAAGGCTGACAAATGTGTTTCATGTGTCCAGCACATATTTTCTGGGCTCCATCTTATCTGCGGTGAATGAGAAGATGGATCCTGTCCGAATTCTTGCCATGGAGGTGTGACCCAAACCTGAAAATGGCAAACAACTGCAGAGGTTCTTTTAGCCCTAACCCGTTGTGCTGGAAGCTCTATCCAAGCCCCCCTTTGAGCCCTTGACCGGAGGCTCCATGGAGGCATCTTACAGTCAAGACTGTGCTTTGCTGGCTATCTGCTCTCTGAAGAGTAGGTGATTTGCAGGTGAGTTTACTCCAGGCATAGCCAGTGCCTTCCTGCACCCTAGAGCGGGTTATGTCCCCAGGTGCCCTCGGTCGTCCCACAACCTGTTAGGCTCCAGGCATTCTATCCTCCTCTGTTCCAGGCCCCAGACCAGAAAGGCTAAACCAGCTGTGCCCAGTGCGAGCACTGGACACTTGCATCCATAGGACGAGCCCTTGGAGGAAGTCGGAACAAGTGTTCATTTGCTACGGCCCTCCGAGGAGCGGCCTTCCTGCTATTACTCAGACCCTCAGCAGATGGATTATCGACACAATTGCATCCTCCTATGAGTCCTTTGGTCTCCACACTCAGTTTAGTGTCAGAGCGCACTCGAAACCTCTGCGACACTGCGAGCTGGTCCACCCCACTGAACTTTGTCAGGTTTTACAACCTCAACTTCTGTGCCACTCCTAGCTACTCTGTCTTTCGAAACAGCTCTGCTCATACAAACTAGTCAGGGACTGGTCAGTCTGGCGGTATTGTGCTCTTCTTCCCAAAGCATTGCGACGTAGCTCGAGCTCCTGAAATTGAATGTCTCTAGGTTACGTATGAGGGAACTAGACGCTGCGTCCCCTTGCCACACTGCCATGTGCTTTTATAGCTTCCTGGTCGTGATGTCACCCCGCCGATGATGCCGTGCCTTCTATTGGACAGATTACACACGTGATTCAGAGCATGGAAAACTTGGAAGCGTTCCCAAAGCATTGCGATGCAGCGTATGGTTCCCTCAGGGAACTAGGGTTACATAGGTAAACTAAAGACGTTCCTCTGCTAAAAGTTTGCTGATCCATTTCTTTCTGATGGCCTGTGTTGCAGTGACCATAGCTCAAGCTCCTCGACCACTGCTCTCTTTTCGTTAAAAAGTCCAGTCTTGCAGTGTCCACCCTAGTAACCTCAGTGTCAGTGCCAACTTTTTCTACTTTAGAGTTTGCATGAGGCCTGTAGAGTTAGTGTTCATTCATCCTTACAATTAAAGCTCTCCTAGAAGCCAGTACAACAGACAACGCCTTAAAAACACATACAAATTAAACATATTAAAAGATCTAAAACTGTTGGGTCCATTAAAATGTTTAATGATTACAGCCAAAACCATAAGATTTTTACAAAGATTTAACTCGTGCCATCCCTTCATATCAGGAACTCAGATCCAATCATGTTAGTCCACCTTATAGCTTTGGTAACCCATGGGACCAGTGTCTTACTCAACAGCTTATTTTTTCCCCTTTTAATTCTAGAGGAGGATACTATGCTAACATTTTTTAAATATTATTTAATTGTTTCTGTAGTTAAACCATGCGTTTGACATTATCATCTGTGCAGATCAGTGACACTGGATGGCAGTTTTTAATGTCCTGTAAATTAATTTTTTGGGGAAAGTGTGATACCTGCTCTCAGGCTGCTCAGGAGAGACACATTTCTCTGCAGCTTTTATCAAGGACCTCCAGCAAATTTTCTCCCAGTTTCTGCCAGAAGAACTCATACAATTCCACTGGTATCTTTTCCAGGCACTTTTCTTCCCGCCATTGTGTTTAGGTTGGCCTGTAGCTCTTCTAGTACCAGTGGTCGTTCCAGTGCAGAAATATCCTCTGCAGAAATCTTTGGAAGTCCTCAGTGAAAGCTTTTTAGCAACTCCTTGTTGTCTCTGTATTTTCTTTGTAGAAGTTTTTGTTGTGGGGCAATTGTTTCGTAATCTAAAAATTTTAAGAGAGCCTGGTGCCTAGTTTATAATTTGCATACTCATTTTCAATCCTCTACTGTTTATATATATATATATATATATATATATATATATATATATATATATATATATATATATATATATATATATATATATATATACTATTTTTAGACATAAAATGAGAATAACCAGAAAAGATGTACAGTAACCAGTAAATATGAACAAAAATCCACAATTATTGAAATAGAAATACACTGGTTAGCAATATTGTTTGCACAGAATGGAATACATTTAATCACTTTATAATTAAAATGTTGTTGTTTTTTTCATGAGAAAAAGAAAAGATTTTGATATGACGTTTTATTGTTGATTTAGATTACAGTGGCTCTTAATACAAGCACTGCTTCAGTATTACAGTTTGCACTGGGTAAGTAATAAATTCTATAAAAACTAACTTTCTGCATATATGGTAAATGCATTTTACTTTTGTTTAAAACTTTCAGAATGTATTATATGAAACATATAGCGTAATACAATTGATCATCTCAAAATCCTATATTAAAAATTTAAGAGCTAACTAAAGTCTTTCTGCCAATAATAAGTTATAAAAAAAACTGTAGTAGTAGTGTGATATAAGTAGTGAAATTGTTTTGGAATAGATGATAGTTGAATTAAGGGTTGTGACTGCACCTGTCTATAAAATTGGTTGTGGCTTAAAATGGTTGTTAATTATGGTGGCATGACAAATGACCAAGTACCTAATTAAACCTGTCTGTCTAGCTGTAAACATTTCAATTTGTAAGGCAGTGTATTATTGTAAGGCAGTGTACTATTTTGCACCACTTTAAAATCATGCATCCTTGCACCACCCAAAAAACTATCATTACACTTCTGTATGTCCATCCATATTTTTGTTTATATAAAATATGTTTATATATATATATATATATATATATATATATATATATATATATATATATATATATATATATATATATATAAACATATATATATATTACA
The DNA here is from genome assembly GCF_946808225.1 of Silurus aristotelis. Classification (NCBI taxonomy): domain Eukaryota; kingdom Metazoa; phylum Chordata; class Actinopteri; order Siluriformes; family Siluridae; genus Silurus; species Silurus aristotelis. The sequence goes on from NC_139583.1 coordinate 17,978,109, forward strand.
TTACTACACTTTCTGTGTAACCTCATACCCTTATTATTACAATGCCACTTGTAAATAAGCTATCTATGCACTTCTGGTTCGATGCTAACTGCACAATGACAATAAAGTTGAATCTAATCTAATCCTATCTAATCTAATTATGCCTGTATAGCTAAATAGTCTACCAGATCTTCCAAAATCCATTGTATACAGATGAAAACAATTATCTTACATGATTGGAAAAAATGAAAAGAAACGAAATTCATAAGAAGTATAATATGTGTCCTAAAAACAGATTATTTTATAGATCTAAATGCCACAGCATATGAATACCCTTATGTTATAATAACCCTTTCATTAATCAAGTTATTCACTGGTGTCTTAAACATTTTTCTAAATAATCTATATTTTATATCCATCTGTAATTTTATCATACATTTTTATATTCACTTACATCCTGAATTATCTTTCTTAAAAACTCAGTCAACCTTCCTCAGAATTTTCCTCATGCACCGCATTTCGCAGTGCAAATGAATTTCAGTCATTGATTTCTGTAGCATGACAGTGTTGAAGATATAAATCTTTCATGGCCAGAATGAGTAGGGAACACAGAGTACTCAGAATACTAATTGATCATAGCCATGCAGATTAAAACAACGGAAGGAAATATAGCCATGGCATTCACGTTTGCTTGATGCCACTATATAAAATGTTCTAGCCAGGTAAATGTGTACTTATTCTGTGTTTTTTAATGCATATTTTTATGGGTTGATCTGTTTTTTTTTTTTAGGCTCTGGATCCTGCCATTTTAGTTATTCAGATCCCAGCATAATTGTCTCCTATAGACTGAACAGTTCAAGTGGCTGGACCATCTTGGAAAAAATCAGGTTTCTCTTTTATACAGCCCAAATAATCAATTTGACCACTTTATCTTTGGTTATGTAGTGTTGTTTCATATTTTTATTTATTTTTCTTACATTGTGGAGTGTGTGGGTGTGTGTTCACGCTTTCAGGAACTGAAGCTGCATCAACAATGCTTTGGGAACACTTTCATGTGCCCATGCATCTGAATCACATGTTTAATCTGTCCAACAGAAAGACGTGGCGTCACCAGCAGGGTGACATTCCGAACAGGAAGCTATTAAATGCACATGCGGTTTAGACAGTGCTAGCTGCAATAGAAGGAAGTGCTTTAGGGATGCAAGGAGTATGGCCTGAAAACCCAGCATCTCGTTCCCTGAGAGAATCAGGGTTACATACTTAACCTAGAGACGTTCCCTTGCAGGAACTTTAGCTGCATCAACAACACTTTGAGAACAAGAGTCTTATACTGCCAGACTGTTTAGGAAGCACTCTGTGTATGTCTGTGTGAGAAAATAAATATGGAAAGCAGGCCTCAGTACCATCTATGTGTTCCTACTTAGATCCAGTGCTTTCCCCCAGCGCTCGGAAGCATGCCTTTCGAGACCGGGGAGAAAGCACTGGATCTGAAAGGGACCAGCCTATCTCCAGTTTCTTTTAGAGCCAGTGCTCAGTCCCAGGAGGGAGAGGGAATAGATGCTAGTGAACCCGTAGATGCTCCTTTGCAACCAGTCTTGTTCTAAAAGCTTTTGGAGGTGGTGACTTATGCTGTTGCCAAGCTAGATATTTCTTGGCCACACGAAAAACTAAAAACAGCGTCTGCCAAAGCTTTTTTGCGATCAAAGTTACTGCCTCCATGCCGGGGTCTGCCAGGAGGTGTCCAGGTCTTGGAAAGCCCATACTCAGCCTGCCTTTTCAGTCCCAATGTCTCCCTCTATGCTAATGTGGCCTGACTGAAAGAGTGCGGTTATGGGTCAATGCCCTGGGTTAAAAGACGTTGCTGGCTATCTTTCCTCGGGTGCTTCATCAGCCCTCAAGGCCCTAGCACTGCCCACCAAGTCCCTTCAGCCTTCCTCTGCCTTGGTTGGTAAGGCATACACAGAGATGTGTCAAGGCGCCGGCTGCCGGCACAGTATGGCTGTGCTGCAGGCGTATTGGAAATACCTGCTGAGGAAATTGGATTAGGGAGCTAGTACGGACACTGACGATGTCCAAAAGCTTTGTCGTGCAATAGACCTGGCTCTTAGGGCTACTAAAGAGACCAATAGGACCATTGGCCGGTCTATGTCAGCCCTGGTGGCCACAGAGAGGCATCTCTGACATTGACAGAGCATTCCCACTGGACGCCCCCATTGTACGCATTGGCCTGTTCAGCAACGCTGTGAATACAGTTGTTGACAGGTTTCAGGAGGCAAAAAAGCAGTTAGCGTTGTTCCAGCACTGTGTTTTCAGTGTGTTTGTCTGTGTGTGTGTGTGTGGTCATTTTTACCTTCATTGTCTTAACCTTATCAAGACTAATTGAGGCTTCCATTCAACTTTGTGTTTATTGCTCAGTTAAATGTTCTTCCTGGTTCTTTTGCTTTTCAAGAGCACCCAGAAATATCAGCACAGTGGTACATCTACTTACTGTGCCACCAAGCTGCAAGGGAGAGGCTGTTCACCTGAGGTGGTTCCAGGAGGCTGCATCTGAGCCTAATGGTTATGAGTCCTGCTGGGGACTGGATAACATACTGCTGGTCAACATGGCCCACAAACCCACCATATTAGAGGATAACCTTGATCCTCCTGATACTGCTAACTGGATCTTTTTCCCTGGAGCAACTATAAAGGTTATATAAAAATACCCATTTAAAGGCTGTATGGATATTGAGCAGATATTTGACATCTCTTGAAAATAGTTTGTGCCTAATTTTATTAATTAAAGTATGCCAAACTGAGGAAAGTGCATAGTCCAGGATCATCTTCTGAAATGAAATTAGTTAATTTGAAATATTTTACAACCTGTTTTTTTCTAATCACAAGCATGCCTGCCAGTCAGATGGAAGTTCCATGTATTTCCATGGTGGAAAGGGAGTGGTGCATAGCTATACTTCCACACGGGACATTGATCTCCACCAAGAAGAAGAACACCACTACTGGGAGGAGGACTTTGAGAGCCCACCTAAGGGGTGAGTGTTGCCACGATTCACATCATGCATACAGTATCACAGGTATTCCCCCCTACACAGTATGGAAACCTGTTAGCAGCATAATGACAATTTTACAGTTCATACACATACTGAAATGCATAGTATGACATGCAGTAAAATATCTTTGCAGTAATGACTAATCACTGACATAAAATGGAAATAAAAGTATAATACAAATTAAATACAAAATGAAGAATTACTTCATTTTAAATAAATATAAAACAAGGAATGATCTTTCTATCTACAGTATTTGCGAATTTTGCTAAATTTACAATGTCTATTGTCCACTCTCTACTCTCTCCACTGTCTTTCAAAAGGTCAGGAATTCCTGCTGACATCCAAGAAAATATTGTTCCCATAGTACCAGTTCTAAAAATGTTTACCATCCACTATGCAGGTTTTCTCATCCTTTTCCAGAGATATTGCTCATAACAACAGTGTTGTCATTAAATGTGATTATGTTGGTAGATTTGGAAGTGTCTACAGAATCATAAATGAACAGAGTTCAATGAATACAGCAGGAGGCTCAGTTCAAGAGTTTTGCTGGCATTGTCTGAGGCGTGATTGGGATGGAATGTAAACTAAAATAGGTCAGGGTGTCAGGTAGTAAAGAAAAAGTCTTTGGCAAGTTGTTTAAAACACTCCATCACAACTTACAATAGGTCAGGGCTAGGTCACTAAAGAAGGCAGGCTTGGGTTTCTTTGAGACAGAGACAATAAATGGGCTGTTTGTATCAAATTTATATTATTGGCTAGTCCAGAGTGAGTTTTAATATCTCTGTGAACAATGCTGCTAGTTCCTGACTGGTGATGCTGCTGCTTTTCTGGTGTTCATGCTGCTGAAAGCAGTTCCTCACATCGTGCACAGACATGCATGCAGCTATTACCAATGAAAAAAGCAAACATAAAAAAACAATAAGGCAAAAAGCAAACAAAACAATTATGCAATGAAGAAAAATATAAAAATCGGAAGTCTCATAAATCTATAATTTATTTCATATTTATTTATTTAAAAAAAAACATTTTGAGGGGGGACCATACACGTGCATTATTACATACCAAAATTAGAAATATTGCTTAGAGAGACATCAATAAAATCCAGGTGTGGAGACCAAACTTGATGAAAAGCTTCAGAGGACATATAAGTAACACAAGTTAGGAATTCTAAGGGAATTATTTTCCTAATAGTCTTGTTCCATCCTCTCAAAGATGGGTTTTTTTTTACTAATCCACATTAACAATCAATTTTTTTCTGCCAGTAAAGGCTAGAATATAGACTGCTATTAACTTTGTTCTACAAGTTTCTGACTGGAAGACTCAAAATAGATAAGGGTCCGTCTTGTAGCTCAAGTCCATACAGCTATAAATCTTAGCTAACAGGCCAATTGGTATTTTCTAACATTTGTCAAATCCAAGCCCCATGAAGAACCAGAAAGCTGCAATTTAGAACATTTTAGTCTAGGCTTCCACTTATTCCAAATAAATGAACTAAGCCAGGGGTGTCAAACTCAAATTCACAGTGGGCCAAAATTTAAAACTGGGACAAAGTCGCGGGCCAAACTCAATATTTATTGAAAAAACGACTGCAATTGAGCATGTTTTCCCATCTCTCTAGATATGTCATGTTGAACCTTTTCATATGGAAACAAACTTTTGTTTTGCATAAACATTAAATCTGGAAAAGTTTAATATTATAAACACAAATAAAAACAATTTGAATATAAATAAATATATAAATAAAAATAGAAATAAAACACAAATCAGTGGTATTCGTTTCTTATTATGTCCGCCTCGCTCTATCTATAGACTTTCAAATTCCTTTATAATGTAAATCATTTTTCACAGGCCAACAACAAAACCAAAAATAATAATAATTTTCTTCAATTAAACAAAGCAATCTTTCAACCATTAACAGTCCATGCTCTTGGATCTTGGAGTAAGAAAAGTGCATAAAGACAACATTCATTCATTGGTTGAAGACAGATTCCTGCATCTCTTTTTAGATGCAAGTGCATCATGTCTGGGGTTAGGCTCTGAGCTGAGGAAATCCTCAGGATAGAGTGAAGATGTTCATCAGTGAGACTCCTGAGTGGTGTTTTGTTCATCTTTATTAAAGAGAACAGTTGCTCACACAGATATGTGCTGGTGAACACAAAGAGCGTTTGAGCAGCTTGGGGACAGAGTTGGAGCAGTGTGTCGGGGAGGAAACATGGAAACTGTGCAGCACACACAGAGTCGTACTTTGACTCGAGCGTGTCTCTACACTGGAGTTCAATCAGCTCCATTTGGAGGTTGGTTGGTGCGCTTTCCACGTCAATCACAAACGGATTACTGAGCAGTTCAAATCTGCATTTCTGGGCTTCAAAGTCTGTAAATCTCCTTGTAAATTTAGCGCTGAGTAGGCGGAGTTTTTCAGCGGTCTTGACTGACGCGCCAACGCGCTAACAAAGCATTCTGGGATTTGTAGTATTAGCGGAGCATTCTGGGATTTGGATTTGGATTTGTTTTAGCGGTGTATGCAATATATACTGGCGGGCCAGTACTAATACACATTTGATATGATCTCGCTGGCCAAATATAATTACACCGCTTTGGCCAGATTTGGCCCGCGGGCCTGAGTTTGACACCCCTGAACTAAGTCACTGAAATGAAATTAAGTCATTCTCATGAATAGGAGTAAAGCTTTGTAGTTGATTGTCTGCTATAATTACGCTGCTGTCTACAGGGTTACTTGTAATATAATTTGGATTTATATTAACCATCTGGATTTCTTGCCTGATGTTTTCAATTTTATTATTAAAAAAGTTCATGAAATCATTTCTACCTAATGATGGTGTGCATGTTAGTGCAGTGCTTTTATTCCCTGTTAGTTTTGCTACCGTGCTGAATAAAAATCTAGGATTATGCTTGTTATTTTCTATGAGGGTGGAGAAATATGCTGATCTAGCAGCACTAAGAGATTTTCTATAATTTAGGAGGCTCTCTTTCCATGCTATTTGAAATACTGTTAATTTTGTTTGACGCCATTTACGTTCTAATTTTCGAGTGGTCTGTTTTAAGGTGCGTGTAAGATCATTATACCACTCTGCAAATTTTTTCTTCCTGATCATTTTGGTCTTAAGGGGAGCTACATTATCTAGAGTGTAACATAACGTTGATTCTAGGTATTAGTGGCCCAGTCGAGCTCTGCGGGGTCAGACGGAGATCTATCTAATATCATAATTTCTGGAAGATTATTGATAAAACGCGCTGCTGTAGCTGACGTGAAAGTATGCTTAACACGGTAACGTGGTGAGATAGTAATGCAATGACTGAGGCAGATTTTAAAAGAGATGAGATAATGGTCTGAAATAGCTTCAGACTGTGGAATTATGACTAAGTTTTTTAATCCAAATGTTAACAACAAATCGAGAGTGTGTCCACCACTATGAGTGGGTCCTATAACATTCTGATTAATTCCAACTGAATCTAGAATGGACACAACTGCTGCTCTTAAGGAGTCTTCCTGATTATCAAAATGAATATTAAAGTCACCAATAATTAATGCTTTGTCTAAAGAAGTAGCTAAATTTGTGATGAAATCTGCAAATTCTATGAGAAAAGCAGAGTAGGGCCCTGGGGGTCTATAAATAATAATTAGTGGAATTAACTGATTGGACCTGCTTTCGGACACTGAATATTTTATGCTGGGTTTTACATTTGTGTTTAGTCTTTTGTGTGACGTTTAGATTATTATTATAAATAGCTGCGACTCCGCCTCCTCTGCCATTTAGACGGGGTTGGTGTATGTAACTATACCCAGGAGGACTCGCTTCATTTAATGCTACATATTTATTCGGTTTAATCCACTTTCTGTCAAACACATATTAAACTCCTGGTCGGTAATAATTTCGTTTATAGTAAGCGCATTTGACGTGAGAGCTCTAATATTCAACATTCCTATTTTTAGATCAGAGGTGCTGGCTGTGCGTTCAGTCCTATTTAATTCACTGTTAATAAGGTTACTAAAACAGACTTTCTGATAATTCCTATATTTTGGTTTCGCTCGGGGGACAGACACAGTCTCAATATGGTGGATCCTGAGTGACGACTCTGTGCAGCTAGCAGACGGTCGGTTTAGCCTGTCTGTCTGCTCCCTGGCCTTGGCTCTAGACAGTCACTTGTTAACTAGTGCTGTTCTGAGACTATTACCTATACTACAAGAAATAAGAGCAGCACCTTCCCGAGTGGGATGGATACCGTCCCGCCCTAACAGGCCAGCCTTACCCTCAAAAATGCTCCAATTATTAATGAAGCCCACATTGTTTTTGGAGCACCACTCGGACATCCAGCAGTTTAGCGACCATAACCTGCTGTAGGCTACATCGCCAATTCGCATTGGGATGGGGCCAGAGCATGTTACTGCATCGGACATTGCCTTCGCTAATTTACACACCTCTATAATATTACTCTCAGTAACCTCTGACTGTCGAAGGCGTAGATCATTAGCTCCTGTGTAAAAAACTATGTTAGAGAACCTGTGCTTTCCTAAGAATCTAAGCTGAAATGCTATGTCAGGGCACCCTGTCTCCCAGTATACACATAACCTGTGCTGCTGGTGCCCCTAAAGGTCTAGTTAATTTCACGTGCCTCAGAATGGAGTCTCTTAAAACCAGAGCTCTTTCAGGTTTCTCAGCGGGTGCTTCACTAAGGAGAGCAAACCTGTTGGACATGTGAAGCGGAGAGGAATGGTGCTCCCGTGGGCAAGCCTTAGCGTTAGCTTTGGCTTTGCGAGTATGCCGAGTCGTCACCCATTCGCCCTGCTGCGAGGGCTCTAATGCCGGAGTCGGGGGAATATTAACTTCACCTAGGGCATCCAGACTTTCCCCTGCAGAACCTGAACTGCTCTCGCACTCACTACTTCTCTCTAGACTCTGGATGGGCTCCTCTAAAGATCTTCTCCGTCAAAAAGCAATCTAGCTTACACTTCTCACAGATAAAATTATCGCTAACAACGGAGAAAGACCGACTAAACATGTCACACTTCACACACTGAATGAACTGGATGTTCGCCATAGTAGAGAAATTACGTACCTTAATGTGATTACTGTAGTGTGTGTTCGTAGTTCTGGTGAATGTCCTCCGCTCACTGCTTTCAAACCCTCAAACAGGGTAAAAAGTGCTCTTCCAAATGCAAAAATAGACGAGACGGAGCCAACGGAAAGTAAAGGATGCCGAAAATCAAAAAGATATTTTGATATTTTAAAGCGATGAAAGAAAGAAAAAACGAACTGTAAAAAATATCATATCAAATATCATATCAAATTTTATCATTAATTTCACAGTTTCTTTTTGTTTGACAAATACTACTAATTACTTTTTACATTTCGGCTGTCATCTGCAGCATTCCTCAGAAGCATCACCTGACTGCTGTGATTATCACCTGTTTTTTTTCTGGTGGACAGATCCAACAGGCTGACCACGAAAAAACAAACTGAAAAGTGAAATTATTTTACTCAAACCTGCATTTTCCTGCATCAACACATGGGCCATGGATCATTTTTACTGTACACAAAAAGATTCCTGCTGCTCTTCCACACCTGTCAGCTAGCTGGATTGAACCCAATTCATTCTTGCTGTGAGTGACCAGAACTACCCAATGCAACACTGTGCTCCCTTCTAGTACTGAACTCACAGGGACATAGTCCATATTCTTATTTTTCTGTAACTGTGTAAAAACTTACAAAGGCAGTGTTGTAGAAGTTACTCGGATCGTCACCAAGTAGTATTGGGAGGCCTCTGAGAACTCTGACTATGTAGTGCTGTCACATCTCGCTTCTAATGGAAAGAACAAATTAAGTTCAGGATAATACAATATTCAACACAAAAGTGTACATGAAAAGAGTTTTATCTAAATGTTGTTGTTGTTTTTTTTCAGTGGAGAGAAGTCATCTCCAAATCTAGTACACAGTTTATCTGGAACAAAGGACCTAGTGTTTTAACACTACTGCAAGTTGCCATTTCTTAAAATACAGTATTTATGCTCGTTTAACAAAAAATGACATTAAGAACGCTTTAGAAGACTTACGCCTGAATCAACTTGCTGCACAATTTCAGCAATTATTTTTCCAACACTTCCTGGCAATCCTGTTGAACTCTGCATTTACCTGCAATGCACAGCAAATCCACAAAAAACATGTGACTAGACTTTTGGATTTGAAACCTGGTCTCTTGTGTCCCGCAGAAATGCAAGTAAACATTTTGAGGCACCGCGTGTTACAAGCGTTTCGGGATAAGTTAACGTTAACCTTCGCTCTGTGGATCTCTCAGTTTACATACAAAAATTCATATTTTTACCCGCTATGTTCAACAGAAATCAGCGTAGTGGTCGACAGAAAAGCCAGAAAAAAAAGAGAAAAAAAGGTTTTAACACCACGTTAACCTAGCGACCGCATTAGCGGTGTTAGCTTAGTAATAGTTTAGTACATTTCTAAGAAAAAAAACTCACCAAGACGGTTGGAAGGTCATTAGCTACTCAAAATATTCAGTGGTCGTATCGTCCACTCTTGCAGTCACTGTCCACCACACCACACAGAAGAGAAGTCTTTCTCTTCTCCCTCTTTCGGAAGAGTGCTCAACTTGTGCAGTGTTTGTTAGCTGAGTTAATATGAAACAAATGATAGTTAGAGCTATAACAAAAGTAGAACGGACAAATCCACACAGTTCTCTTTCATCATCTTTCTAAAGCGGCACCGGCTACTCCGGTGGACAACCTATCGCGGGCCTGCCCGACCGCGTGCGGCGCACTCATCGCCGCGAGGGATTCCCATCCCTTCTGTGTTGTCTGCATGGGTCTCAAGCATGCGCAAGAAGCTATTGACCTCCCGGAGAACTGTAGCCATTGCCTGGCGCTCCCAAAAAAGCTCCTGCGTCGCAGACTCAAAACGGCCGCTTCGCAGTGTGTCGATTTTGAGCTCTCCGACTCGGAGGGGGAAAAAGGCGACGCCGTTGTGCACCCGGGGGCCTCCTGCGGTGCGATTTCCTCTGACTGGGCCGACTTGTGTCCTTCCCCGTTCGAGGATTTACTACCGGTCGACAACCGTCTCCCCGAAGGACCGACAGGTTCCGGGGATGAGATCGAGGCGGACCTTCTCGACGGCTCGGATGACGAGGTCGCCATCCCGTCCTCCGTGGCCCCTCAGGCTCCCCCCGCCCCATCTCAATCGGTTTTGCTGGAGCTTTGTGAACGCGCTACCGCGCGGCTTGGCGTCGAATGGCCGGCTCTCCTGAATGCTTCGGATCAGGAGAGGGACGTATATGACGGCAAGCTTCTGGGACCTCCTTCCGGCCCGAGAAAGCAGCTGCTTCCCGTCCTCCCTGCATGTGCTAAACACATGAGATATTGCTGGGGAGATCCGCTCGACCTGAAACATGGTCTTGCTGGGTTGGAAGTTAAGGATATGGCGAGTCTCGCCATGGGTGATCCCCCGGTTATCAAACCTTCCATCGCCAGACACCTCAACCCATCTCAGGGCGGCTGCTCACCCCACTCAAGCCCGTCCTCCCGGGTAAAATGGATCGCTTCTCCGCATCGATTCATCAGGCATGGTACAAAGCCTCAGCTCTCGCTATACAAGCTCTTAATGTCTCCTCGCTGTTGGCCGCGTATCAGGCCGAACTCCTGATCGATTTGGGTCAACAACTGGAGAAAGGGTCACCATCGCCCGATCTCTGGAAGGAGGTCGTCTCGGTCAATGACCTTGTTCTCCGTAATGCCCGTCAGGCTGTCCAAGCGAGCGGGCGTTCTATGGCTTTATCGGTGGTCGGAGAACGTGCACTGTGGCTCAATCTTTCCGTTCTCCCTGATAGTGAGAAACGTCGCATCGCAGGAGCGCCGATTGAACCCGGCCAAGCTCTTTTTGGCCCGGCTGTGGCTCTGATGCAACAACGATGTGATGATAAAAAGAAGGAGGACGAGACGTTCAAATTGTGTCTTCCTATGAAGCAGGCGCAGCATTAGACACCATCTGTGCGGCCATCTAACACTTCTGCTGCGGGGCGCCATCCCCACTACACTGGCAGAAATTACAGACCTCGCGGCGAGGAAACCCGCCCCTTCGGGTCCTAAACGAAGACGGCCGACCTGATGCTCGGCCACAGGGGGTTTTCGTTCCGCGTTCATGGGCGACCAGCCCTCCGGACACTTGTTCTTCCCTCCAAGTTCGCCCGTCCAAAAGACGGAGGTTCTCCTTCAGCAAGGTCAGCCCCCCCCTCGCCGGCGAGGGTCACTCTCTGTTCAGCACAGGCTTCACTGTTCCCCGTGTCGTCCAGAGTGCGTTTCCCCGTTCCAGTGGGGAAAGATGTGAGATTAAGTGCAGAAGCAGTGTCACCAAACACGCCCCTTCACTCTCCTCTCACAAATTTAATAAAGGCTACGGCCCCAGTTTTTCACAAAAAAAGACAAGAAATACAAAAAATATCAATAACTCTGACGAATCCTATGAATTCGTCTCTGGGAGAGAATTTTTCCCCAGATCCCCACATGTCGTCTCTAGTTTGGCCACTAGATGGCGCCATTGCACCATTAATGAGCGATCCGGCCGGATCGGCTCTCGGCATTTCGCCGGGCTGTGTGGGGACGCTCGGGAGTCACGTGACAGGCTGGCTGGCTGTCTCAGCCCCCGATTGGGTGATTCACACAGTCACAAGGGGTTACAGACTTCAGTTTGCCAAAACACCCCCGCGGTTCAGCGGAGTGGTATGGTCCCATACGGACGAGAGCTCCGCTCACATTCTGAAAGACGAAATCTCATCTCTTCTCGAGAAGAGAGCGATTCGAGTTGTATCCCCGCATCTAAGCGATCAGGGTTTTTACTCTCGCTATTTCCTGGTCCCGAAAAAAGACGGTTCGCTCCGTCCTATTCTGGATCTCAGAGTGTTGAACAAACATTTAAGGAAATAAAATTTCAGAATGTTATCACACGGCCCGCTCATACGTTCAATAAAGCAGAACAATTGTTTTTGCTCGATCGATCTGAGCGATGCTTTTTTCCACATAAGCATCTATCCTCCGCACATAAAATTCCTTCGTTTCGCCTACCAAGGCCTGTGTTACGAATTCACGGTCCTTCCGTTCAGGCTCGCGCTGAGTCCGAGGACGTTCTGTCTGTGTGTGGAGGCGGGACTTGCGCCTTTGAGATCAGCGGGTATCAGAATCCTAACATACATAGACGATTGGCTTATTATAGCCGATTCGAGAGAGAAAGTGATTCAAAACACTGCCCGTGTGCTCTCTCACATCGCTGCGCTCGGTTTCAGAGTCAATGTGAACAAGAGCAACTTCACTCCCGCTCAGGAGGTCATATTCCTGGGGCTGGAGCTGAATTCCGTTACGATGCGCATGCGCCTGTCACAGAAGTGCATCTCTTCATTCATGAACTGTCTCGCGTGGTTCAGGGAAGGAGCGCGCATACAATATCGCACATGCCTCAGATTACAGGGTCTTATGGCTTCGGCTGTCCATGCGTTGCCTCTAGGTGTGGGCTTTTATGAAGTGGGTTTTGTCCCTGCATCTCAGCCCGTTGCGCGATCTTTGCCGCTATGTTACGGTGACGCGCGCGTGCATGGCCGCGCTGCGCCGCTGGAGAGCTGCGGAGTTTTACGCGCATGGGACCCTGCACGGCATTTTCTGTCGTTACGGGCGACTCACGTCCCGGGCATTTTGAACAGGGGCGCAGACCTTCTGTCGAGAGGAAACCCACTCTACGGAGAATGGCGGCTCCACCCTCAGATAGTGAGGTTGCTATGGGAGAGGTTCGGCCAGGCTACCATCGATCTCTTCGCCTCGCGCGAAAACTCCCACTGTACTATGTTCTTCTCGCTTCGGGACGAGGACACACCCCTCGGCGTAGACGCTCTGGCTCACCCGTGGCCCAGGATCTATCATCCTCACCCAGACAGGGTGGCTCTCTGGGCCTGGCCCGTGAGAGGGCGAATTTAAACACTTTGGGGCTTTCCCCACGTGTTATCGCCACGATTCAGAACGCCAGGGCCTCTTCCACACGTTCTCTCTATGATTGGTGCAAGTGGCGTGTGTTTGAGGAGTGGTGGGAGAAACACCAGCTCGTCTCATATCTGTGCTCAGTTTCTGACATTCTGGGTTTTTTGCAGGACCTTATCGATCGTGGCAGAACTTTTTCGACGATTAAGGTCTATTTAGCGGCTATCGCTGCGTTTCACGTCGGCTTCGGCGACACTACGGTGGGTCAGCACCCCCTTATCCATAGATTCATGAAGGGCGCGCGCCGCTCCATCCTGATCACCAAAAGTGTAGTCCCAGATTGGGATCTATCCATGGTGCTGGGGGTGCTGGCCCGACAACCTTTTGAGCCCCTGGGGGATATCTCCCTCAGGCTTCTGTCCTTCAAGACGGCTCTGCTTCTGGCTTTAGCTTCCGCCAAACGTGTCAGTGATTTGCATGCGCTCTCGGTTCATTCCTCGTGCACCAAATTCTTGTTCAATGGAGATAAGGTTTTGCTTAGGCCTAACCCGGCCTTCATGCCTAAATGCTTCCCAGCTTTCTCTGGTGAGGTGACTGAGCTCTCTGCCTTTCATCCTCCCCCTTTTTCCTCTGCGGAGGACCAGAGGCTGAATGCTTTGTGCCCTGTGCGTGCCCTACAGGTTTACATGAACAGGACAAACTCTTTTCGAAAGAGCGACCAGCTCTTCATCTCTTGGGCCCCGCCGAACACGGGGAATCCCATCTCTAAGCAACGTCTCTCTCGCTGGCTGGTAGAAGCCATCTCCTTAGCGTATAAATCTAGGGGCATGCAGCCCCCAGGTGGCCTTAGAGCGCACTCCACTAGAGGCGTGGCTACTTCTTGGGCTCTGTTCAGGGGAGTTCCCTTGCAGGACATTTGTGCCGCTGCGAGCTGGTCCTCTCCGCACACCTTTGTTAGGTACTACCGGCTCGATGTTACCCGAACCCCAGTAGCTCATGCAGTCTTAAGTGTGGGCTCTTCGTAGCCACATGCTACTAGGTCTGCACTCCTTTCAACCCCGTCCGCCCGGCCTAGTTATGTTAATTATTATGCTTTGTGACGTGCCGTGCACCACCCGTTTGGCTGTCCTCTGGCTTACAGGGCCTCGCTATGAGTGTATTGGGCAACCGGGGAGTTGTCTATATCTCCCATAGGTGGATCTCGAACACGAGATGATGAAAGAGAACAATAGGTTACTTTCGTAACCCCGGTTCTCTGAAACGTCGAGTGGAGAGATCCACCAAGTTTGCCCCGCTTGCTGCACGAGAAGCGAATATGCTCACTGAGGAGAGGTAGTGCCTTGTCTGTCCGTCAAGCCAGACTTGGTGCAATTGAATGCTTCTGCAGAGGTCAGGTACGGATGCCCTTCCCATAGGTGGATCTCTCCACTCGACGTTTCAGAGAACCGGGGTTACGAAAGTAACCTATTGTTATTATTTGTTTGATAACCTACCTTTACATGAAGAGATCCTTAAATTGTGAATATGTCGGCACAGCGCGAGACGTCCAATGACTTCTACAGCAGATGCGCAGTTCTGGTTGCTTTTAGGGTTCGTTATAAAATACACGCTCTTAGCAAGTGACAGCAAATTAAGCCCTGTTGTGATAGTAACTTGAACCCAAATAGGTTGACTCAAAATAAACGACTTAAGCCATGTTAACTTCACTCAAAAAAAACAGTAAAATGTACTTTTTTACCATTCAATTACATGTGTTACTAATCCGCTTATACTTCCTCCGGCGGCAGCGTAACAACTCCTCAGTTCAGGTTCGTGGAATGATTAGCTGGACAACATTAGCCGATGTATCCGGTTTTTTACTGGTTCTTGTCAGACAAATTCACAAGATACAGTGTAGTATAATTCCCAGGTGGATAACTTATCCTAAACAAATGCACTACAGAACACAAAACAGGTTTTTCATACACGAATCGCGCACATGGAACATATTCAGCTCGCACACTTAACTTCCTTACTACACTACCCACAATGCACCCCACCCCTGGACTACAATACCGCCCACCACATCCTTAAAGGAACAGCGGCCGTTTTCCCTCTGATGCAACACATGTTAATTTATAAAAACTTTTAAGTAGTACATATTAGTACTGGTAACTTATCTATGCAAGTCATGACAACTATTAGATTTTACAGTGTCCAAGTGAATAAACGGGATCCATTTTTGGAGAAATGGCACCGTGTTCAAGCCCTCTGCCCCTTCTGATAAGCAGAAAATGTGAATATTTTTGCGCCGTCCTCTGTTCTCTAAATCGCCTTTGTGATTGGTAAGTGATGTAACTTTGCAGGCCCGTGTTCTAACCCTTGAAACTTTAAGCTAACTCTTCTGCTGGGACAATTCTTTGTTTGGCGAGTTTTGCAGTTCTCCAGTTGTTAAGAGTAAAAATGTACCACCTCAGCTAGAGGGTCGAATTTGGCATTTATTGTTTTTGAAACAGTCTGCTTCAAATGTTGAAATGCCATGGCTGGATCCATCTTAAAATCAGCACTAGCTTCACCCTCGCAATGTTCCGGTAGTTCATCCAACACGTCGTGAAAGAATCCTTCCTCTCAGTTTTATTTTTTGCAGTATAAAGCATTTTTGAAAAAACCCTGTGGGCTTGTTTCCGGAATCAATGAAAAATATCTAAATATTTAGCTGATTGGTGTCGGCGCTAGTGAAAACTACTGCTACTTCCTGTCTGCCTTCGTGCGGCACTAGAAATTGACCCTATTTTAGAAAAACATTAAAACGGTGGGACAGGCCATGTTTACCACTGTGTACCATCCACTCTTCTTTTATATCTGAGACCTTAGGATACCACTTGCTGGAGTTTATGGCAGTGGAATGTTGTTCCATTCGTGTCTAATATAGGGTTCTACCTGCTCAACAGTCCTTGGTCTTCTTTTTTATATTTTTCATTTCATGATTTGCAAAATTTGGTTAAAGGACTGGACTGCAGACAGTCTAATTCAGCAAATGGACTCTTCTACTATTAAGTTGTGCTTTTGTGATATATACAGTATGTGATTTTGCATTATCTTGCTGAAATATGCATTTGGATCATGTTCGATTATGGCTTCTTTAGCTTGCATTTTTGGATGACTGTAAACCGTATTAAAAAAACAATGATTTCTGGAGTTGTTCCTGAGCCTAAAAATGATTTTTCATCGCAGAATAATGCCTTTTTTATGCAGTGTTGCCTGAGGGCCCAAATATCATAGCCATCCAATATTGATTTTCACCCTTGCCCCTTATGCACAGAGATTCCTCCTGATTCTCTGAATCTTTTCATTATATAATGTACTGCAGATTTTAAAATATTTAGGCTTCACAATTTTATGTTGAGAAACATTATTATGAAATTGTTCAACAATTTTTGGACACAATTTTTCACAGATTGGTAAATATCTACCCATCTTTATTTCGGACTCTGCCATTTCTGACACTCTGCCTCTATAAGTTGCATGATACTGACTTAATTCATTTTAATTAATCTTTATTTTATTGTGTTCAACAATGGACCTTGTCTTAAACCAGCTTAAACAGAGGTAATGCAGATATTAAGCTGTATGAAACGATGTCTAAGTTTTGTGCCTGTAAGTTTGTTCCCTTATATTGTTTATTCCTAATGAGCAAGCCAGTGTGGGTGTGTGAGTGTGGCAAAGAAAAACACCTTAAGGTGGCTTAAAGAAGAAACTTTGAAAGGAACCAGACTCAAAAGGGAAACCTATCTCCATCTGGCTATGTCATATTTCTATGTTGCTGCTGTTTTGTATTCCCAAATATTTTTATTAACTGAAATCAATAAATTAATGGGTAAGTGGAGAAAGCATGAGCAAAAAAAATTCTGAAAGCAACCTGTTGTCTGGACCTCCAACTGATTTTGGGGTGGTTAAAAAACCACCCCACCCCAGTTTTTTTTTTTTTTTTGATGTGATGTATTACTGTAACTCTTAATACCTACATCAGAAGCTAGTCATATGCTTCAAATACTTTTTTGTTGGACCCATACTCTCACTACATCTCTACTTATCATTTCTATTCCATTTTAATCCTCTTACATATATAAAGTATTATTTTCTGTGTTTCAAGTATACATCAGGCTTGATACATTATTTGCAGTCACTTAGAGTTACCTATAGAACCCAGCCATTATGGATGCACAAGCCAGTGCACTCTTGGTGCCGGTCCCAAGCCCGGGTAAATGGGGAGGGTTGCGTTAGGAAGGGCATCCAGCGTAAAACGTGCCAAATCAAATATGCGGATCACAAATGAGAATTTCATACCGGATCGGTCGAGGCCCGGGTTAACAACGACCACCACAGGTATCGTTAGCCGACAGGGTACCGGTGGAAATTGGGCTTGGGGTCAACAGTGCAAAGTAATGGAGAGTGTGTTAGAGAAGTAAAGAAAAAAGTGCAGGCAGGGTGGAGAAGAGTGACATGAGTGATTTGTGATAAGGTATCTGCAAAAATAAAAGGGAAAGTTTATAGGTATGTGGTGAGAACTGCGATGTTGTATGGATTAGAGACAGTGGTATTGAGTAAAAGATAGGAGGTGGAGCTGGAGGTAGCAGAGCTGAAGATGTTAAGGTTTTCGTTGGGAGTGACGAGGATGGACAAGATTAGAAATTAGTTTATTAGAGGGACAGCGCATGTAGGATGTTTTGGTGACAAGGTGAGGGAGGCGAGATTAAGATGGTTTGGACATGAATTATATTGGTAGGAGAATGCTGAGGATGGAGCCACCAGGTAGGAGGAAAAGATGTTCATGGATGTGGTTAAGGAAGACATGCAGGTAGTTGGTGTAAAAGAGCCAGCTGTAGAGGACAGGGTGGTATGGAGACGGATGATCCGCTGTGGTGACCCCTAATGGGAGCAGCCGAAAGAAGAAGAAGAAGACTTAGAGTTACCTATAGATTTTTTTCTCTGTTAGTTAGTTAGTCATGAAATACACAGACCGATGAAGGATCAGAAAAATCCAGTCTTTATTAAACCAAGCATTATGATCCAAATCAATAAGTGTAACCTAGGTTACCAACACCTGTGATAAAATAGTCAAGTCAAGTCAAGTCAAGTTTATTTGTATAGCGCTTTTCACAACAGACATTGTCTCAAAGCAGCTTTACAGAAAACAACAGTGAAGGTGAATGGTGTGCGTTTGTCCCTGATGAGCAAGCCGTGGCGACAGTGGCAAGGAAAAACTCCCTTAGATGATATGAGGAAGAAACCTTGAGAGGAACCAGACTCAAAGGGGAACCCATCCTCATATGGGTGACATCAAGAGTTTGGTCATAAATCTTTCAACAATACAGAACAATTTGTGATCATCATAGATCCAGCATCAGCTTCTCCATGCCAGGGCCTTTAAACACTCGGCATCTACTTCTCCATGATCATCCATAGGTCCATAATCTTCACGAGGTGGGACGTGACTGGAGCTGGCCAAACCTCAGGATGCCTCGGGATGGGGAGAGAAAGAGAAGCAGTGGAGAGGAATTAGCGTGGCTGCTGTTCATGATATTAACAGCACAAGTTGATAATGTGCATGTAATCATATATTCTGGAGCACAAGGTTGTGATGTGATGTGTGTGATGTGTAGGCTTTGCTAAAAAGATATGTTTTTAATCTACACTTAAACTGGGAGAGTGTATCTGAACCCCGAACACTGTCAGGAAGACTATTCCAGAGTTTAGGAGCTAAATGTGAAAATGCTCTACCGCCTTTAGTGGACTTTGCTATTCTAGGAACTACTAGAAGCCCAGAGTTTTGAGATCTCAGGGAGCGTGACGGATTGTAGCGTGTTAAAAGACTGGATAGATACATGGGAGCCAAACCATTTAGTGCTTTATAAGTGAGTAGCAGTAGTTTGTAGTCTATTCGAAACTTAATAGGAAGCCAATGTAGGGACGATAAGATTGGGGTTATATGATCATATTTTCTTGACCTAGTAAGAACTCTTGCTGCGGCATTCTGAACTAACTGAAGCTTGTTTATTAATGATGCAGGACATCCACCTAGTAATGCATTACAGTAGTCTATTCTAGAGGTCATAAATGCATGGACGAGCTTCTCTGCATCAGATATAGATAACATATTTCTTAGCTTAGAAATATTTCTAAGGTGAAAGGAGGCTGTTTTTGTAACTTGATTGATGTGATTTTTGAAAGATAAGTTGCTGTCTAAAATAACTCCCAGGTCTTTTACCGTTGAACTAGTAGTTACAGAACAACCTTCTAAATGCAGGCTGAGATGCTGGAGCTTCTGTGTACTATTTTTTGGGCCGATGAGCAAAATCTCCGTTTTATCAGAATTTAATAGCAGAAAGTTATGGGTCATCCAATCTCTTATTTCTTCAACACACTCAGTTATGCGAGCTAATTGAGCTGTATCGCCTGGTTTGGATGAAATATATAGCTGGGTATCATCAGCATAACAATGGAAGCTAATTCCATGCCTTCTAATAATGTTTCCTAATGGAAGCATGTATATTGTAAAAAGCAGGGGTCCTAGAACTGACCCTTGTGGCACGCCATAATTTACTAGCATTATCCTGGATAGCTCTCCATTTAAATCTACGAAATGGTAACGCTTGGACAGGTAGGATTTAAACCAGCTTAATGCCTGTCCCTGAATACCGATGTAATTCTGTAAGCGATCGAGGAGAAGATCATGATCTATAGTGTCGAACGCAGCACTAAGATCTAGTAAAACTAATAGGGAGATGTAGCCTTGGTCTAAAGCTAAAAACAGGTCGTTAGTGATTTTAACTAGAGCAGTTTCTGTGCTATGATGGGGCCTAAAACCTGACTGAAACTCTTCAAAGATATTGTTCTCCTGCAAGTGGTTACATAACTGGGCAGCGACAATCTTTTCTAAAATCTTAGACATAAATGGGAGATTTGAAATTGGTCTGTAATTCGATAGCGTGCTTGGATCCAGATTAGGTTTTTTAATGAGGGGCTTAATAACTGCTAACTTGAGGGATTTAGGGACATGACCTAACGATAGTGAGGAGTTAATAATATTGAGAAGAGGCTCACCAGCTGTATATAACACTTCCTTCAGTAGTGTAGAAAATAGAAAAATATTAACAATTAAAGAAGAAATAACTATCCCTTAAAATACACAACATTATTTAATTACAATTTTAAAGAAATTAAATATAGTTAGTTGCATCACCACGATTGCTGAGTAGAGATGAACAGTCTCATCTCAGCAATTTAAATGCCTGCCGGACTACATGCCAATTTGCAGTCATGTAGTTAAACTGCACTGTCCTTGGTTCAGTGAGGATTATTTACAATCTGTATCATTCTTTCTTGTTTGGGTCCCCCTCCCTTTCTCTATTCTGTTTTGTTCCTTCAATACTGGCTGAGGAGTTTTGAAGAGAGCCTGGTTTTCTTTTTTCGAATTTGGACGAATTTTTTTTTTAGTTTAAGTTACTATGTGTGGATAGCAGTGCTTTTAAGTGCTGTCTGGGGTGCTGCGTGGTGTTCGGGTGGAGGTCTGGCCGGTTTTAGTTGCCATTACTTTGGTTTAGCTGGATCAATCCATCCTGAAAATTAGCTGGTGGTCCCCTGTCTTTACTTTCATTTAGTCCTCAAGTACTTTATTTTGTAACTTTGTAAGAAAAAAAAAAAAAATTAGTTTAGTCCTGTGTTTCTTGCCTTTGACTGTGTGGCCCCTTACAATTTTGAAATGTGAAATACGAGGCTTGGTAAGTCTGGGAAACAAGCCATATATAGCATTTCTTCACAATGATTTACTGAAATGATATATATTTCTCTGTGTGTGTGTGTGTGTGTGTGTGTGTGTGTGTGTGTGTGTGTGTGTGTGTGTGTGTGTGCTGTAAATAATTGAGCACAACCGTGCTCAATCAGTAGCTTGGAGATTCAGAGACAGAAAGAAAAATAGTAAGAATGTGTGGTCTGGGAGTTGAAGTTTCATGGCAGTCATACTTTGAAGGCACAGTGGTTGCTGGGAACTCAAAGTCTGAGAACTGGCTGAGATCTGAAATTAATAAAAAATCTATTTGCTGTGAACATAGATAGTGATTTTGTAAATGCCCATGTGATACGGTTTGTAGTTTGCTTTTGTTCAGACAATAATGTGTTTTTGATGTATTTTGGCATGGGTGTAACAATATCTGAGCAATATTAATGTTAAAGAAAACTTTCAAATTAAAGTAGTATTTAATTTTTATTACTAGCATTTTTATAGTGTAGTATGGTATTAGATTTTTCTGTCTCTCATGAGTTTGTAATGTCAAGTTGGAAACGGGCTGTGTAGAATCCATATGCGGTTTTATTTGAAACAGAATGACCAAATTCAAAACATCAGCCAAAACAAGGTTGAAGGCAACATGCATGAAAGTCCAATACATGATAGAGAGTAAAGAAGCTTTTATTGTCATTTCAACCATATATAGCTTTTATATATATATATATATAGCGGTACACAGTAAAATGAGAAACTTTTCTCCAGAACCCTCGTCCTGCATAAAAACAACGTAGAGCTATAATCACAAAACTTGCGATATAAGCTAAGGACTAAAGTGGGGACTAGACTGACTAGACCGACCTTTACTGTACTTTACCTGCTTGCAGCTGCAGACAGCAAGTCACAGCTATTAGTGACTATTTGGGGCTATCTCCCGGCTACTATCGGCTGCTGCGCTGCTACAATCTAGTCCCGTGCCATCAGAGAGGCAAAGCGCACACACACCAAGAGAATCCATGGTCATTTCCAGGACAGGCCATTACAAACTACAGACTAAGACTAAGACAACTTTACCCACTTGTGACGACGCCTTCCCAGATGCTCCGAACTACTTCTACGCCTGGTTTGAGGTGCAGAACAACATGGTGGTGAGGAAGACCACCCCTCCTCCCAGTGACCAGGTGCTCTGTCTAACCCCGGCTGAAGTGAGGAAAAAACTATGCAGAGTTAACCCATGGAAGGCTGATGGACCAGACAACATTATTGACAGAGTGCTCAGGGAATGTACAGAACAGCTAAGGATGCCTTCACTGACATCTTCAACCGCTCCCTGAGCAGCGCCATTGTTCCTACATGCCTCAAGGCAAACAAGTCTACAGTCTCCTACCTCAATGACTATCATCCCGTTGCACTTACATGATTAAGTGCTTTAAGAGACTCGTCATAAGGCACATCAAAACCCAGCTACCACCCTCACTGGACTCATGCAGTTTGCATATCATCCAAACCATTCCATGGACGATAATGAAACGATAATGAAACTAATACACAAAGGATTTTCTTTTTTGCCTTGATAGTTTTGACATACAGCAATATATTAACTTTTCAACTCATCTGAAAGGCCACACACGTGATCTTGTTTGTTTTTCTGGTATTACTTCAAAACAGTCTCACAGGTTCTTACCCAACAATTTCTGACAATTTTCTGGTTTCCTTTAAAACTTGCCTAATGCTATTAAAGTTCAATCAATGCCGTACCATCTAATTCCAGGATATATAGAAAATTGACATTGACATTTACAGACTTATTTAACAACCCCTGGACTGGTATCTTACTACAATGAAGCGCTGCAGTTATTACTCAATACACATGTGCCTATAAAATGCAGGTCTGTTTCATTTGTTAATTCTGCCCCGGTATACATTGGTCATTGTCTAGAATGTTTGTTTTAAAACTACACTTGTCCATGAACAAATGTATGCTTAGCATATAAACAATTACAGAACCAAAATTTTCATTGGAGAATGACCGCTCTTTGCTCTCCTAAAGTCAACAACCATCTCTTCAGTTTTGTCAACATTTAGAGAAATATTGTTGGCTCTACACCAAGCTTTTAGCTGTTGCTCCTACTTTCTGTATGCTGACTCATCATTCTTGCTGATAAGACCCACCACAGTTGTGTCATTGGCAAACTTGATGAGGTGGTTTGAGCTGTGGATTTCTACACAGTCATGAGTCAAGAAGTCAAAAAGCTTTTATTGTCATTTCTACCATATATAGCTGTTGCAGTATACAGTGAAATAACACAACGTTCCTCCAGAACCCTGGTGCTACATTAAACAACAGAGAGCTACATCACACAAAATAAAGTTACATAACAGAACACAGAGCTAAGGACTAAAGTAAGTGTTTTCAAAGTACATTGTGTGCAACTTAGTGCAAATTGTGCAGACAAAAAACAGTGCAGACAGACATCACAAGACAGTGTGGGACAAATACACAAAACACTAAACACAGAATAGACCAGTAAACCTATTGTATACTAGGATTATACAGTAATATGCAAAGACAAAACAAGAGTGTATTTGTATACAAACACAATGTAGTGCATAAACAGCAGTAGCAGCAGTTGGGAGGTGTACTAACAGCATGTAAACAGTATAATATGATTAAAAATAAATATATGGGGCATTGGAATGGATTGAGATGAGTAATGAGTGTTTTGAGTTCAGATTGTATAGTTCTGTAACACAGTTCAGTGAGTATGTGTGTGTGTGTGTGTGTGTGTGTGTGTGTTCAGTTCTGTGTGTTGAGAAGCCTGATGGCTTGCGGGAAAAAGCTGTTGCACAATCTGGTCGTGAGGCCCCGAATTCTTTGGAACCTCTTTCCTGATGGCAAATCAAATTACATTTTATTTGTCACATACACATACATACAGGGTATGACATGCATATAAGAATATATACAAATATATATGAGAGAAAAAGATGTATATACTAAATATTCTTATGGTAGTAAGCAGTAAAACAGTAACAACAGTAAACAATTTAAGGTGTTTTTTTATTGTCCATAAAGTGTCCAAGTGCGGTATGGTGTGGTATAAAATATAAAGTGCACTGTGCTGTGTGAGTCCAGTGTCGTAGCGCAAAAAGTGAGATATGTGCAGAGAAAGCAGGTTAGGGAGGTTAGGGAGCTCGGTGTGGATGGTACGTTCAGCTGAACGCACCACCCTTTGGAGGGTTCGTCTGTCCTGCATGGTGCTGTTCCTGAACCAGGAAGTGATGCTACCCATCAGAACGCTCTTAATGGTGCAGGTGTAGAAAGTCTTTAGCACCTGAGAGGGTGGTTTAAAGTTCCATTAAGCGTCTCAGATGGTACAGATGCTGCCAGGCCTTCTTCACCGGGGTGTTGATGTGACAGGACTAAGACAGGTCCTGTGTGATGTAAACACCTAGGTACCGGAAACTGTCCACTCTCTCCACTGGGGTCCTGATGATGTTTAGCGGTTGGTATGACCGCTCCTGCTTCGTGCTGAAGTCCACAATCAACTCCTTAGTCTTGCTGACGTTCAGGAGAAGGTTGTTCTCCTGGCACCATCCCTCCAGGTTTTAAACCTCCTGTAAGTAGGCCGTCTCGTCGTTGTTGGAGATCAGGCCCACCACAAAAGGGTTGTCAGCAAACTTGATGATGGTTGTGGAGTTGGAAGTGGCCACACAGTCATATGTGTTGTAGCGAATGTAGCTCGCAAAGATAGGTAAGTATATATAAGTAATTATAACGGGTTATAGTTACTCCTAAATATTTAAGTTAAGTTGAAATTGACGGTAATGGAATTAACGTTACACTTATTTGGTTTGTTCGTCCGCTGAACAGACAGTATAACCTTTATTAATTCTATAAAAAAGGTATCTCCCCGGCCAAGAAAGACGTAACCCTCATTTATTTTACACCGTAAAATAAAAAAGAGCATGTAGTTTAGATCAAATATTGCAGGAGCCTTAAAATATGGCACTCAGAGACAATCACTTATGAAAAATACGGCTTTTAATGAATGAGCCAAACACAACATAAAACTAACTACACAAACAAAGAAACAAAAATAAATAAAGAAAATAAAAATAAACAAAAAGTAAAAAAATTAGGAAAGGAGGAAGAGAGAGGAAAAGAAGAAAGGAAAGGAATGGCAAGCTTAAGCTTCAAAATTAATCACATCCTTCTGACTGAGGTTTCCCAGTCAGAAAGTCCAGGATCTATTTGGAGAGGGAGGTGTTCAGACCCAGTAGGCTCAGCTTCTCAATCAGGTGCTGGGGGATGGTTGTGTTGACTGCTGAACTAAAATCTATGAACAGCATTTGTACACAAGTGTCCTTATTGTCCAGGTGGAAGAGGGCTACATGAAGGGTTGTGGAAATGTATTGTCCAAACCATTTCACAGACGATGCCGCAAACAGCATGGGGTCCAGAGAGGGTGGAAGCTAGGTCTTGATGTGCCTCGTGACCAGCCTTTTCAAGCACTTCATCATGATGGGTGTAAGTGCGACAGGACAATAGTCACTGAGGCAGGAGACTGTAGACTTCGTCAGAACGGGGACGATGGTTGTTGTTTTGAGGCATGTAGGAACAGTGCTACTCATGGAGAGGTTCAATATAGTCAGTATAGACATCTGCCAGCTGTTTTGCCCATTCTTTGAGCACTCTGCCAGGAATCTTGTTTGGTCCAGAAGACATCTATGCATTAACTCTGCATAGAGTTTTCCTCACTTAAGCTGAAATTAGACAGAGCACCTTGTCACTGGGAGGAGGGGTGGTCTTCCTTGCCTCTATGTTTTTCTGCACCTCAAACCGGGCGTAGAAGTCGTTCAGCACATTTGGGAGGGAAGCGTCATGGTCACAAGCGGGTGAAATAGTCTTGTAGTTAGGGATCGCCTGGATGCCTTGCCACATGCATTTTCTGCAAAGCCCACATGCTGATGGAATTTAGGGAGCACAGTCCTGAGATTCGCATGGTTGAAATCTCCAACAATAATAAACAGTCAGTCATTGTGAGCATTCTGCAGGTTGCTAATAGCCCCATAGAGTGCCTCCCTAGCACTAATGCTGAGGAGAAATGTACACTCTAACAATAAAAGCAGTGGTGAATTCCTGTGGTAAATAACATGGCTTGCATCCTACAGTCACAAACTCCACTAGCGATAAGCAATAGCTGGAGACAACCACAGATTTATTGCACCATTCTGTGTTGATATAAACAAACATGCCACCAATATTAGTCTTAGTGAGGTGACTTGCTCTCAAAGAGGATCCCAGCAACAACTTGTGCAGCTCTAGTAGATTCCATGCTCAGGAGGATGTGCTATATAATGGCAGTGCTAGATAACAATGATGCTCACACAAATATATTGGCAGTGACTACTGGCGATGCTTAATGCCTTTTAAGGCTTTGATTACATGGAGTGGGCTACCTGCCAGTATCTTTATTTAAATCCAACATGGAGATAAATCTGGCCCTTCCCAGATGCTGTAACAGGTTGTCTACTCTGGGAAGTGGGTAGCTGTAGATCTCGTAGACTTGATTGAGTTGCGGAGGTTGTTACACAATTTCGAGGCTACTGTTCGATGATGGGGCTGGACCAGGGGCTGGCAGACTGCTTGATTATTCCTGCCTGTAGCATTTTCTTTTTAACTTTATTCTCAGTAGCTTGACGACGTGCTTCCTGGAGCCCTGTATGGACATTGTCACACTACCACCCCCATTTTAGTCTTTATTTTCTTGTTGCACTAGGTTGCCCAGTGCTGTAAAGAAGACATCTGCAAATTGGTCCACCAGCTTCATTTTTTTCCAGCCGTTGTGTGGGTGTTAGATCTTCACCCCTTCTGTACCAAGATAAACCCCAGGGGATTTGTGATAAAGGTGCAGAACGCTGACACAGCAGGGTTTGTTTCAATAAATTTTTATTTCTCTTACCCAGCTGCTGCAGGCATAGATTTTCTCAATGACCATGTATAGGCCTTGCTAGCGAGCTAGGAACTAGCAGGTTGTATTTGGAACCAGAAATAGCACTCGATCTTCTGGCTGAAACTTCCTTGGCTGTGATGGGTGGTATATACTTTCCGCTACTCACTGCAACAGAGAACACAGATTAGACTAGTTCCCAACAGGTTTGTGATTATTACCACTTGTCTCTCTCGGCCTCGCCCTTCATTTACAAACCGCCACTCGGCCACACCCCTGCTGCCACAGTAACATTCAATTCAATTCATATAATATTTGTATTTTAACAAATGACCATTATCTCAAAGCTGCTGTACACAGATAATGTGGTAAGAAAGAAAGAATGAATGAGTGTTATAAGTTTGTCCCTAATGAGCAAGTCGACTGTGATGGCAGTCATGAGTCAGCAGAGTGAACAGCAGTGGGTTGAGCACATGATATGCAAACTGCACGGGGTCCAGAGAGGGTGGTAGCTAGGTCTTGATTTGCCTCATGACTAGCCTCTCAAAGCACTTCACTATGATGGGTGTAAGTGCGACGGGGCGATAGTCATTGAGGTAGGACTTCTTTGACACTGGGATGATGGTCATTGCCTTAAGCATGTAGGAACAATGGCGCTGCTCAGGGAGCGGTTGAAGAAGTCAGTGAAGACATCTGCTAGCTTTTTTGCACATTTTCTGAGCATTCTGCCAGAAATGTTGTCTGGTCCAGCAGTTCCGTGGGTTAACTCTGCATAGAGTTTTCTTCACTTCAGCCATGGATAGACAAAGCACCTAGTTGTTGCGAGGAGGGGTGGTTTTCCTTGCTGCCATGTTGTTCTGGACCTTAACCTTCTGAAGTCTAAGGGTGTTTTGGGCCTCTTGAGAGATTTTGACATGTTCTTACATTTGGTTCTTTTTAGTTGCTTTTAAATATATTATTGACAAAAGACTTATTACACTGTATTAAGCACAAACTGGGCTACCATAATATGTAAACAGCTTATATGTGTGTATTTTTGACAAAATAAGGTTTATGCGTGGTTTTTGAAAAAGCAAAAAAAAAAAAAAAAACACTGAAATAAGGCCACAAAACCTATAGTAAACATGTTTTCACAAGACTTTTTGAGAACAGATCTTCTAATGTAGTTTTTTTTTATCATGTGAAAATCATCTTGCCTGCTCATTCACATTAAACAATACATTGATTTAAAATTTAAAAGACACTTTATACTTTGAAAGGCCATATGCGAAGAGGCGTCGACATGCTGTGACTGACAGCTTTGTAGAGAATGGGTCGCATAATGAGCTGTGGATTACATAATGAGCTGTGGATCACTGAGCCAGGATCTGAGTGAGAAGTACAGTACTACAAGAAAGAATGTGTTTCCTTTGTGGTTTATTTAAAATTGCATCAAAAATCCCTGTGCCACTCTTGAAAGCAGTTCCTGTTTAACTGAAGACACAAGCGAACATCGCATGCCAGGCATTTCCATGGTGTTTTGTGGTGCTTACTGTAAGAAAGGATTCCATTTCAGTTGTATTTCCACGCTTCACCACTAGAGGCAGACATACAGTTTACCAAGCAATGACAAGCTCATGGTAGTTAGTGTTAGCTTTGCATGCTACCATCCTCTCATCCACGGCTAAATGTCTTCTAGGATGATAGATTGCTTTGCATGGCTTACGGATTGTGTCCATAAGCGGTTTCACTCTGAACAGACAGTCATGTTCAGATGTGCCCCTCTTTCTGTCATTTTCTTTGTCTGCATCTGGCTGACTCATGTGTACATTCCACGAAATTGTCCTGTATTTGTCCCTTGAGATAATTGTTGCTGGAAAGGGAACTGTGAAAATACTGCTCTGTCGCCAGTAGTCCAAGATGGAGGGCAACTTTACCATTGCCATGTAAAATAAGAGCCCGATGTAGCGATACATCTCACTCACGGTTACATCTCTCCATTTGTATTTGCGTCCTTTGGCTATTGACTTGGCAGCTTAAGCATTTGTGTTGTGGCACAGAGTTGACACAACACTCTCCGGGAAAAACATTTTAAATAGACTAAATGGAGAATGAGAGTCAGAAGACCTCAGTTGAGGTCCAGGTTTCCGTGCGGGCAGGAATCGCAGAGTCTGTGGAACTGTGTCGTTATCTGTCTGATCCTTCCATGACATGGTGGACTGTCTGTGTGCTGCCTTTGCCCTTTTTGGAGCAGTTGCTTGATAACATCTGTTTATGAAACACACACACACACACACACACACACACACACACACACACACACACACACACACACACATGAACATCACTAATTGTGTCATTGGTAAAGTTGTTTGTATATGTCATACAATGCAATAATGATTCAAACTAAATATAATTTAAGAAAATATAAAATATGTACTTACTCAGGATGATTCTCGGTCGAACTCAAAATGGAACGACGCTTGTGTGGCCTGGTGTGAGTTTTCAGTGAAGGCAAAGGTGATGCAGCCACATTCCTAAAATGCCACTACATAACAGCCTTTCAGGATGATAAGTGAGATTAACCAAAACTGAACTGAGGCTAAAATATAACTTTATATAACGTCAACAATATTTCGGGCATACAATTACAAACAGTTAATGTTACAAATGAGCATATTGGCGGATTTTTGTTGTAACATTAAAAGGCAATGCTAAAAAAAAAGCTAGGCAGAGATGTCTACAAACAATATTAGTTTTATATAATCAGAATGTAAGACTAAATAACTTACTTATCATAGCAACTTGATGGAAAGTCCTCGAATGGGTCGATTCGCTCTTCAAAATGCAAATGCTCCTTGTCGGAATTGCAATCTTCTTCGGATGAAAAGGTGAATTCTCCATCACTGTCCAAAACTATCTGAAGCGCTTCCTCGCCGGTGTAGCGTGTCATCTTTCAAACGCAGCTTAATGTGTAATAATCTCAGTTGAATCGCATTGTTTTATGCCACTGTCTGTGACTCATCGTGTGAACTATTTTACCTGTGAATTATCAGATAATGACCTGCGGTGGAAAATCTGTGGCTCTACTTGGTTTCACATGATTTATATTAATTGGAAACATATGTTTTTTATTTTACCGACTTATTCTAAAACCATATACTTTAAGCTGTCTAAAGATATTTTTTTTATTTCCGTGTGTCAGCTATTGGCCAAGTTTCAGCGCTTTTTGATGACCTGTATCTAAACAAAGATCACGCAGACAAAGGCGACAGATGGCGCACCCTGATTATTTTATTCATTTGAAAAAAAAAATACAACGTTTTGTTTATATAGTGAGCATACACAAATGAAAGTAGACCCTTTACAGATTTTAATGATGTATTACTTTGACATGTTTGATCAAATATGACAGAGCAGTTTAAGCTCTTTTTGCTGGCTTCTGAAAAAAAAGCATGTTTGGGCGCCGGTGGCGAATCAGAATCCAGAGGGTTAAACTGGTTGTTCAGAGAATCTGGGAGGAAGGCATCACGGTCATAAGCAGGTGAAGTTGTCTTGTAATTCGTGATCTCCTGGATGCCCTGCCACATGTTCTGGGTGTCTCAGCTGTCTTGGAAGCAGCTGTGGATTTTCTTGGCATGTGCGCGCTTCGCCTCTCTGATGGCTCGGGACAGTTTGGCCATTGCTGTACTTTAGACCGTCTTGTCCCCCGCACCTTGGAACATGAAGCAAGTCTTGGAGATCACATCAGGTCATCAACGCATCAAACACCTCCAAGTTGATCCCCTCTCCCTCTCCCTCTCTAGAATACATCTCTAGTATTTGAGCACAGTGGGTCGAACAACTGCCGGAACAAATAGCTTAAGCTGCTTCATTGGATGCTGCTATTTAAGGGTCCTTATAATACAGCAGACCATCTTGAACAACATGCTCCTCGTCCATACCACCCCCTTCATCTTAAATGAGATTTCCGAACATTGGGTCATGAGGAGCTAGTGGGCACGCATCAAGAGGTCAATGACTGAAGTAATACGCATGCCATATAGTGCAACTCTCTAGTGTTTAAGTGCATGCTTGCAAATAAGATCAATGAGTTTCTAAAATTCAGACAACAGGTGTGCGACAAACGTTGGAAATGGTTCTCCAGTGGCTTGTACACGGTCAAGAATACCTCTCCAGACACGTTCTTGGTTATCAGACGGAAGAAACACAGTCCTGAACAGTATGCAGAATTGTGTCCAAGATGTGACATGTGAACTCAGTGTAACCCAGTTAAAAACATGAAGCAATAAGTGATGCTCGTAGTATCATTTAATCAGAGTATATGAATAGTGTGATTTAAAAAGGGTTTAAAGTAATTTAATAAGTTATGTTTAAAAATGTTAAAAGCAGTTTAAAAATGATAGTATGTTTATTGTTTTGAGTAAAAGATAAAGTATTTCTGAAAACTGTCTAAACCAGCATGGATGGAGTTAATAACGTTCGGCAGTAGAGTCAGGTGTGGGGTTTGCAGGATGGAGAGAGAGAGAGGAAGAGAGGGGAGGAGAGTGGAGTTGCAGAGTGAGGTGATACAGAGATTTTCTGAGTTAAAATGTAGAATTATTAGTGCACAAATCAAGATGTAACTTGTTTCTGATAATTGTTTGCACGACAACCAGAGGAGAAGAGTGACAAGGTGCATATTGAGAAACGGGAGGAATTTCTACATGAAGTTCAAAGACTGTTTACTTTTGTGCTATTGCTAATGCTAACACTGAGTTACCTGTGAAGTATATGCTGGAGTCAGTTCATTACAAGTGAACGACATTTTCTAGTTAAAGTTTGACTCTCAGTTGAACAGTTTGAGGAGTTTATCTACTGTTTTCGATCTGAAGACAGAGAGAGGACTCATACAGAGCTTGAAGCAACCAGGATTTCACTCGTGAGTTTTACTAAAAACGTGGTGTTAAAAAGGAGATCGAGTTCGTGTTGTTCTGCTGATCGGATGATGAGACTGCGCCCGTGACTGTTGGTGAAAGGCTGGGACAGAAACATTATCTCAAGGTATCTTTCATTTTGTTTGCTCGCTGACGAGTGAAGCGGCCATTAAGTTTTGGGCCACTACGTACACGAGCAATGCATCAGGCCTGCTACAGTATTTTAGTTTTATAATAAATTTGGTTGCCGGCTTTAGATTGCATTAAGGTGTGTTGTGGGCCCACAAAAAAGTCGGGTTTAAGTGATAGGTGTATATTGAGGTTTTCTGAATTAATCCATTTGAGGGTTAATAGAGTTTAAATTGTTTTCTGTGCATTTATACATGATACAGTATTGACAGTGTTTACAGTTGTTGTGTTAAAAAGAGAGTTTATAGTTTAAATTGAATTCTGTGCATTTATATGGTACAGTATTGATATTGTTTACATTGTTGTGTTAAGAATAGAGACAATTTAATTACAGTATTTTCATAAAAAAAAAAGAAAAGTTTATGTTGAAGGTTTAAAAAGAACAATTATATTTTATTTAAATTTGTTTATTTCCTTTGAGATAATAACTTATTTTTTGAGTAAATAACTAAGAGATTTTCTAATACTTTGTGTTGTGTTATTTTCTTATTTACCTGGAAAGAGGTTATTATTTTATTTGGGGAGAGACCTACCTAGGCACACGGTTAAAATCTTTATTAATACTATAACTGAAGAAAGGTGAATTCATAGTTAGGTAAGTAAAACATTTCATGTGTGTATTTTAAAAGAGAAATCCAAGATAATATTTAAAATTGAGTTAATAAGGGTTAACACATTTAATTAATACAATAACAGAACCCAAAAGCCTTGCCTTAGTTAATATGAATGCTGAGGGGAGCGCTACATCAGTACTGTAAACCACTTCCTGGGTTCTTTAGCTAAGAAGCGTGGTAGTTCAAGCTAAATCTGAGCGTCCCTTAGGCCCAAAGTGGCCCTATAGGCATCCACAAGCTGAAGCCAGTCACCAGACTGAACTTTTCCATCATTCAGGAACACTGGAGGCTCCAGCCTTGATTGATACAGGACAGAAGCCAGGGTTCTGGTTGCATTGGTCAACTCCAGAGAGCTTTGAGCCAGGCCTAGATTCTCCAGCCTGGTGTGTGCCACAGCTTGTAAGGATTGAGAATCCTGTATTTGTACAGCTGGCATCTGGACATGTGGGGCAGAAGAAGCCACAGGCCTAACCTGTGGAGGTAACTGATATGAACTAGGAATGTGCAAGTTTTGTGTGCAGAGGTCAAAAATACTTTTCTGTAAGTCATTCAGGCATCTTCTCAGCGTTGCCACCTCATCTTTTAATGATTTGACCTGTGACTCCAGACAATCAGCTGATACCGGCATTCTCTGTCTGGGTGGATACTCACGGTCTGTGGAATGGTCAGTTAAATCATTAACATGTCACCTCATTGAAATGAAATCAAGTTTAAATCAAAACTTAAATCAAAACCCCCAATTTCACTTGAATTAATCTCCTACACTGGAATTTTGGGGTAGCAAATAAAACCTAAACGCTTGGATAAACTTTGGAGAAGTTGTCAATGCATAATAAATATTAAATATTACCTTATTATAGTGGTTCCTTTGTTAATCAATCTCAGTCCACAACAGCTGTGAGCGTTGAAAAGTTCAAATTACAAAATAATGACTCAACAACAGTTAAATTCCTGGATAAATCCAGTGCAAAACGTTGTACATCTAATCATACGGAGACTGTTTCCGTGTCACCTAGAAATTCACAAATGTGTGAAAACAAACACCTGGTATCTGCAACACAAAATGTCCACCACGTCTTTCGGGCTGCTCACGCTCACGCTCACACGCGTTGGAATCGACCCAGTACCACTCACCCACGTCGTCATGAGATTCACAGCATTCTCGGTGACATCAATCACTCTGCATCTGTGTAGATGACATGAAAAATTCAAGGCCAGAGACAAAATGTTTGGGTGCCACTTGTAACGCATTGAGTCAGGGTCAAGGGGTAGCTCGCCTAACTCCAGTTGCAGCAGAAATCAGAGTTACTTGTTAATCAGAAGATAACTTAAAAATGAGCAACAGAAAAAAAAAAAATAAATCATCGGTCTGTGGTGGCAGACTGTTCCCAAAATGCTTCTCTGCTCTTAAAGGAGCTACAACATATTTCACCCATTATAACTTGATGACTACATACCTGTTGTCCTAACATCTGTGGTCATGAAGTCATTTGAGAGACTGGTGTTGGCCTATATAAAGGACATCACTGGACCCTTGCTGAACCCTCTGCAGTTTGCTTACCAAGCAAACAGGTCTGTGGATAATGTGGTGGGCTGCACTTCATCCTGCAACATCTGGACAAATTGGGGACTTATGTGATGATCCTGTTTTTAACGATCATGCTTTTGTTCAGCCTTTAATACCATTAACCATACTCTCCTGCAGACAAAACTAACTCAGCTCTCTGTTCCTAGCTCTATTTGTTGGTAGATAGGCTGCTTTCTGACAGATTCTAAGTAGCATCGGCTAGTGAAACTGAGAAAATTAATGTCAAACTGCATCAGCAGTGGTGCCACCCAGGGATGTGTTTTTTATGTAGTTGTTATGACTTCTTGTTATGAGTTGTTATGACTTAACAATGCTTACAATACTTAAAATACTTAACAAAACAGTGGAAATGATTGTGGATTTCTGGAGAAACCCCCACACTCCCCCAGTCACAATCATGAACAGCACTGTGGCAGCAGTGGAGTCATTTAGTTTCCTGGCACAACCATCTTTCAGGGCCTAATGTGGGACAATCACATTGACTCCCTTGTTAAATAGGCCCAACAGAGGATGTAATTCCTTTGCCAGCTAAATAAGTTAAACCTGCCAGAAGAACTGTTCACACTGTTCTACTCAGCCATCATCAAGTCTGGCCTGTGCATAATTTTCTAATCTAGGCTCAGCTACAAAGTCAAGCAGCAGAAAACTACAGAGGATGGTGAAAAGCTGAAATGATTATTGGTGTTCCCCTGCCCACTCCCCAAGAACATATAACGTATGTAACCCTGGTTACTTAAGGGAACGAGACACTGCGTAAACAATGAATTGGGAACGTTGCCACTTTGTTCACATGTGTAATCCGTCTAATGGAAAGCGCGTCCAGGAAGCTATAAAAAGCGCATGAAGTGAAGCTGGCACTAGCTTCTGTAAGAGAGAAGGAAGCGCTGCAGGGATGCTGGCAGTGTGGCATGGAGACGCAGCGTCTCGTTCCCTCAGGGAATTAGGGTTACATATATAAACCTGGTGATGTTCCCTTACAGGAACTCGAGCTACATCGGAACGTTTTGGAAATAAGTGTCCAATACCGCCACATTGACCAGTCCCTGACTAGTGTGAATGAGCACAGCTAGGCTGAAGGAGAGGGGTGGCAGGAGTTGTAAAACCTGCCAAAGGTCAGCGGGGTGGACCAGCCTACAGCTTCACAGAGGTCTTGGAGGACACTCCATAGGACCAAGTATTAGAAGCTGCCACCCTCCGGGTCGAGTGCACTCCCCCAAATGGTGCAGGGAGACCAGAGGACTCGTAGGAGGATGTAATAGCGTTGATAATCCATCTGCTGAAGGTCTGTATTGTTCAAGATGAACAGTTGTTCCGACGTCCTCCAAGGACTTGTCCTGGCACAGCCGGTCAATTCTTCTGGTATGGGGTCTGGAATGGAGGAGGATTGAATGCCTGGAGTCTAACAGGTCATGGGACGACCGAGGGCACCTTGGGGATGTAACCCACTGTAGGGTGCAGGAAGGCACTGGCCATGCCTTTAGTGAACTCCAGAAAGGAGGGGGCCAAAGAGAGAGCATGTAGATCACCTACTCTCCTCAGAGAGCAGATAGCTAGCAAGATCACAGTCTTAATAGACAAGCACCTCTATGAAATCTTGGCCAACGGCTCAAATGGGGGACTCGGACAAAGACTCCAGCACAACGGCCAGGTGCTGCAGAGAAAACGCATCAGGAGCGGGTCTCTGCCCAGTGAATGCCCCGACATGGAGCCGTAATTCTTCAAAACGGCGGGCGCATAGAGTTTAATGGTGGATGGAGCAAACCCTTTTGCGAACTGTTTCTGCAGGAACTCCAGCACTGAACTAACCGGGCAGTGGACTGGGTCAAATTATGCTGAGCGCACCACACAGTGAACAGACGCCACAATGTTACACTTAGTAACCTCGTTGTTACTCTACAAGCCTCTATAATGTTACTCTTAGTAACCTTAGTGTATATTATTATCTCCTATATAAAAAAGTTGTATCTTGGATAACATATGCTTTCCTAGGAACTTCAAATGACCTACTACATTCAGTACCTGCAGTACACCTAACATATGATTCTGCTGCTACCCTTAGGCCTTAGGCCTTAGGGTACCTTCAGGCCTAGCAAATTTTTTGTCTTTATTTAATTTAGTATTCTCTTATAACAAGATCTTTCTTAGGTTTCTCAGCAAACCTGATAGACAAAAGAAGCAAAAAAAAGTTAATCTCCCATGGCCACTAGCTATGGCTTTTAAAGTATGCTGCCATCACCCATGTAATAGTCTAAGGATTGCTAACTCTGCAAAAGGTATCCAGATGTTCTGGTGCAAAAATATTACTGTTTTCACTTCCACAAACCCGCTAAAGAATCTGGATGCACTTCTTTAATCTTCTTCATCATAGAGCTAGATAATAATAATAAAATTATTACTAGCGATAAAGAAAGACACACTAAACATTCTGCACTCCAAAAACTGAATATATATATATATATATATATATATATATATATATATATATATATATATATATATATATATATATATATATATATATATAAAATGTGTATGTATATGAATGTGTATATATATATATATATATATATATATATATATATATATATATATATATATATATATATATATATATACACACACACACTGGCAATTAAAATTAGAGAACAACTAATAAACAATTGAACAATTCTGAAATAATGTCATCTTCACTGCTCAACAGTTCGAGGAGTTTTTGTCCTGTCTATACCATGCTACCAGAACAAAATACAGAACAAAACTTTTCCACAAAATAACTAAGGCATTTAAAAAAACAACAACATTATTTTGGAGAAAACACACTGATCAAAATTAGAGAACAACAATGACTGTAGCATTGAAAAAGATTACAACAAAATTTTCTGAAGGTTACAACAGTCAGCAATTAGTAGGAAGTGTACAGGCCTCTGCTCTGAATGACTTCAGCACATCTGTGGCCACAGGACAGCACTAGTCTCTCACACTGCTCTGGTGTGATTTTGGTCCACTCTTCCTCCAGTCTCCTCCACAGTTTGGGGACTGTGGTGGGTTTCTTGGCCATAACTTTGTCACCAAGGATTTTCCAGAGGTTCTCTATTCGGTTGAGATCAGGACTCTGGGCAGGCCATGTCATTATTTCAATGTTTTCAGTTTCAAGGAACTGCTTTACCCGTTTTGCTGTGTGACATGGAGCATTGTCCTGCATGAACACTGCGGGCTGATTGCGTGATGAACGCATGGAAGGACCCATATGTTGTTGAAGAAGGTTCTGATAAACATTTGCATTCACTCTCCCATGTAGCTGTATAAGAGGCCCAACTCCTGCTGCAGAAAACATGCCCCAAACCATGACACTTCTCCCTCCACTTTTCACTGACTTCTTTACACACTTTGGGTTCAGTCTTTCTTCAGTTTGTCGCCGACAAATGCCCATTGGACCCAAATAAATTAAACTTGCTTTCATCACGGAAGTGAACTTTGGACCAGTTCTCCTCTGTCCACACAACATGCTTAGTCTAGCCTTTTGATTCTTTCTGCTAATGAGAGGTTTGGTCACTGCAGAGTGGGCTTTCAGTCCGAATGCTCTTAAATGTCGAGACACTGTATGACGAGACAGATCCTTACCCTGTTCAGTGCTGAACTGATTAGCAATTCCAGCTGCAGTGTGGAAACGATTGCCCATTGAGATCCTCCGCAGTATTCTGTCCTCTCTTGTATTTTTCTTCCGTGGACGACCAGCCTTCTTGGCGGACTTGAATGAGTTTGTGGTGATGTAAAGAGTCAATATTCTTGAAATCACAGATTCGGAACGACCAACTTGTCTTGCTATGGCTGATAGGGTCATCCCTTTGGCCTTCATCTGGACAACCTGCTCCCGGAGGCTTTCAGTCACTTTAGAACGGCCCACCATCTTGCAGAATCAGTGAAACTGGAAGTCAGGCTGCCAGTTAAATAGGGCTTTGACAGATAATCAAGGAAATTAGCACCAGGTACCAGATTAACACCAATAACTGGGAGGTATCTGAAAGTGTTGTCTAATTTTGATCAGTGTGTTTTCTGCAAAATAATGTTGTTGTTTTTTTTTTTTTTAAATGCCTTAGTTAATTTTTGGAAAAGGTGTTCTGGTATCATGGTATAGACAGGACAAAAACTCCTTCTAACTGTTGAGCGATGAAGATGACATTATTTCAGAATTGTTCAATTGTTTATAAATTGTTCTCTAATTTTGATCACCAGTGTGTGTATATATATATATATATATATATATATATATATATATATATATATATATATATATATATACACACAACATTATTGTCATTGCATAGTACAAGTACACAGCAACAAGATGCAGTTTGGCATCTACCAGAAGTGCAAAAAGTAGCAATCGTGCAAATAATGCAGATAATTATGTTGCATATTTACAGCATGTAATATATGTTAGCATATGTACAGTGAATAAATATAAAGGCTATAGCAATGCAGAGATGTGTGGACATTGTTGAGAAGTATAGGTAAATGATTCTAAGGCACAAATATAATACGCACACATTATATACACATACTGTATATACATGAATGTGAAATGTTGGACAGAATATACAGTAAGGATATAAAGAAACATAAATAAAATAGTGCAGATGTAATAAGGAGTAAATAAGATATACTATGTATTATGTGCATTGTATATATAATTGTACAGGAGTTATATACAGTGTTTTTACAGTGATCTAATGGTGTAGTGTAGAGTTCAGTAGTGTGATGGTGGATGGAAAAAAGCTGTCCCTGAACCTGCTTCTTCTTGATGGAAGGAGGTTAAATATTTTGTGACTGGGATGTAAGCAGCACAGACATCTGCTGTGGTGAAGGTGTTTAATAGCAGGTAGTTGGGTGCCAGTGATGTGTCGGGCGGTTTTGATCACCCTTTGCAGGGCTTTGTGTTCACAGTGGAGCCTCTGTACCATACAGGAATGGAGTTGGTCAGTAGTAGTGGGAAGCTCTTAAAAATAGTGGGCTCAGAACACAGCCCTGTGGGATGCCAGTGTTCAGAATGAGGGTTGAGGATACCTGGTTGCCCAACCTAACAGATTGAGGTCTGTTGGTGAGAAAGTCCAGAATCCATCTGCAAGTGAAGGTCACTGAGCTTAGTGATCAGTACAATGGGGAGGACTGTATTTAATGCAGAGCTAAAGTCAATGAACAGCATTCTGATGTAGGTGTGGCTTTTATCCAGGTGGGTGAGGGCTGAATGAAGAGCTGTGGAAACTGCATCCTCTGTTGACCTGTTTGGGCGATAGGCAAACTGGTGTGTGTCCAGTGTAGGTGGTAGGCCCGCAGTGAGGTGATTCAGGACCAGTTTCTCAAAACACTTAATAGTGATAGGGGTGAGTGCAACTGGGTGAAAGTCATTCAGGCATTAGGCGCTGGTATGATGGTTGTGGTCTTCAGGCATGCTCTGAGAACACGTCCCGGTATACCGTCCGGGCCAGCTGCCTTGCGTGCATCCATTTTGCTAAACGCTGAATAGACATCCATTGTTAAGAGTGAAAGTGGGCTGTAAGCAGAAGATGCTTGATGTCTGCCATATTAGATATATTACACACATGACATTTTGAAAATGAAACATCCAATTGTACATAGTTCTGTGGGCAAGAAAAAAGTGCTCTTCCAAAAATTAAAGGGGAATGCAGCTGACAGGATGTGAAGGATACAATAATTAAAAGCACATTAATAAATGATTATTTAGACAAGAGATATGAAAAGCGGTAGAGATTAAATGTTGAAATGAAAAAACTCCCAGCAAATAAATCTAAAACAGGAGACTGTCATCTTATGTTTTGGGAATATTTGGTTGCGGGTATATTTGGTTCCTGTGTATTTTCTGATGATTTTAATGCTGACAAAAGGTAAAAAAAAAAAAAAAAGCAGGATGAACACTGTATTACAAACTGTAATACTGTATGTATTGGCTATTTTATCTCCTCTATAAGCCATCTGCAATATAGGCTTGGCAAATTAATACAAATTTTGTCCCCATTAAGGAAGCCAGCAGTGAGGATGAAAAGGAACATTTTTGGGGAGTTTTAATGGCCCAAGTTTATCGAAACACTATATGTGAACTCTAGTAATTGATTTATTTCTGTAAGAATACTTGAGTGAAGACAATATTCAACTGACATGAGTCCTGGACTATGGAAGGTGGTTACATAAATCTGTGGCTGTGTAATAATAATAAAAAAAGATAATGGTCTTGCTCTAATCAGAAATTTCCAAAAAAACACTGAGTTATGACTATGCCTGCTTTGTATGTTGTATTGTTAATTCTATTGTGTTCAAATGTCTTGCAGGTTCTGTGTTCTGCTTTGTTTGCATTTATTTATTTTTTATCAGCTTTGCTTTGAATGATATACACACATTTAAACTCGCAATGTGTACGTTTTAGCAAAGCTTACAAAGCATATACTTTATCTAAAAAATATTTTGTGTTTTTATGTTATGTTTTTATATTTATTTTTTTATCAATTTAGAAATGGAAAGTAAATGTAAATCAGTATCTGGTGTGACCACCTTTTGCATGTAAAACAGCATAAATTCTTCTTGGTACAATTGCACACAGGTTTTGATGGAACTCGCTGGTCTTAGAGCACTAACCACAGATAACACATTTTTAAAAACTTCAATTTACAGCGTTTTTTCACACACACACACACACACACACACACACACACACACACACACACACACACACACACACACACACACACACAGTTTTTTTCAAGTTATATTCTAACTAAACTCCATTTTCCACTTTAGCTGGAACATTGAGGGAGCAGTGCATGGTACTCAGTGTGGAGAAATTAAGTCAGGTTATGCACTAGTGTTCCTTGGGTATGGAAACAGAAAAGTGTGCACCCCCTACCTGGATACAACAATGTATGGCAACTTACGCTTCCGTTTTACTATGGGTATGAATTTCTAAAATATATTTGTATAAAGTATAACAATTTGCAGATTAAAATGTAGTTTTACATGGAATACCTATATGTATGTGAACATATGTGAAGGTGCAGGAGGCTGTGATCCAGGGGAGTCGCATGACAATGATGTTATTCTTTTTGGCCAACTAAAAGGCAGAAGACATGTTCTGTTGGACACACTTCATTTTTCAGCCTACAAGGTAAGCTTTTTTCATTTTTTATAAAGCAATGTTCAAGGATATAAAAACCTTATTTTAAAGAGGTGCATAATGTGAAATTAAAAATGTTGTATTGAATGTCTATCTTTACTGTAAGAAGCTGCCATATGGTGCCCTATACTGCCCTATACTACTAACTCGGGTGAAAACGACACAAAATATGTGTGTGTGTGTGTGTGTGTGTGTGTGTGTGTGTGTGTGTGTGTGTGTGTGTATGTGAGGCAGAGAGAGAGAGCGAGAGAGAGGGAGAGAGAAAGAGAGAGAAACTGAATTATGTGTTTAACCAAAAAATAGCCTACTTATAAGAAAACAAGGTATTTTAGATAAATAGACTTTGACATCCAGGGATCCTTGCTGGTGCACCCTAAAGTTTTGTGGAGCTACTATAGGGTGCTATGAGCAGTTTCTGTGGCTGTTCCTCACTCAAAATCAGTTCTTCTACACAGCTGTTTCTGTTCAAGTTAATGACTGTGTTTCAGCCTACATATGAAATTTATAAGCATTAACACATGCATGGTATAATTAGCTAATTATATAGCTAAATCAGATACTACAAAAACTTTGTGCAATATACAAAGTGTGCAAAAGTAAGAATAGAAAGACAAAAAGTAGTCCTACATAAAAACACTTTTTAAAAAAATTGCATTTCTGATGTGTTAGAAGCAGGAAAAAATAGGCAAGCGTTTACGATTTGAGCGAGTTTGACAAGGGGTAATTTGTGATGGCTAGACGACTGGGTCAGAACAGCACTGTTTTGGCAACTTTTATATTATCTGAATATATATATATATATATATATATATATATATATATATATATATATATATATATATATATATATATACATACACACACACACACACACACACACACACACACACACACACACACACACAGGCGATCAAAATTAGAAAACAATTTATAAACAATTGAACAATTCTGAAATAATATCATCTTCACTGCTCAACAGTTGAGGGAGTTTTTGTCCTGTCTATACCATGCTACCAGAACACCTTTTTTTCACAAAATAACTAAGGCATTTCCAAAAAAAACATTATTTTCCAGAAAACACACCGATCAAAATTAGAGAACACTTTCAGATACCTCCCAGTTATTGGTGTTAATCTGGTACCTGATGCTAATTTCCTTGATTATCTGTCAACCCCTATTTAACTGGCAGCCTACCTTCCAGTTTCACTGACTCTGCAAGATAGTGGGCCGTTCTAAAGTGACTGAAAGCCTCCGGCAGCAGGTTGTCCAGATGAAGGTCAAAGGGATGACCCTATCAGCCATAGCAAGACAAGTTGGTCGTAAAGAATATTGACTCTTTACAACATCACAAACTCATTCAAGTCCGCCAAGAAGGCTGGTCGTCCACGGAAGACAAATACAAGACAGGACAGGATACTGCGGAGGATCTCAATGGGCAATCGTTTCCACACTGCAGCTGGAATTGCTCACCAGTTCAGTGCTGAACAGGATAAGGATCTGTCACGTCATACAGTGTCTCAAGGTTTAAGAGCATTTGGACTGAAAGCCCACTCTG
Organism: Silurus aristotelis; assembly: GCF_946808225.1. Classification (NCBI taxonomy): domain Eukaryota; kingdom Metazoa; phylum Chordata; class Actinopteri; order Siluriformes; family Siluridae; genus Silurus; species Silurus aristotelis. The sequence goes on from NC_139583.1 coordinate 18,020,857, forward strand.
CAGTGACCAAACCTCTCATTAGCAGAAAGAATCAAAAGGCTAGACTACGCTTTGCTGAGGAGCATGTTGTGTAGACAGAGGAGATCTGGTCCAAAGTTCACTTCATTGATGAAAGCAAGTTTAATTTATTTGGGTCCGATGGGAAACATAATGTTTGGCGACAAACTGAAGAAAGACTGAACCGAAGTGTGTAAAGAAGTCCGTGAAAAGTGGAGGAGGAAGTGTCATGGTTTGGGGCATGTTTTCTGCAGCAGGAGTTGGGCCTCTTATACAGGTACATGGCAGAGTGAATGCAAATGTTTAGCAGAACCTTCTTCAACAACATATGGTTCCTTCTCTGCGTTCATCACCCAATCAGCCCGCAGTGTTCATGCAGGACAACGCTCCATGTCACACAGCAAAACGGGTAAAGCAGTTCCTTGAAACTGAAAACATTGAAATAATGACATGGCCTGCCCAGAGTCCTGATCTCAACCCACACTTCCTATTAATTGCTGACTGTTGTAACCTTCAGAAAATTTGTTCCCATGCTACAGTCTTTGTTGTTCTCTAATTTTGATCAGTGTGTTTTCTGCAAAATAATGTTATTTTTTTGGAAATGCCTTAGTTATTTTGTGAAAAAGTGTTCTGGTAGCATGGTATAGACAGGACAAAAACTTCAACTGTTGAGCAGTGAAGATGACATTATTTCATAATTGTTTAATTGTTTATAAATTGTTCCCTAATTATATATATATATATATATATATATAAATTATATATATATAATAAACTATTGCAATACACGTTTTATTATATTGATTTAAATGAGCAATCAATTAAATTGTCACAAATAAGCTGATTTAAATTAAATTATTTAAATGTAAAAATGTAATTAAATATTTAACATTTGTTAGACCCAATTTGTTTGTGTGTTTTACATTTAATATTTAATTGATTAAAAGATATGTTGTACTTATTTCAGCATAAATTAACAAATGTCTTCATTCCTTCCATCCTTCATTCATTCACTTCGATATGCAGAATTGTCAGGATTTTCTCCTGTTGAAAAGTTCTTGAAGTTGTTCATAAAACACTAAATAATTAATATCTCCAGACTGTTGTAAAACTGTAAGTGGCACGATTTCATGCATGTGCAAAACAATATACTACAAATCGTATTTCTGGTATGGAGTGGGTAACCACAGTGACACTGCGCAAACGCCGTTTCTTTTTTATACCCCTGGCATTATTGTGTATGTATTCAACCTTATTATTCTTTCAGCTTCTCCAGGTTCCCTGGTGGTCTAGTGGTTAGGATGCGGCGCTCTCACCGCTGCGGCCCGGGTTCGATCCCCGGTCAGGGAACCGACCCCAGCCACTAGGGTTGCACAAGCCTTAGTGCCGGTCCCAAGCCCGGATAAATGGGGAGGGTTGCGTTAGTAAGGGCATCCAGCGTAAAAACATGTGCCAAATCAAACATGCGGATGATCCGCTGTGGCGACCCCTAACGGGAGAAGCCGAAAGAAAGTCATTCTTTCAGCTTCTCCCATTTAGGGTCGCCACAGCGGATCATCTGTCTCCATACCCCCCCTGTCCTCTACATTTACATTTACATTTGTGGCATTAAGCAGAGGCCATTATCCAGAGCGACGTACAAAAGTGCTTTGAGTGTCTAGCAATAAATAAATCTACACTGGTAAGCAAGATAATAAACTTAATATAAATATAACTGTCAGGAAGCACGGGTGCAGGGCTAGGTGCAGAGTGACTGGATGGGAGGACCCAAATGCAGGATGCACACAGGGGTATATAAAAAACAGGCTTTAACAATAAAAAAGTAATCAGGCTAAGCAATGGGGCAAAGGCAAAAACACAATCCAAAAACAGTCCAGGGTCAAGGCACAGGCAAACAGGGCAATACAAGAAAGACAAAACCAAAAAACCAAAACAGTGCAAAAATCCATAAACCAGCAAACTAGGCAAAACACGGCAGAGCAAAAAGACAAACCGAAAAAAAACACTCCAGAATCTAAACCAGGTAAATAGGCAGAGCAGAACAGGGATCAGGAGCAGGATCAGAAACCAGGGCAGGCAGGGTGGCAAGAGTAATCTCAGGGGCAAGGAAGCCGGGAAGATAATCTGGCCACGAGCTAAAGTCTTGATTGTCCTTATATACCTGGAGGCGCGGGAAAATGGCAAGATGGCCGCCGACCCGGAAGTGCATGCCACGAAACCGGAAGTGCACGCAGTGTGCCTGGGAGATCCTGACAATAACTCTTGAATTCTACAAAGCAAACTTGGAAAGTGCTAATTTAAGTGTTTCAGGAAGAGGTAGGTCTTCAATCGTCGCTTGAAGATAGTCAAGGACTCCGCTGTATGGACATCTAGGGGAAGTTCATTCCACCACCTCGGTTCCAAAACAGAGAAGAGCCTTGAAGTATATTTACCTCTCATTCTGAGAGAAGGTGGTACCAGTCGAGCAGTGCTGGAGGATCTCAGACAGCGTGGTGCAGTGCGAGATGTGATTAGGTCTCTGAGGTAAGATGGTGCTCTTCCATTTTTGGCGTTGTAGGCAAGCATCAGTGTTTTGAATCTGATATGTGCAGCTACTGGAAGCCAGTGAAGGGAGCGCAGCAGTGGGGTGGTGTGGAAGAACTCAGGAAGATTGAACACAAGTCATGCAGCTGCATTTTGGATCATTTGCAGTGGATGAAAAGCGTTCAGGGGAAGACCTGCCAGCAGAGAGTTGCAGTAGTCGAGTCTTGAAATGACCACATTAGCGACCTGTGGGAAGAAGGACAGTTCATTGTCCACAGTTACCCTAAGGTTACGAGCAGTGGGTAAGGGTAGAGCAAAGAGTCATGAAGTGTTATTTGGAGATCTTGACCTGGAGGTGAATCACCTGGGATGACCAGCAGTTCTGTTTTGCTGGGGTTAAGTTTAAGTTGGTGAGCACTCATCCAGATGTTAATGACCTGTTGATGATTGTGGAGATGAAGGGCAGGAGATCTTGTGTGATGGTCTGAATGATAGTTGAAGGACAGGTGGTGGGATTGCAAGATTGGGTGACTTGCAGTATCTCATCTTCTGTCAAGGTTGAGAAGGTTGACAGAGACGTAGACGATTGCTGGCTGTGTTGTGTAGTCATTGTTGGGGAGGAAGTAAAGGTCTGGCAGATTTTCATCATAGAAGGAGGCAAAGTCATTAGCAGTAAGGGAGGATGGAGCGGGTGTGGCAGGGGGGTTGAGTAGTGAAGAGAAGATGTGAAGCTTACGAGGATCTTGTGCAGAGGCCTTAAGCTTTTCCTTGTAGAAGGCAGTTTTAGCAGAAGTCACATCCAAAGAAAATTTGGCCAGGAGAGCGTGGTAAGATGCGAGGTCTACATCGAGTTGTTATTTCTTCCACTTCCTCTCTGCAGATCTGAGTTCCTGTCGATTGCTGCGCAAAACTTCTGACAGCCACGGTGTGGGACAAAAAGTCTTCTTAGGTTTTGTAGTCAAGGGGTAAAGGAGGTCTATGGTTGAGGACAGATGGTCACCTCTTCTCTCAGCCTGGCTTCCAGTACTCTTTTCCATAACTTCATGGTCTGCACATCTCTATTATTCTTAAAGATCGGTACCAGCACATTCCTTCTCCATTCCTCAGGCATCCTCTCACCTTCCAAAATCTTTCCACTCTTCATCCTCTTAATTGCTGCTCTCACTTCATCCTTACTAATCCTATGCACTTCCTGCTTTATCATCTCCACGCCATCCAACCTTCTCTCTCTCATTTTCCTCAGCTGCTCCAAATACTCCCTCCATTATCTCAACACACTTTCCTCACTAGTCAACACATTTCCATCTCCATCCTTCATTGCTCTAACCTGCAGCACATCCTTCCCAGCTCAATCCCTCTGCCTGGCCAAACGGTATAAATCCTTTTCTCCTTCCTTAGTGTGCAACTCCTTATTCAGATCCTGATATGCCTTTTCCTCATCCCTCTTTACCTGCTCTCTCCTTGTACTCCTGTCTACTTTTCTCATCACTCTGTCAATCCCAATTCTGTTTTGCCAACCTCTATCTCCTTATGCTTTCCTGCACTTCCTCATTCCACCAACATGTCTTTTTGTCTTTCTTTCTATTTCCAGATGTCACACCAAGTACCTTTCTAGCTGTCTCCCTTATCACTTCTGCAGTAGTTGCCCAATCATCCAGCACCTCCTTACCACCACCGAGCTCCTGTCTGACCTCTACCCTGAATCTCACACTACAGTCTTCCTCCTTTAGTTTCCACCATCTTATTATTTTTTCAGTCCTAACTCTCCTCCTCTTCTTTTTCACCTCCAAAACCATCCTACAGACCACCATCCAATGCTGTCTAGCTACACCAGCTTCATGTTCATCACCCTATCAGAAACTTTCTTCACCTCCACTACACTCTTACTGTACTCTTCCTTCAGGATCACCCCTACACCATTTCTCTTTCCATCCACACCATGAAAGAACAGTTTAAAGCCACCTCCAATGTTCCTGGCCTTACTCTCTTTTCACTTGGTCTCTTGAACACAACATATCTACCTTTCTCCTCTCCATCATATCAGATACCTCTTTCCCTTTACCAGTCATAGTACCAACCCTAACCTCCCCGCTCCTACACGTCTCCTTTTCCTGCTGTCTCTGTAGACATATTCCTCATCTTCTTCTCCTCCTTTGGCCAACAGTATGTGCGTGCTAGTGTGTGCTAACAATACCTATGGCGGTCGTTGAAGAAAAAAGAGAAATAATTAATTTTTCGTGATCCGCATATTTGATTCGGCACATTTACGCTAGATGCCTTTTCTAATGCAACCCTCCCCATTTATCCAGGCTTGGGACTGGCACTAAGAGTGCACTGCTTTGTTGCCCCTGTCCCAATTCTTTTTGAGACATTCTGTGGCCGTTAAAAACAAAATTACCATTTTTTTTCCATAAAACAGTATATTTACTCAGTATATTTACTCAACATATTTTAATCCCAGTAAAACACAGGAAACAGATATGTGTTTGAGATTTGCAAACCTTCGCATACTGTTTTTCTTTACATTTTACACAGAATCCTAATTTTTTAAAAATTGTGTTGTATAATGAACTCTAGGCTTGGAATAGAGAACCATGGGGAAATATAACCAGTCACTTCATATAGACAGATGATGAAGGCAGGCTTTGATAAAGAGGACTGTAAGAAAATAGTCACAAGAAGTACAGGAGACAGCTTTGAGGCCACTGACTGGGATGTGTTATGTGTACCCGCTAGGGTACACATAACAAAGCTACACTAAGCTACACTTTGATTAACAGCATGACTGTGCTTCATAGGTAACATCAACATCTGTTAAGACACAACTTATCTTCATGACACCGTCTTCTTCCTTTCTTTGTCATGTCTTTGTCTCTAACTTCCCTCAAGCTAAAGACTAAACAATTTTTCACATAAAGTCAACTATTCACCAATTCTAACTTGCAAACCCCTAAATAATTAATCAATCAATCAATCAATCAATCAATCAAGCTTTACTTGTATAGCGCCTTACAGCAACCAAAAGGACCACAAGGCACTTTCAAGTAAAAACAACACAATCAATAAAAATATAAGAAATATAAAAATGTAAAAATATAGAACACAAAATATAAGTAAAATAGCAGTGAAGCAGGGCTACGTGTTAAAAGCTTGTATGAATTAAAAAGTTTTCAACTGTGATTTAAAAACACTCAGCACAGTAATGGATCGGATGTGAGCTGGGAGTGCGTTCCACAGCTTTGGTCCCTGGACGGAAAATGACCGACCACTAAACTTTTTATATCGGAATTTAGGAATGACCAGAGAGGTAAGTCCAGAGGAACGGAGAGTTCTGGCTGGTTGGTAAACTGTTATTAATTCGGTGAGGTAGGCCGGGGCAAGACCATTGATGGCCTTGAAAACAAACAACAAAACCTTATACTCCACCCTATACCGCACCGGAAGCCAGTGGAGGACCGGGGTGATGTGTGATCATTTTGAGGTGTTGGTGAAAAGACGTAAGAAGTTGGTAATCCCCCAGTTGTTCTTCAGAAAGCTCAAATTTATTACAATTCTTATGTTTCACTTATCTATCAATCTTGGAAAGGTTAGGAGACAGTTTGAGTAGCTGAAGCTTTGAAAAGCTGCAGAGCTTCACAGAATTCAATTCAATTCAATTCATTTTTATTTGTATAGCGCTTTTAACAATGAACATTGTCTCAAAGCAGCTTTACACAGATAATGCGGTGATTAAAAATGAATATGTTCTTTATGAGTAAGTTTGTCCCTGATGAGCAAGCCGGTGGCGACTGGCGACTGTGGCAAGGAAAAACTCCCTGAGATGGCATAAGGAAGAAACCTTGAGAGGAACCAGACTCAAGAGGGAACCCATCCTCATCTGGGTTACACCGAATGTCCACACAGAATCAGTCCCTCAGTACTAAATGTTTGCACAAACCAGCAAAGTTTTTCTCCTACAGCACTTTTTAATCCTTGGCCTTTAACAATTAAAAATATGGGTGCTGTAGAAAGATCCTGCCTGGTTTTTGTACTGGTGAGACTAGTGCTGTTCCATTGTTGACTTCAGGTCAGCTCTTTTACTGACCCCCCTGCAATGTGCCTAACAGGTAGACATGGAAGATCCAGTCATATAGCTACTCTAAAATGGGCTACTCCTACAACAGAACAACAATAAGAATCACTTTCTTTGACTTCTTAAGTGCTATCAATACCACCCTACCACTCCTGCTGAGAGAAGAGGAGAATTGTTCAAATGAAAATGTTCATGACCTCCTAGGTCACAGATTTCCTGTCAGACAGACCTTAGGTTGTGCATCTGGGTACCAGCCAGTCTGAGCACCTGCTAAGCACAAGTTGAGCAACTCAATTAAATGGTGCCCTTCCTTATGGCTTTCACCTTGTATGCCACAGACTTTCAGTATAGGTCAGATCTTTGTGACCTTCAGAGATTTTCTGTTGATTCTGTGGTGGTTGTGTACATCAGGAATGGACAAATGAAGGAGTTCTAAACAGCATCCAGAATAGTGCAGGAAAATCCCTCTGCTTCTCTTTTTGAATGTGACAAGACCAAGGATGGTGTTGGACTTTAGGAGGAAGGTGACCACAACTTGTCCATTACCATCATGTTTTAATCTAGACAAAAAGTTGGACTGTCACTCAGAAAATGGATGAGAAGACTCAACATCTGTGGAAATATTTTTATTTTGCTTGTACCAGTTTGTGAAACCCAGTACATTCTTCTGTGCAGACCATTTTATTTACCCACAGTAATGGAATTCACCACAGTCATAGTAATCAGACTATACATTACTCCTAGCAGTAATGCTAAGGAGGTGCTCTGTACATTCTTTTTTCTGAGCCAGACTTATTAGCTCATTGAGAAATATGTGAACTTAAGTTGTCCTCTCTCTAATATTCACACTCGTATACATTGCCACTTTTCTGCCATTTATTTCTTCTCCTGATCTCATTACAATATTGTGATTTCTTCTCCATATCTTTCACTTCCTGTAAAATGTAGATATCCTCACATACTGTGATTGTGTGATTTGTCTTGCTTTAACCCTCTTCCTCTCTATCTCTCTTTATTGCTCTCTCTCCCTTCTATTTGTTTCTTTCTTTTATTCCTCATCTTCTTCCTTAATTTCACTTTCTCCTGTTTACCGGTCAGCAGCAGTAAGATATATGATGGTGGAGTAGCAGTAGCTTGCAGTGGCTGTTCCAGATGCAAAATGCTGCTATATTTTGTTGTAGCCCATTTTACATGGCATATGGATATTGGAGCAAATTTTGTATGCGTCATTACCAGACTCAGAAATAATCCACCAACCAACATACATGATAATCTGTGGGAGAAGACACACTATTTTGGCCTTCAGACCTTGCCTTTCAATGGTGGCCAGGGAAGAGACATCGAAAGTGATAAGCAGGCAACAGAGCTCCCAGAGAACTCCATTCAGCTAGACAGGCTAGTCTAATTTTAAACTGTCAGAAATGTAGCACTGTGTGGTAAGGCTTACAGTGGTGGCCTGATTGTTTACATCAACATGGCATTGTATAAGAACCTGGGATATTTTTTACCTACTGCTTATTGCTGGTGGAGGAATTTACCACAGTCATAGTAATCAGAGTGTACATTACACCTAGCACTAATGCTAAGGAGGTGCTCCATGAACTGGACTGAAGGATGTGTGAAAGGCAGAACACACACCCAGACACTCTCTTTTGTTGCTAGCTATTTTGACAATAATGGCTGTGTGTTGAGTTATTTCAGAGGACAGTAAATCTGTACTGCTTTACAAGCTGCACATTGACTGTGAAATGTGAGGGTTGTACTTACTTTTGTAGGATACTGTACCTACTTACATTTAAACAGGTTTTAAATTTTTTGGGACATCATTAGCATTATATACTAGATAGATGAAAAAACAAATCATATTCTGGCTACAGATAAAACAAGCATTTATTTATTTTAATATTATTATGTTTATTTCAGTATCAAAGAACCAAGTAAAAAATCACTAGAGTCTATGACTTGCAGTGAAGTGACGAATCAAAAACAATTTGATTGGACACTACATTGTCAAAAAAAAGTGTGGAATAGGTTATACAATGATGCTACAATCTAATGCAACATCAGCAGATCTACTCTAAAATATAACAATTTTATTCGGTTCATATGATACTTAAATTATGACACTGGTATTTGAGCTAGTCTCTGCATAATTTTCAACCCTGGTGCTAACCAACATTAGCATGTCATGCGATTAGGCAATGCAACTACACAACTGCAATGCACAAAAAAACACTTAATTACAGTAAAATGAGTAAATGTAGTTTGTTACTTTCCACCTATGGTTAATACCCATTGGAATACTCCGCTGCAGGCTTGCCTTCTTTAATGGGGGGAGAGCTTCCCTGACACAGGTGAGCCGATAATGTGGTTTCTCTTGCCTTATTCTCTTATGGCATAATGGAAATTGAGAGAGCCCTCTCTAAACGCTCCTCACTTGATGATAAAGAGAGAAAAATTACTTGAGGTGGTGACTTACATTTACATTTGCGGCATTTAGCAGACGCCCTTATCCAGAGCGACGTACAAAAGTGCTTTGAGTCTCTAGTAATGAATAAATCTACACTGGTACGCAAGATTACAAACATATAACCAGTTTGTAGAAATAATTCTACAAACTTGGAAAGTGCTAATTTAAGTGTTTTAGGAAGAGGTAGGTCTTCAGTCGTTGCTTAAAGGTAGTCAGGGACTCTAGGGAAAGTTAATTCTACCACCTTGGTGCCAGAACAGAGAAGAGCCTTGATGTGTACTTACTGCTTGTGCAGTGGCCAGGGTTAATTTAGTCTACAAACATAGCATTTAAACATAAAGCAAGCCAAAACAAAGAACAGACTAGGAACAAGAAACAAAATCAAATGAATTTACGAAATGCTTCGGTTAAAACAGGACCAGCAGGTAAAAAACAGGAAAAGCATAAAAAAAAAAAAAAAAACAAGGCAGGAAGATAGAAAGTAAGGTGTCTTATCTAGTCCAATTGGCTAAAAAGAGAATAGCAGTGGATCAATATCACGCTTCTGCGGTGAGACAAAAAATCAACCCCCGGGAGGAACCCAGAAATGCTCCTCAGGGACGTAGCAGTCCTAGTCCACCAGGTACTGAATTCATCTCCAGACCCAATTAGAATTCAGTATCCGGTGAACTATGTAGGCTGGTTGACCGCCAGTGATGGACAGCCCAATGGGTCTGCCTATTGGATTTGGGGTGGAACTCGGAAGAAAAACTTGTGGTCGCCCTGAGGAGATGGTGAAAAGCCTGCAGAATTCTGTGGATTCCAAAGATGTGTTCACAAATTAGCTGCGCAGTCTGCTTAGCCAAGGGCAGCTTGGGCAAGGCAAACAGGCGGCAGGCCTTAGATAATCTATCAACATATCCAGGATCACTGTATTGTCTCTAGAGGAGGGGAGACCGGTTACAAAGTCAAAAGAGAGATATGACGTGGGATGGACAGGGGGTGGAACAGGCCCTGAGGGGACTGGTGCGGGACCTCGGCCTGGGAAGAAATGGTGAATTCGGTAACAAATGTCTTGATGAGCTCCTGCTGATGGTCCAAGGTACAGGCTATACCTGGGTGGCAGGTTATGCCCCCAAATGGAGAACCTGGGAATTAATGGTTATCGGGTCCTACTCCAGGATTAGGTTCACGAATGAGTGCCTGTCTAACCTCTGACTTGATAGCCCACCTGACAGGAGCAAGTAACTTGGCAGGGCAGAAGGCCAGTGGCTTTTGGTTTCTCTTCCATGGTGGTAGCAAACATCCAGGACAGGGAATCAGGCTTGAGGTTTTTGGATCCAGATCTCTATGTGAGGGAAAACTGAAATCGATCAAAAAAGAGGGACTATCGAGCTTAGCGGGGTTTGAGATTTCGAGCTTGCTGACTATATTCCAGGTTCTAATGGTTGGTGAATATTTAAAAAGGGTGTTGGGCTCCCTCTTACAAGTGTCTCCACTCTTTAAGGGTGAGTTTCACTACCAGTATCTCAGATCTTATAATTCCTCTTGGCCAGGGTTGGCTTATGGGAGTATAAGATGCATGGGTGTATCTTGTTATTGGGCATCTACTGAGATAGCGTGGCTTCCTTTCTGAAGTCAGACGCATCTACCTCAAACGTGAATGGTCTCTGGTCTTTGTTTCTGATAGGCCAGTCTTGGCTTTGTGTGTCCATTAGAATTCCCCTGGGACAATGTAATTTTGAATGAACCTTCTGTACAACTGTTGGACCTGCTTGTCATTAGGAGGAGAGGGTATCTGTTGTGGACACAATTGAGTCCTCAGTAGTCAATGCCCATTCAGGGTTGAAAAGGAAAAAAAATTGTCCCTGGACAAGTTCCAGGGAGTAATTAATGTTGCAATCTTAGGGACGATGAGGGGGAAAGTGGTGGCTCACTGTTTGGTGAAAACAAGATTTATATTATTTAGTAAACTGGGACAAGTCTAAGGGTTTTTAGGCATCAGAGCTGGAAGGGCTAGAGTTAGGGGATGACAAGTAGCATGACAGGTGGGGCCCCACCAAGAAAGAGAACAGTTGGCTCAGTCTGTGACTGTTAACCAGGGATATCCCAGGATCAGAGGGAAGTGAGGGGAAAAGACCAGGTGTAGGCATATCTCCTCATGATTTTGTGTGATGATGAGTTGCAGGGGTCTGGTAAGTGACTTCTGCCTGTCATCCAGTGCCATAATCGTCCTACAGGTGCATAAGAAATCTACTGCCCCTCAGTCAGGTCGGTGTCAAAAGAATTGCCTGCACCTCCAGAAACCACCAGTGCCCAAATTGTTGACCCTTCCAGGTAATCGCAACTGAAAGGTACAGCCCATAGTCTATATAAGAGAATGGTTGAATGTTCCTTCTTCTGGCTGTGATGGGCTCGGCATTTCCCGGGAGTTCAGGGCATGAGGACTCCCTAAGGCACAGATTTTGTTCCTGAGGGGTAAGAAGGTACTGCTTAGTTGCATGAATTTAGGAGCAGTCTGTGGGTCCCTGCCCTTCTCCTGATAGGGTAGGCTGACTACGCTCCTTCCTTTCTGCCTCCACTCATGTCCTTGCTCTCAGATGCAGATATTCAGGTGTGCAGCCAGGGATTTAGGCGTGTCAGGAGGATCTCAGAGCCAGCTCGTCTTGTACATCTGCTGAGAGGCCATTTTGGAAGCGAACCTTAAACATGCAGAACTGAATGGCATATACTGCCATGGAATGATTGCCTTGATTAAGGGTGAGCAGTTACTTTGTGGACTCAGGGTCACTGATGGATTGTTAAAACACTCTCCTGAGCTCTGCTGAGGGGAGGGCAATATCATTGGGCATGCATGTACAAATAACTAAAGACTTAAAAAATTCTAAAAGATTTTAATGATGACTGAGTGTCAGGGAACCACCGGCCACGCCTTTCCCCAGCACAGTTGATACAGTTCATTCTGCTGATTATTCCTGGACTACCCATGCTAAGGACTATACCTGTTTTACAGTACTGTTGCTTCCTCGCAGACTATTAAACCTCTTAATTAAATTAAATTCAATTCATTTTTATTTGTATAGCGCTTTTAAGAATGAACATTGTCTCAAAGCAGCTTTACACAGATAATGTGGCGATTAAAGGTAAATATGTTCTTTGTAAGTTCGTTTGTCCCTGATGAGCAACTGTGGCAAGGAAAAACTCCCTGAGATGGCATAAGGAAGAAACCTTGAAAGGAACCAGACTCAAGAGGGAACCCATCCTCATCTGGGTTGCACCGAATGTCTATTTGAAGCAGATATACAATGTTGTGGGGTACAGTGATGGTGATCAGAAGCAAACTGTATTCCTGAGTCAGTGTAGGAGACTGTTGACATTAAATACAGTGGTCACTGGAGCCTCAGGAGCATGTTTGACTCGACCGAGAGAGAGAGAGAGAGAGAGAGAGAGAAGGATATGGATTATTAAGTGTCCTTATTGTTGTATGAAAGTTAGTGTCACTGTGCAGTTTGGACTCCGGCAAGACTCGCTATGGCAACATAACTAAAAGGGAGAACCAGAAGGTAACACAGACATGAGGGATCTCCGGAATAAGAGACGACCCACCACACCACCGTCAACAAACCTGAGTGAACGCGTGAATGTGAGGGGACGACAGCATACAAATATCCCAGTTCACCAAACACTCTATATCCATGTTCCCTCCAGATCTGAGCCTTTACCTAAGAAAAAAAATCTACTGATCAAAGGTTTGACTAAATAAATAGGTTTTTAACCTTGACTTGAACACTGAGACTGTGTCTGAGTCCCGAACACTGGTTGGAAGGCTGTTCCATAACTGTGGGGCTTTATAAGAGAAAGATCTGCCCCCTGCTGTAGTCTTTGTTATTCAAGGAACCAACAGATAGCCAGCGCCTTTTGATCTATGTAGGCGTGGAGGATCATACTGGTACAGAAGTTCACTCAGATACTGCGGTGCGAGACCGTTAAGTGCTTTATACGTCAGTAGTAGTATTTTATAATCAATGCGAGATTTAATTGGAAGCCAGTGTAGACTGATTAAAACATTAGATCTAGTGAGGACTCTTGCTGCTGCATTCTGAACTAACTGAAGCTTATTTATGCACTTACTCGCACACCCAGACAGTAAAGCATTACAGTAGTCTAAACTAGAAGTAACAAAAGCATGAACTAGTTTTTCTGCATCCTGTAACGACATCATATTTCCAATTTTAGCAATATTTCTAAGGTAAAAGAAGGCGATCCTGGTGATATTATTCACATGAGACTCAAAGGAAAGACTAGGGTCAATAATCACACCAAGGTCTTTGACAGCCGTACATGCTGAAACAGAAACACCATCAAGAGATGCTACGTAATCGGAAAGTTTACTTCTAGCTGCATGTGGTCCGAGTAAAAGTACTTCCATCTTATCTGAGTTGAGCAGAAGAAAGTTTTTAAGCATCCACTGTCTAATGTCCTTTACACACTTCTCAACATTGTTAAGCTGATCTCTCTCATCTGGCTTTGCTGAAATATACACCTGTTCCTTGAGGAACACCATACTTTACCTCATAAAGTGTGGAGAACTCACCATTTACATCAACAAACTGATAGCGATCAGTCAATTAAGACCTGAGCCAAGAGAGTTGTTCCCTTTATTCCAACGTTCTCAAGTCTAGCGAGTAGTATATTGTGATCAATGATGTCAAAAGCTGCACTAAGGTCGAGCAAAACAAGTAAGGAGACAAAACCCTGATCAGAAGCCAATAACAGGTCATTTACCACCTTAACGTCTCTGTGCTATGATGTGGCCGAAATCCTGACTGATACATTCCAAAAATGTTATTCATAAGTAGGTGTGAGCATAACTGCTGTGCTACAACCTTTTCTAAAATTTTGGATATGAAGGGGAGATTTGATATTGGTCTGTAGTTGGACAGCTGACATGGGTCAAGGTCAGGTTTCTAAATAAGGGGGTGGATAACTGCCAGTTTGAAGGATTTTGCTACATAACCAGTGCTAATGGAAGAGTTTATTCTTAAAACAGGTTCAATTACCTCTGGAGTTATCTGTTTAAAGAAACTTGTAGGCAAGGGATCGAGAATGCAGGTTGATGATTTTGATGAGGAAATTAATGAAATTAAGTCACTCATGAATAGGAGTGAAGCTTTGTAGTTGATTGTCTGCTACAATTACACTGCTGTCTACAGGGTTACTTGTAAAATAATTTGGATTTATATTAACCTTCTGGATTTTTTGCCTGATGTTTTCAATTTTATTATTAAAAAAGTTCATGAAATCATTACTACCTAATGATGGTGTGCATGTTAGTCCAGTGCTTTTGTTCCCTGTTAATTTTACTACCGTGCTGAATAAAAGTCTAGTATTATGCTTGTTGTTTTCTATGAGGGTGGAGAAATATGCTGATCTAGCAGCACTAAGAGATTTTCTATAATTTAAGAGGCTCTCCTTCCATGCTATTTGAAATACTGTTAATTTGACTAAGTTTTTTATTTTTAATCCAAATGTTAACAACAAATCGAGAGTGTGTCCACCACTATGAGTGGGTCCTATAACATTTTGATTAATTCCAACTGACTCTAGAATGGACACAACTGCTGCTCTTAAGGAGTCTTCCTGATTATCAAAATGAATATTAAAGTCACCAACAATTAATGCTTTGTCTAAAGGAGTAGCTAAATTTGTGATGAAATCTGCAAATTCTATGAGAAAATAAGAATAGGGCCCTGGGGGTCTATAAATAATAATTAGTGGAATTAACTGATTGGACCTGCTTTCGGACACTGAATATTTTATGTTGGTGTAAAGAACTTCAAATGTTTTACATTTTTGTTTAGTCTTTTGTGTGATGTTTAGATTATTATTATAAATAGCTGCGACTCCGCCTCCTCTGCCATTTAGACGGGGTTAGTGTATGTAACTATACCCAGGAGGACTCGCTTCATTTAATGCTACATATTAATTCGATTTAATCCATGTTTCTGTCAAACACATTATATTAAACTCCTGGTCGGTAATAATTTCGTTTATAGTAAGCGCTTTTGACGTGAGAGCTCTAATATTCAACATTCTTATTTTTAGATCAGAGGTGCTGGCTGTGCGTTTAGTCCTATTTAATTTAATGTTAATCAGTGACGACTCTGTGCAGCTAGCAGACGGTCAGTTTAGCCTGTCTGTCTGCTCCCTGGCCTTGGCTCTAGACAGTCACTTGTTAACTAGTGCTGTTCTGAGACTATTACCTATACTACATGAAATGAGAGCAGCACTTTCCAGGGTGGGATGGATACCGTCCCGCCCTAACAGGCCAGCCTTGCCCTCAAAAATGCTCCAATTATTAATGAAGCCGCATAATTTTTGGAGCACCACTCGGACATCCAGCAGTTCAGCGACCATAACCTGCTGTAGGCTACATCGCCACGTCGCATTGGGATGGGGCCAGAGCATGTTACTGCATCGGACATTGCCTTCGCCAATTTACACACCTCTATAATATTATAGAATTCAACCTTAGCTTCAGGTACAAGAAAGGCAACAGCTTTTTTTTTTATGCAGTTAAAGCTTAGTTAAAACTTAAGTGTTACTACGGTTTCTGTCTCTTGATCCCCACTTGACAATGAGATCATGAACTAAAATTTTAGGCAAGAAATCTTACAAGCGAACATCTCTTAAGATTTATGCAATAAATATACACAATAAATATAAAAGTTATGTTGAAATTTAAGCTTTTTTTTTTTTTTTTTGCTTCTTACAAATTATAAACATCATCAAGGTACCCATTACACCTTGAACAATTAGACCAGGTACTTAAAAACAATTCTTTAAACAACTTTATGGTACCTAAAGTTAACCTCTAAATTCAGACATGAATAACTAAAGATCAAGAATCCAAAAATAGTGGTGTAATGGTCACCTGTATTTATATCAACTACAGGAGCTTTTCTAGAAGGGATAGTGTCATAGACAGGAGTTTAGGGTGAATGACTAGCACTTTTACCAACAACAACAACAGTGTAATCAATCACTGGCACAGCCACATGTGCATATGGCTCTCTTTGTTTGGGCAACTGATAATGCACCAATGAAGCAGTGCAGTCATCAACACAAGGAGCGGTATTAGAGATACTAAAATCTAGAATCTGCTAGTGAGAATTTCTCAGCCTCAGTCTGCTGGTCATCAGTATGTCAAGTCAAGTAAAGTTTATTTCTATAGTTTAGCACCTTTTACAATAGACATTGTCTCAAAGCAGCTTTACAGAATTTAACAGTTAAGGTGAATGATGTGTATTTATTCCTGATAGGCAGCCATGTCGACTGTGGCAAAGAAAAACTGCTTTAGATGTTATGAGGAAGAAACCTTGAGAGGAACCAGACTCAAAAGGGGAACCCATCCTCATTTGGGTGATATCAAGAGTGTCTTGAATCTTTAAACAATACAGAACACTGGAGAGTGAGAACTAACATAAGCACCGGGATGTGAGATTATGAGTAATTTCATTTCTACAGTCATATACAGTCATTTGAAGTTATGGAACCAGGAGCTACTGAACAACTCATAAAATACCTCAACATTTGCGATTATCATAGATCCAACACCAGCTTCTCCATGCCACTCAAAGAGGTGAAATGTCAAAACTCCACACAAAGTGGGATTAAATTGGGCTGGTAGGTCTACTGCTTTTTAGAGGTTTACTGCTTCTTAAAGTCTAATACCAGTTTCCTTTCAGGAACTCCTGCTGTGTCACTTTGAAAACGCTTCTGCGTTGTCCACGCTCTGTCCAATGGACCCAATGTGGAGGGACTTTTTGAATGCACTGTATATAAATAAAAATATAAAAATCAATTACAGATTACTTTAAAAACTTTAACTGTACGGTGTTTTCTTCATGTTTTCGTTTAAAATGATCCCAAACTTTGAAAACCTTCTGGGGTTTTCTTTGGTCTGAATCTTTTTCTCGCCCCTTGCTGTTTTCCTTTCTTTCCACCTTTTTTTTTTTCTGCAGCTTCTTCTGTGTTTACCTGTCGAGTGCGCTTCCGAGTTTAGTGTGTGGTGCAACAGTAATAATGATCCGGGGGAAAAACAATGCTATGTGTGTAGTTAAATGGACTAAACTAATTTTTGCAATCAAATTCTCAAGGATTAATTTTGGCCCTAAACAAAACATTTCCAGTGACTAAGCAACCCAGCAGTCTTATAACTGGTTAGGTTAAAGTTCCTAGCTCTAAACATTACCAGTTAGTATGCTTTGGCCTTTGGATCTTGAATAAAATTGTGAACAAAATTCTGTATTTGTGGCATTTGTTGATTTAAACTTTAAACTTTAGTCCATTCAGTCAATCCAGAGTCAACTCTAATTTGTTGTTCATGGACCAGTATTTCCACATTTCTATTTTAAATTAAATCTTTTCACTATATAGCATGCTTAACTATGGTTTCTTAATGCACACTATCCAGAAATCATCACTTGCAGTTATGTTTATTATTATTATGATTATAATGATTATTATTATTTTGCTATTCACTGACATAATAAAGTATACATTGTTTTGGGTCATATCTTGAGAACCTTTAACAGTACAAGCTCTTATTTTTTGATTTCAGTTGAATTTAGCTTGTGTCCTTGCCTGATCAATTTTATTTTATTTTTGCCAATTTTCACAATATGCTAAATCTACAGATGTAGATATCGTATATCTTCACAGCATTTATTGTCTATATAACCAGCAATTTGTGAAACTCAATAAATACCAAAGAACATGCTGACAGTTGTAAACAACATGGCCATCAGGTCAATGTATGATGCATGTATTTGCTTTTTAGATGTATGAAAACTATGTATGAAAATTTTTTTCCTCGAATGTAAACTTTTAAATTCTGTCTCATTTCTCTCTGTTTTTTTGTTGCTCTAATGGAAAACTATTTATCAGTGCCTATATTGATAATTATAGTATGTGTTTTACAAAAGTGCATTTATTGTGCATTTTAGGGCATATTGATCAGTAGCATTGTGAGAGTTTAATTACTGCACTTTGTGTGAGTAAGCAAATAAAGATAAATAGTAAATATGTAATTTTCGTTTTTGTGTGCTCACAAACAAATTAAAAGCCATTCTCATTTGCTTTATTTATGCAAATGAGCATGCAAATGAAAATTTATACAAATGATATCACCATGTGTGTGTGTGTGTGTAATATATATATATATATATATATATATATATATATATATATATATATATATATATATATATACAGTGAGGAAAATAAGTATTTGAACACCCTGCTATTTTGCAAGTTCCCCCACTTAGAAATCATGGAGGGGTCTGAAATTGTCATCGTAGGTGCATGTCCACTGTGAGAGACATAATCTAAAAAAAAAAAATCCAGAAATCACAATTTATGATTTTTTTAACTATTTATTTGTCTGATACAGCTGCAAATAAGTATTTGAACACCTGAGAAAGTCAATGTTAATATTGGTACGGTAGCCTTTGTTTGCAATTACAGACTTCAAACATTTTCTGTAGTTTTTCACCAGGTTTGCACACACTGCAGGAGGGATTTTGGCCCACTCCTCCACACAGATATTCTCTAGATCAGTCAGGTTTCTGGCCTGTCGCTGAGAAACACGGAGTTTGAGCTCCCTCCAAAGATTCTCTATTTGGTTTAGGTCTGGAGACTGGCTAGGCACGCCAGAACCTTGATATGCTTCTTACAGAGCCACTCCTCGGTTATCCTGGCTGTGTGCTTCGGGTCATTGTCATGTTGGAAGACCCAGCCTCGACCCATCTTCAATGCTCTAACAGAGGGAAGGAGGTTGTTCCCCAAAATCTCACAATACATGGCCCCGGTCATCCTCTCCTTAATACAGTGCAGTCGCCCTGTCCCATGTGCAGAAAAACACCCCCAAAGCATGATGCTACCACCCCCATGCTTCACAGTCGGGATGGTGTTCTTTGGATGGTACTCATCATTCTTCTTCCTCCAAACACGTTTAGTGGAATTATGACCCAAAAGTTCTATTTTGGTCTCATCTGACCACATGACTTTCTCCCATGACTCCTCTGGATCATCCAAATGGTCATTGGCAAACTTAGGACGTGCCTGGATATGTGCTGGTTTAAGCAGGGGAACCTTCCGTGCCATGCATGATTTCAAACCATGACGTTTTAGTGTATTACCAACAGAAACCTTGGAAACGGTGGTCCCAGCTCTTTTCAGGTCATTGACCAGCTCCTCCCGTGTAGTTCTGGGCTGATTTCTCACCTTCCTTAGGATCATTGAGACCCCACGAGGTGGGATCTTGCATGGAGCCCCAGTCCGAGGGAGATTGACAGTCATGTTTAGCTTCTTCCATTTTCTAATGATTGCTCCAACAGTGGACCTTTTTTCACCAAGCTGCTTGGCAATTTCCCTGTAGCCCTTTCCAGCCTTGTGGAGGTGTACAATTTTTGTCTCTAGTGTCTTTGGACAGCTCTTTGGTCTTGGCCATGCTAGTAGTTGGATTCTTACTGATTGTATGGGGTGGACAGGTGTCTTTATGCAGCTAACGACCTCAAACAGGTGCATCTAATTTAGGATAATAAATGTAGTGTAGGTGGACATTTTAAAGACAGACTAACAGGTCTTTGAGGGTCAGAATTTTAGCTGATAGACAGGTGTTCAAATACTTCTTTGCAGCTGTATCATACAAATAAATTGTTAAAAAAGTCATACATTGTGATTTCTGGATTTTTTTTTTTAAGTTTATGTCTCTCACAGTGGACATGCACCTACGATGACAATTTCAGACCCCTCCATGATTTCTAAGTGGGAGAACTTGTAAAATAGCAGGGTGTTCAAATACTTATTTTCCTCACTGTATATAAGATCCAGTTTTTCTCTCATGTTCCCTTTCTGTCCCTTAACTGAACCTTTATTTTTTTTTCTCACACAACTAATGCGCTCTTTCTCTCTCATAGACCCCTACTGTGGTGTCTGTAGCTTTGCCTACAGAGCTTCAGAATCCTGTAACTCAGTTCTGTCTGGAACAGAGGTTTCATGGTGGAGCCAATCATCATGTCTGGGCACTGGATTACCTGCAGCTTCTGCCAGTGATGCCTGATGTTTACACACATATGGCCCAGTTTTCTATTAATCTTGGATGTGGCTCCTACCAGCCCACTAACAGGTGCCCTACTCTCCAATCACTATGCACAATGTTTGCCTGATGAAAGCCACTGGGGGGGGCTGTTATTTAATAATATTGTAATATAAAATCTAATAATTTAATTAATTAACAGGAAAAAAAAATCACACTAAAGCATGAAACCTGTTTGTCTTTTATTTTTCTATATATTCCCACATACTGTATCATTAGGAATTCTACTGGTTTTTTGGTATTGTTAGTAGTGGCATTGCTTAACAGATTTGCATCTTTTATTGTTTGTTTCGTCTACACTAATATTTTAACAACAGCATCAATTTGGAGTTCTCAACTAATCAGGGACGATCCTGGTCCCTTTTGCATATGGAGTGTCTACCTGAGTTATGTTCTGGACTTCATCTTCCACACAGCACAATCTACTCATCTATCAACTACAGCAGTGGGTGTGTATGCATACGGGTGCATGTGCCGGATCTTTGTTTGCATTATTGTTTTGCATCTGCAATGGTGTTATTATATTTATTGTACAATATAAGCTTGATGTTGGAATACAAATGTGCAAAACAAATGAAACATAAATTTGGGTTAACCAAAATGTATTCCAACCAAACTAAAATTAAAATGTGTTAGAACATTTTTAATTTAAATTTGCTATGTAAATGCCAACATTTAAATTTGTTTGTTCTTGCACGTATGTGTGTGTAGGTGGACAAGGATTTATGTTGCTCTTTCCAATGTTGCCCTCACAGAAAATAAATAAAGATGAAGAAAGAGAAATTAGATTAGTTGAATCTTAACAAAAACCCACCTTTCCCATACAGACATTATGCAGAATTGGAAGAGAGGGTGAAAAAGACAATAATATTATCATATGCATATGATAGCATATAGCATATGCATCAATAAAATTAAAGTGGAAGGTGCACACAGGCAAGCACATCAGACTCTGTTGCAGTAACCTTTACTTACCTGTTATATATGTGCTAATGTGTAGTAATTGTTTTGCATGTTTAATGTCAGCATATGTAACTCCTGTTGTATGGATATAGCTTGGAATGTGCCAATATCTCCTGGGATTTGCCTGAATTGTACTTGCATAGTTAATTTAATTAATCATTGATGCTAGTTACAATTGCAATGACTGAGGTTAATTGACTGATTGTTCATTGACTGAGCTCTACCTCTTTGGACAACTGCATTGTGTTCCAGCAATCCAGCAGTCTGATAATTGCCTAAGATAAAGTTACTAGCCCCAAACATTACCAGTTATAATGCCTTTAGTTTTTGAACTGAAATATATGAAAGCGATCAGCCATGTCCTCACCAATGACACACTTTGTAATCACTTTCTTTTTTCCATTTCTTAAGCAAGTTGCTTTCATTTTGAAATTGCTGTACCTGATGCATTTGTTGAAACTATTCATCAAAATTTTGGAAGTTGATTAACAAATCTAATTTTATAACTTGAGTCCAATCAGTCAGTGCAGAGTCAACACTAATTTGTTGTTCATGGCACAGGCAAGAAAAAGATCTTGCCTGTGCCACATGTGTGATTTTTTTACACAAATGTTAAACCCTGGCAAGCCTGGGTGAAAAGGAGGAATGTAGGATTAAAATGCAAAGTGATCGTACCTTATGCCATTGCTTTCTTATGACCAAGGACAGAAATAGGTCCAAATAAAGGTAAAAGAAAGTTTAAGTTTGATCTGATTCCAGAACCTAATCTTCTAGTTATTGCTAAAACTGTAATATATCAGTGTTCCACCTGTATTTTAAATTAGATCTAGTTCATTTACAAATTGCTATGTACATTTTTTCTAGTTAACATTTTACTTGTATATTCATGCATGTGTATGTGGGTAGGTGGACAAGGATTTCTCTTGCTCTTCCCAATGCTGCCCTCACAGAGAGCACTCAGTTTCGCTGGATACAGACTGGAAGTGGGATTGGCAATATGTGGGCCATTGACGATGGTAAATGCTGCATTTTTACTGAATGTTAATAATTTTGCTATTAAGGGGGAAATTACTTTACATACATACATACATACATACATACATACATACATAGGACATAAAACATCTACACACCCCTGTTAAAAAAAGGTATTTGTAATGCAAGAATGTAATCAGATATTTTTCCATCTTTAATGGGATATAGCAAACACTAAAATCAAGTGGAAAGCAAATAGAAACATATTGGAGAAATATGCTTAAAACCTAAATGTCAGGTCCATGTATGACAGACTTGTATGACCCAAAACAATTTGTGGCCTATAGACATGGTCCCAAAAGTAGTTACCACACATACATTATAGGAGACTTTCACTTACCAGCTCTTCCCCAAATAACACTCTGAGTGTGTTTTCTACATCTGCCTTTACTAAGCCATTTGGCTGTTATTGTTATTCTATTTTGTTGTTGTTTGTTTATTTTTGGATTATTACAGAGTTTGAAGAGAGGCTTGTGTTTCTATTATGAGGCAATGCATGCTTTTGGATTCAACACCATTTTAGCCACATTTTGTAAGGAAAATCTTTTTTTTACCCAGAAGCACCTGCAAGCTGGGAGCTTCCCCATAAGTAGACCACCCTCCTGAGCCAATGCACGACTGCTTTAATCGCAGTACCATGGTCATTACTTTAGACAATGCACAATATGTTCCTAGTCAAAACTATTTCATAGTAACCAACTATGAGTGGAAGCTCAAATGCATGCTTCTAATCTTTTAAGTCTAATCCAGGCCATATCTCACCTCCATTCTGTTACATGTAAAAATACAGCACTTGTATGCTTTTTCTGTATTGATTGTGGTCATAGACTCCAGAGCTGCTAGTAACTACATAGATCAGGACAAGGTAACCCACCTGAAAATCCTAGTCAAATTTCTACATCAAGATCCATATCGAAACATCAGAGAGTGGGGGAAAAAAGATAAATGCCTCAGCCTTCTTAGGAAGTAGAGACACTGCTGGGCTTTCTTAGTGATGGTGCTGGTGTTGAGTGACCAGGATTATCTGTAATAAATGGACATTCGGTGACTTTCAGATGAGGATGGGTTCCCTCTTGAGTCTGGTTCCTCTCAAGGTTTCTTCCTTGTACCATCTTGGGAAGTTTTTACTTGCCACAGTCACCATTTGCTCATCAGTGACAAACTTACACATAAAGCACATCTTATTCATTCTTTATCACCACATTATCTGTGCAAAGCTGCTTTTATACAATGGTACTTGTTAAAAGTGCTATACAAATAAAAAATTATTGAATTACATTTAATCTTTTTGGTTTTGTCAACGTTTAGAGACATGTTGTTGGCTTTACACCAGATTGGTAGTTGTTGCACCTCCTTTCTGTGCTCTGTATGCTGACTCGTAAAAGCTGAACTGTAATCTATGAACAGCATTTGTAAATGTGTCCTTATTTTTGCCTAAGTGGGTGAGGGCCAGATGGAGGGTCTTGGCGAATGTTTTGGATGACACTCAAACTGCACGATCTTCAGTGGGGGTGGTAGCTTGGTCTTGATGTGCCTCATGACGAGCCTCTTAACCTGTTAGCCTTCGACACAGATTTTGGGACTCACTGCTGAAATGCCCAACCTATCTTTAAATGTTAACAGTTCCTGTTAAAAGTGGGCTACATAGATATTAAGTTATAGATGATAATGTCCTATAGATATACATTTCCTGCATTGAACATTATTTTTATTTCATATATAAATACATGAAATCAGTCCTGGAGCAATCCAGAAAAGTACTGGGTTGAAAGCCACATGTCTCCTGAGTTTATATTTCAAATGTTATGAAGATTATCATAACAAATGAGATTCCTACAAACATTTATCTAAGACTATGTCTGATTCTTTTCTCCCTCTCCCTGTTTGAGAGCCACCTGCTAAGTCTGCATATTAATGAATAACTGACCATTATAGGCTTTTGTTATACATGTTTGGGGCTATTGATGTTGATTTGGCATTCATATTGATGGCCAGGTAGCCAGACAATCTATTGTTTTACATCCATGGCCATTCATATTGATGTCTGACCATTCCAATCTCAACAATACACACACACACACACACACACACACACACACACACACACACACACACACACAAACTTACTTTTCAAGCATTTCTCCTACAAAAACAAACAGGCAATAAAACCAATAAAATCGTATAAAGCTATAAAGGGAGATTTGTTGTAACCCTAAGATTTACACATGTGGGGAATAAAATCCTCCCATATATCGTTAGAATTCTGCACTTATTGGCTACATTGTCCATCAGTCATTTTGTTTCCATAATGCTACTGGCTGGAAAGAGAAGGTTTGAAATGAGAGGCGGCGCATAAAAAAAACATGACACCTGCAGAGAGAGTAGAGACTCAACCAAAGATTTATACTCTTTTACTTTTTTATTATTATTATTTTTTTTTTTTGTGGTCTCAACCATTTTGTACCACTATATTCTACCAGCCATATTTGGGTTTTTTTTTTTACCAGCAAGATGGTTTTTTTATGTGAAAGTTATTCGGAAATATATAAAACACAAACACCAGCCGAAGTTCTGTGATGTAAACAAAGGAATAAACATCTAAATTACAACACTGTTGTTTGTTTGAAGCAAAAATGCTTTACAGCATGTTGTTCACTGGACCCTTTTCTTTCCTAATAAACTGGGATTAGCAGCAGTGGATGTGTTTGTGACTCGTTATTACAATAATAATGTAAGAAGTGCAGTTTTTTTATGCATGTTGTTGTTGTGTACTGCTTACACACATTCAGCAAATACATTCGTTATACGTTTTCCATTAAAAAACACTGATCTGAAATCGCTGCTCGAGTCTTTGAGCTTTAGAATGATGTATAGTTAGTCATGGTTACGCTTCTCCCTATTTATTTATTCTATTGCTAAACATTAACACCTGAGAACAATTGGCGATTTGTTGCGCTCACGTGACCCAGAAGCCTAAGAGGTTAAAGCACTTCATTAGGATGGCTGTGAGTGTGATGGGACGAGAGTGATCGAGGCAGGAGACTGTAGAATTATTTGGCATGGGGACAATGGTTGTTGTCTTGAGGCATGTATGAACAACGGTGCTGCTCAGGAAGATGTTGAAGATATCAGTAAAGACATTTGCTAGCTGTTCTGCACATTCCCTGAGCAATCTGCCTAGAATGTAGTCTGGTCCAGCAGACTTCTGTGGGTTAACTCTGCATAAAGATTTGTCACTTCAGCCTTGGTTAGACAAAGCACCTGGATGTTAGGAAGAGGTGTGGTCTTCCTTGCCACCACATTGTTCTGCACCTCACCCCAGGTGTAGAAGTCATTCAGTGTATCTGGAGGGGGGCATCACGGTCACAGGCAGGTTCAATTAAATTAAATTATTTTTTATTTGTATAGCGCTTTTTATAATGGACATGTCTCAAAGCAGCTTTACACAAATGATGTGGTGATAAATAAATGAATAAGATTGATATCATTATATTCATTTATTATAAGAGCAAGCTGGTGGAGACTGTGGCAAGGATAAACTCTGAGATGGCATAAAGAAGAAACCTTGAGAGCAACCAGACCTTAAGAGGGAACCCATCCTCATCTGGGTGGCACTGAATGTCCATTTATTATGATTTTAAGGTGCAGTAATGGTAATCAAATGCAAACCGTAGACCTGAGTCAATGTAGCAGACTGTTGAAATCAAGTTCAGTCCAAATCCATCCTCATAGCTTGTGTTACTCTGTAATTGTATGGATCCCCAGGCCGTTTATGAGAAACATCCCCATCCCCACAGACTGGCCTCGAAAAGAAGAGAACACCATCCACAGGCAGGCAGAGACAAAGCTGACAGATCCGAGGAGAAAAGAGGAGAGGAGAAGGAACAGTGGTCACTGGTACCTCAGGAGCATGTTTACCTAAAGAGAGAGAGAGAGGGGGGGGCAAGGAAAGAAAGAATTATTAAGTATCCTTATTGTTGTATAAAAGTTAAGAACACTGTGCTAACACAGACATGAGGGATCTCTGAGATAAGAGATGGCCCACTACATCACTGTCAAAAAACCTGAGTGAATGCGTGAGAGTAAGGAGATGACAGAATACAAATATCCCAGTTAACCGAACACTCTATGATTCACTATATCCATGATTCCCCCAGATCTGCTCCTTTACCTAAGAAAAACCTACCGATAAAATGCTTGACTAAATAAATATGTTTTCATCCTTGTCATGAACACAGAGTCCCGAACACTAATTGGGAGGCTGTAACTAACTGTGGGGCTTTGTTAAAAAATAAAAATAAAAATAGCATGCACCTTTGTAGCCGTGGGGGTACACAAGTTCACTCAGATATTGTGGTGCAAGATCGTTAAATGCTTAACAAATCAGTAGTAGTATTTTATTAGCAATGCCAGATTTAATTGGTAGCCAGTGTAGACTGATTAAAACAGGGGTGATGTGGTCATATTTTTTAGATCTTGTAGGGACACTTGCAGCTGCATTATGGACTAACTGAAGTTTATTTATGCAATTACTCGAACACCCAGACAGTAAAGCATTAAAATAGTCTAATCTAAATGTAAAAATGGCATAAACTAGTTATATATCTGCATCCTGTACTGATATTATATTGTAACGACATTATAATTTTTGCAATATTTCTAAGGTAAAAGAAGGTTATCCTGGTAATATTATTCACATGAGCCTTAAACGACAGACTAGGGTCAATTATCACACAAAAGTCTTTGACTGCTGTTCACATTGAGACAGAAACAACATCCAGAGATGCTACATAATCGGAAAGTTTAGTTCTAGCTGCATGTATAGTCCTAGTAAAAGTCTTAGCCGAGTCAGTCAGAAGGAAGTTATCAAGCATCCACTGTCTAATGTCCTTTACACACTCCTCAACATTTTTTAAATAATCTCTCTCATCTGGCTTTGCTGAAATATACAACTGTATATACACAACTGTGTATCATCAGCATAGCAATGAAAGCTAATACCATGTTTATGTATAATTTTACCCAGAGGCAGCATATATAAAGAGAAAAGCAGTGGGCCTAAGACAAATCCTTGCAGAAAAAGAGTTTAGAGAACTTACATTTACATCAACAAACTTATGGCAATAAGTCAAATGAGATCTAAGCCAAGAAAAATCTGTTCCCTTCATGCCAACAAAATTTTCTAGTCCAGCAAGGAGGAGAGTGTGATCAATGGTGTCAGAAGCTGCACTAGGGTCGAGCAAAACAAGGAAGGACACAAAATCCTGATAAGAAGCCAATAATAGGTAATTAATCAGTTTTACCAGCGCTTCCTCTGTGCTATGAGGCCTAAATCCTGACTGATACATTTAACATTTTTTATTCCTAAGTAGTTGTAAGCTTACTTTAACTGTTTTGCTAGAGACTTTTCTAAAATCTTGGAGATAAAGAGGAGGTTTGATATTAGTCTGTAGCAGAGGTGGGAAGTAACGAAGTACAAATACATGGTTACTGTACTTAAGTAGATTTTTTTGGTATCGGTACTTTACTTCACTATTTATTTTTCAGACAACTTTTTACTTTTCTCATTACATTTTTACACAAATATCTGTACTTTTTACTTCTTAAATTTTTAAAACAGACTCGTTACTTTAGTTTTAATTGATTGATTTGGTGAAATGTCAATATTTTTTATTTTCACTGCGTGCCGATTTCAGCCCACCAACCGATTTCCTGTCATTGTGCGTCTTTTTCAATCCACTGGTGTATAATATCCTGACTCTCACTCACCACAGATGTAGACTAGTTTACGAAGCTAAAAATGAGCAAGCAGAAAGCAACAAGAAGTAAAGCTAAAATGGATGAGACAGAGGGAGTCATCGATGTAAACATGACTGAGAACAGAGACATTCCTGATCATCATTATCATCATCATCATCATCATCATCTTTTCTCTGCTTGTGTTCTATATGTGGATGTTTAGCCTGGACACATTCCTTAGGTAAGGACATTTTTAATTCGGTTAAATATATATATATATATATATATATATATATATATATATATATATATATATTATATTATATTATATTATATTATATATACAACGTCCTTTCTTTACTTAGATATAAAATAAATAAATAAACTCTACAGAAAAATATTTTTAATCAGTCAACATTAGTTTTATTTAAGTCTTAAATCAAACACCAAATCCACCATGATTCACACAATTAACCCTCTGGGTGGCGTTTTGACGGTTTTTCCCTCATAATGGCGAAACAAATTTAAATTACTGTCTTTATTGATCGTACAGATAAGAACAATACATCATTCGAATCTGTAAAATGTATATGATTATGATAAAAGCTTCTTGACTTGACTTGAAGAGATGTAGTTTCTCCGGTATCACCTCATTAACTGTCTGTGTGGAAACATACCAGATTTTTTGGACTATAAGCCGCTACTTTTTTCCCACGTTTTGAACCCCGCGTCTAAAAACAACGAAGCGGCTAATTTATGGGTTTTTCCTGGGTTTTCCCGGTTTCACAAACTTCAAGACAAAAAACTGAGCGACATAACATTAGACCAATGAAATTTCCGAACGGAAATGAAAAAACGCACCTCACCTGTGTTCTGAGCTGCACGGCATCAGGAGAAAAACTTAACTGATGGAGATTTTTAAACGCACGCCGATGCCAAAAGATAAACTCTTGAGAGAAATAGTTGTGAAAGGAAGGAGGAAGAAAGAGAACAATGACTTTCTTGGTAGACTACTGTTTAGATACAAGCCATTGTAACGCGTTGTATCAGGGTCAAGGGATAGCTTTCTAACTCCAGTTGCAACAGAAATCATATAAGCACAGACAGGTTTCCAAAACTCGTGCATTTTTATTTTTCTTGGCAACAGTGTTACGGGTTAGTCAAAGAAACTTGGAAATGAGTATCAGAAAAGAATAAGGACATATTTCTCGGTCTTGCACTGATGCAGTAATACCGGAAAAAATGCGGCGGCAGGCTATTCCCAAAATGCCGCTCTGCTCTTAAAGGAGCCACAAAATATTTCACCTGTTACACCGTGAAGTTCATTAGTTTCAGTGTAGACACTTCAGTTAGACACAATTCAATTCAATTCATTCAATTCATTTTTATTTGTATAGCGCTTTTAACAATGAACATTGTCTCAAAGCAGCTTTACACAGATAATGCGGTGATTAAAAATGAATATTTTCTTTATGAGTAAGTTTGTCCCTGATGAGCAAGCCGGTGGCGACTGTGGCAAGGAAAAACTCCCTGAGATGGCATAAGGAAGAAACCTTGAGAGGAACCAGACTCAAGAGGGAACCCATCCTCATCTGAGTTACACCGAATGTCCATTTGTGGCAGATATACAATGTTGCGGGGTACAGTGATGATGATCAAAAGTGAAATGTATTCCTGAGTCAGTGTAGGAGACTGTTGACATCAACTACAGTCCAATCCATCCTCAAAGCTCCCGTTCTTACTCCGGAATTTTATGGAACCACCCAAGGCGTTGATGACAAACCTACCCCAGCTGCACAGAGTGGCCTCCAGTCAAAGAGAACACTATCCAGAGGCAGGCCTGGATGAAGTGGGAAGATCCACGGAGGGGAGAGGGGCAGGAATAGTGGTCACTGGAGCCTCAGGAGCATGTTTAACTCGACCGAGAGAGAGAGAGAGAGAGAGAGAGAGAGAGAGAGAGAGAGAGAGAGAGAGAGAAAAGAGGTTGACAGGAAGAGAAGGATGTGGATTATTAAGTGTACCTATTGTTGCAAGAGAGTTAAAGTCACTGTGCAGTTTGGACTCCGGCAAGACTCGCTATGGCAGCATAACTAAAAGGGAGAACCAGAAGGCAACACAGACATGAGGGATCTCTGGGATAAGAGACGACCCACCACACCACCGTCAACAAACCTGAGTGAACGCGTGAATGTGAGGGGACCACAGCATACAAATATCTCAGTTCACCAAACACTCTATATCCATGTTCCCTCCAGATCTGAGCCTTTACCTGAGAAAAAATCTACTGATTAAAGGCTTGACTGAATAAATATGTTTTCAACCTCGACTTAAACACTGAGACTGTGTCTGAGTCCCGAACACTGATAGGAAGGCTGTTCCATAACTGCGGGGCTTTATAAGAGAAAGATCTGCCCCCTGCTGTAATCTTCATTATTGGAGGAACCAACAGATAGCCAGCACCTTTTGATCTAAGTAGGCGTGGAGGATCATACTGGTACAGAAGTTCACTCAGATACGGCAGTGCGAGACCGTTAAGTGCTTTATAAGTCAGTAGTAGTATTTTATAATCAATGCGAGATTTGATTGGGAGCCAGTGTAGACTGATTAATACAGGGGTGATGTGGTCATATTTCCTAGATCTAGTGAGGACTCTTGCTGCTGCATTCTGAACTAACTGAAGCTTATTTATGCACCTACTCGCACACCCAGACAGTAAAGCGTTACAGTAGTCTAATCTAGAAGTAACAAAAGCATGAACTAGTTTTTCTGCATCCTGTAACGACATCATATTTTTTAATTTTAGCAATATTTCTGAGGTGAAAGAAGGCAATCCTGGTAATATTATTCACGTGAGCCTCAAAGGAAAGACTCGGGTCAATAATCACACCAAGGTCTTTGACAGCCGTAAACGCTGAAACAGAAACACCATCCAGAGATGCCACGTAATCGGAAAGTTTGCTTCTAGCTGCATGTGGTCCTAGTAAAAGTACTTCCGTCTTATCTGAGTTTAGCAGAAGAAAGTTATCGAGCATCCACTGTCTAATGTCCTTTACACATTTTTCAACATTGTTAAGCTGATCTCTCTCATCTGGCTTTGCTGAAATATACAGCTGTGTATCATCAGCATAGCAATGGAATCTAATACCATGTTTATGAATAATTTCAACAAGAGGCAGCATATATAAAGAGAAAAGCAGAGGGCCTAAGACAGATCCTTGAGGAACACCAAACTTTACCTCAGAGAGTGTGGAGAACTTACCATTTACATCAACAAACTGATAGCGATCAGTCAAATAAGACCTGAGCCAAGAGAGAGCTGTTCCCTTTATTCCAACAACGTTCTCAAGTCTAGCAAGTAGTATAGTGTGATCAATGGTGTCAAAAGCTGCACTAAGGTCGAGCAAAACAAGTAAGGAGACAAAACCCTGATCAGAGGCCAATAACAGGTCATTTACCACCTTAACTAGCGCCGTCTCTGTGCTATGATGAGGCCGAAATCCTGACTGATACATTTCAAAAATTTTATTCATAAGTAGGTGTGAGCATAACTGCTGTGCTACAACCTTTTCTAAAATTTTGGCTATGAAGGGGAGATTTGATATTGGTCTGTAGTTGGACAGCTGACATGGGTCAAGGTCAGGTTTCTTAATTAGGGGGTGGATAACTGCCAGTTTGAAGGATTTTGGTACAAAACCAGTGCTAATGGAAGAGTTTATTATTTTTAAAACAGGTTCAATTACCTCTGGAATTATCTGTTTAAAGAAACTTGTAGGCAAGGGATCGAGAATGCAGGTTGATGATTTTGATGAGGAAATTAATGAAATTAAGTCATTCTCGTGAATAGGTATAAAACGTTGTAATTGATTGTCTGTTATAATTACACTGCTGTCTACAGGGTTACTTGTAAAATAATTTGGATTTATATTAACCTTCTGGATTTTTTGCCTGATGTTTTCAATTTTATTATTAAAAAAGTTCATGAAATCATTAGTACCTATTGATGGTGTGCATGTGAGTGCAGTGCTTTTATTCCCTGTTAATTTTGCTACCGTGCTGAATAGAAATCTAGGATTATGCTTGTTATTTTCTATGAGGGTGGAGAAATATGCTGATCTAGCAGCACTAAGAGATTTTCTATAAATTAGGAGGCTCTTCTTCCATGCTATTTGAAATACTGTTAATTTTGTTTGACGCCATTTCCGTTCTAATTTTCGAGTGGTCTGTTTTAAGGTGCGTGTATGATCATTATACCACTGTGCTAATTTTTTCTCCCTGATCATTTTGGTCTTAAGGGGAGCTACATCATCTAGGGTATAACGTAATGTTGATTCTAGGTGTTTAGTGGCCCAGTCGAGCTCTGCAGGGTCAGACGGAGATCTATCTAATATCGTAATTTCTGGAAGATTGTTAATAAAACGCGCTGCTGTAGCTGACGTAAAAGTACGCTTAACACGATAACGTGGTGAAGTAGTAATGCAATGACTGAGGCAAATTTTAAAAGAGATGAGATAATGGTCTGAAATAGCTTCAGACTGTGGAATTATGACTACGTTTTTTTTTTTTTATCCAAATGTTAACAACAAATCGAGAGTGTGTCCACCACTATGAGTGGGTCCTATAACATTCTGATTAATTCCGAATGAATCTAGAATGGACACAACAGCTGCTCTTAAGGAGTCTTCCTGATTATCAAAATGAATGTTCAAATCACCAACAATTAATGCTTTGTCTAGAGAAGTAGCTAAATTTGTGATGAAATCTGCAAATTCTATGAGAAAATCAGAGTAGGGCCCTGGGGGTCTATAAATAATAATTAGTGGAATTGACTGACTGGACCTGCTTTCAGACACTGAATATTTTATGTTGGTGTAAAGAACTACAAATGTTTTACATTTGTGTTTAGTCTTTTGTGTGACGCTTAGATTATTATTATAAATAGCTGCGACTCCGCCTCCTCTGCCATTTAGACGGGGTTGGTGTATGTAGCTATACCCAGGAGGACTCGCTTCATTTAATGCAAAATATTAATTCGGTTTAATCTATGTTTCTGTTAAACACAATATTTTAAACTCCTGGTCGGTAATAATTTAGTTTATAGTAAGCGCTTTAGACGTGAGAGATCTAATATTCAGCAATCCTATCTTTAGATCAGAGGTGCTGGCTGTGCGTTCAGTCCTATTTAATTTAATGTTAATCAGGTTACTAAAACAGACTTTCTGAGAATTCCTATATTTTGGTTTCGCTCGGGGGACAGACACAGTCTCAATTTCGTCGATCCTGAGTGACGACTCTGTGCAGCTAGCAGACGTTCAGTTTAGCCTGTCTGTCTGCTCCCTGGCCTTGGCTCTAGACAGTCACTTGTTAAGTAGTGCTGTTCTGAGACTATGACCTATACTACAAGAAATGAGAGCAGCACCTTACCGAGTGGGTTGGACACCATCCCGCCCTAACAGGCCAGCCTTGCCCTCAAAAATGCTCCAATTATTAATGAAGCCCACATTGTTTTTGGAGCACCACTCGGACATCCAGCAGTTCAGCGACCATAACCTGCTGTAGGCTACATCGCCACGTCGCATTGGGATGGGGCCGAGCATATTACAGCATCGGACATTGCCTTCGCTAATTTACACACCTCTATAATATTACTCTTAGTAACCTCTGACTGTCGAAGGCGTATATCATTAGCTCCTGTGTGAAAAACTATCTTAGAGAACCTGTGCTTTCCTAAGAATCTAAGCTGACCTGCTATGTCTGGTGCCCTGGCTCCCAGTATACACATGACCTGTGCTGCTGGTGCCCCTAAAGGTCTAGCTAATTTCACGTGCCTCAGAATGGAGTCTCCTGAAAACAGAGCTCTTTCAGGTTTCTCAGCGGGTGCTTCACTTAGGTGAGGAGAGCAAACCTGTTGGACACGTGAAGCGGAGAGGAATGGTGCTCCCGTGGGCGAGCCTTATCGTTAGCTTTGGCTTTGCGAGTATGCCGCCGAGTCGTCACCCATTCGCCCCACTGCGAGGGCTCTAATGCTACACTGTGGCTTATAGACAGGTGCGGCTTATTTATGTTCAAAATAATATTTGTAAAATTCAGTGGGTGCGGCTTATATATGGGTGCGCTTAATAGTCCGGAAATTACGGTAGAAAAGGTTCCGTTTGGTGTCCTGATGATTTACGTATTTTACGTTTACGATTACGCTGATGATTTACGTTTAAACCACCATTATTACTTTTAATCATTTACAATAATTGTTTGTATTCATGCTCTATGTTGCATCAATATTTCTCCATGTCCATGTTGCTTAAAAGTATTAAAAACAGGAAGTATTCATATATGGTACATTTAGAACAGATAGAAATGTACCATATATTAATACTCCTATATTAATACTCCTCATTACATCTGCACTATTTTTATCTATATGTATCTTTATTTCTTTATATCCTTACTGTACATTCTGCCCAACGTTTCACATTCATGCATATATGTAATGTATAATGTATAATATAATATAAACATATATAATGTGTGCGTATATACAGTGAGGAAAATAAGTATTTGAACACCCTGCTATTTTGCAAGTTCTCCCACTCAGAAATCATGGAGGGGTCTGAAATTGTCATTGTAGGTGCATGTCCACTGTGAGAGACATAATCTAAAAAAAAAAAATCCAGAAATCACAATATATGATTTTTTAACTATTTATTTGTATGATACAGCTGCAAATAAGTATTTGAACACCTGTCTATCAGCTGGAATTCTGACTCTCAAAGACCTGTTAGTCTGCCTTTAAAATGTCCACCTCCACTACATTTATTATCCTAAATTAGATGCACCTGTTTGAGGTCGTTAGCTGCATAAAGACACCTGGCCACTCCATACAATCTGTAAGAATCCAACTACTAACATGGCCAAGATCAAAGAGCTGTCCAAAGACACTAGAGACAAAATTGTACACCTCCACAAGGCTGGAAAGGGCTACGGGGAATTTGCCAAGCAGCTTGGTGAAAAAAGGTCCACTGTTGGAGCAATCATTAGAAAATGGAAGAAGCTAAACATGACTGTCAATCTCCCTAGGACTGGGGCTCCATGCAAGATCTCACCTCGTGGGATCTCAATGATCCTAAGGAAGGTGAGAAATCAGCCCAGAACTACATGGGAGGAGCTGGTCAATGACCTGAAAAGAGCTGGGACCACCGTTTCCAAGGTTACTGTTGGTAATACACTAAGACGTCATGGTTTGAAATCATGCATGGCACGGAAGGTTCCCCTGATTAAACCAGCACATGTCCAGGCACTTCTTAAGTTTGCCAATGACCATTTGGATGATCCAGAGGAGTCATAGGAGAAAGTCATGTGGTCAAATGAGACCAAAATAGAACTTTTGGGTCGTTTGGAGGAAAAAGAATGATGAGTACCATCCCAAGAACACCATTCCTACTGTGAAGCATGGGGGTGGTAGCATCATGCTTTGGGGGTGTTTTTCTGCACATGGGACAGGGCGACTGCACTGTATTAAGGAGAGGATGACCGGGGCCATGTTTTGCGATATTTTGGGGAACAACCTCCTTCCCTCAGTTAGAGCGTTGAAGATGGGTCGAGGCTGGGTCTTCCAACATGACAATGACCCGAAGCACACAGCCAGGATAACCAAGGAGTGGCTCTGTAAGAAGCATATCAAGGTTCTGGCATGGCCTAGCCAGTCTCCAGACCTAAACCCAATAGAGAATATTTGGTGGGAGCTCAAACTCTGTGTCAGCGACAGGCCAGAAACCTGACTGATCTAGAGAAGATCTGTGTGGAGGAGTGGGCCAAAATCCCTCCTGCAGTGTGTGCAAACCTGGTGCAAAACTACAGGAAACATTTAACCCCTGTAATTGCAAACAAAGGCTACTGTACCAAATATTAACATTGACTTTCTCAGGTGTTCAAATACTTATTTGCAGCTGTATCATACAAATAAATAGTTAAAAAATCATACATTGTGATTTCTGGATTTTTTTTTATTTTTTTTAGATTATGTCTCTCACAGTGGACATGCACCTACGAATGACAATTTCAGACCCCTCCATGATTTCTAAGTGGGAGAACTTGCAAAATAGCAGGGTGTTCGAATACTTATTTTCCTCACTGTATAAACTTATAGTAAACTTATTCATTTAGCTTGCACATTTCTTAAATGCCATATTAAAACCTTCCACTTCTGCACATTTCCTCTTCAATGCAAAAGCCTTAGAACATCTATCTGTACTTCTTAATGATGTCCACACATCTCTGCACTGCTATAGCCTTTATATTTATTCACATGCTGTACATATGCTACATATTTATCTTCAATATTTGCACGATTGTTACTTTTTGCAATTCTGGTAGATGACAACTGCATTTCGTTGCTGTGTACCTGTACAATGCAATGACAATAAGACAATAGATAGATAGATAGATAGATAGATAGATAGATAGATAGATAGATAGATAGATAGATAGATAAATAGATAGATAGATAGATAGATAGATAGATAGATAGATAGATAGATAGATAGATAGATAGATAGATAGATAGATAGATAGATATCTAATATGAGGTCCAGTTACGACTAAAACAGGTAAAAGTAATAACTATTTTTTACTTAAATACATGTACATAACTTTTTTACTTTCACTTGAGTAAAAAAAGTTTAATCAGTACTTCAACTTTTACCCGAGTATTTTAAAACATGGGTATCTGTACTTCTACTTAAGTAAAGGATGTGTGTACTTTTGCCACCTCTGGTCTGTAGTTGGACAAGCTGGCAGCTGACAGGTTTATTAATTAGGGGTTAATAACTACCATTTTGGAAAATTTAGGTACATTTAGGCTTTGTCATGGGTGAGAGTGATATGAAGCGTCAATTGTGCCCTTACCACCTCATATTCGCTCTTCACCAGTCTTTTCACGGAAGTTATTCTGCATAGCCACCGGGGCCCTCACCATGGCAGACCAACTCTTCTGTCTGCGCCAAGGGTCTTCTACACTTACAGAGTATAGCCTCCCTAGCCGCCACTAGCGGTTGAAATGAAATCGCTCTCCTTGGCGCATATCATCAGGGGTTTTAAAATATATCAAGATGGCAATGGCAATATATGACAACGCACTGGGTCTTGCGGCATTTATCCAAAGATCCAAACGCATCTCCCAGTGGCTGGCTGCCTGTCAATCCCTGGAGGCTGAACCAAAACTTCGGACCACTATCCCTTCCATCCCAGAACTGGAACCGATGCTGATCGGGTCCCAACGGCTAACGAAAAAAGGAGAGAGAGTGCGTCACCTTGTGGTGATACATGTCACTTTATTCACACATATTGTGGTGATACAGGTCACTTTATTTACCAGTGTCCTGCCCGACCTCCATACCTGTTGGTAAGTACTGTAGACCTCACCTCTGAGATCGCCCACTTATCCAAACTACCAGTAATCATAACCCCCATGCTATCACTTGTGGTTTTGGCCCTTATAGATTCGGGCTCCGTGGGAAATTTCATTTCCCAAGACTGTGTATGTGTCTAGTGCACCTCCAGCTGGCCCATGAGAGAGGGACTCGGGAGTTTGCAATCTAGACAATCCAGGGGAAACTGTTAGGTGTGGTTGGGTGAAATATTGTGCTCCTGTGGTCATCCTCCAAGTGGGATTGTTCCATCGAGAAGAGATCAGGTTCTTGGTCCTCAAACATTTCACCACCAGCATCATTCTCGGGTGTCCCTGGCTCTCAGGACACTCCCCTAGATTCTCCTGGAACCCATATGACATCCTAAAGTGGAGCCAACAGTGCCGGAACCACTGCCTGCACCACCTGCCCCAACCACGCCCGGTCCTAATCTCTCTAGCATCAACACTATTTAATAGTCCTGAGACCCACAAGAAAGTGGAGGATCCTCCTGAGTACCGTTCGCTCATGGATGTATTCAGCAAGCAGGCTGCCACTTACCTACCCCCTTATAACCACTTGGTGCGTATGTGCAAGGGCAACGAGTGGAAGCCTTCCTTGAGCTCAAAAAGAGGTTCAGTACTGCCCCTCTCCTAAGACACCCAGATTCCCAGCTCCCTTTCATAGTGGAGGTGGATGCCTCCTCCACAGGCACAGGGCCGCCTTATCCCAACATACGGGTAACCCTACACACCTGCAACCCTGTGCCTTCTTTTCAAAGAAACTCTCTCTTGCAAAACACAAGTATGACATCGGAAATTGAGAACTCCTGGCTATCAAACTAGAAGGAGTGGCGGCACTGGTTGGAAGGGGTGGCGCATCTGTTCAGTGTTTACTGATCACAAGAACCTTGAATACCTTTGGGAAGCTAAACGCCTTAACCACCCGGCAGGCCAGATGGCTGTTATTCTTCAGCCGCTTTCACTACACGATCACATATTGTCCATGCTCCAAGAATGGGAAAGCAGATGCCCTGATCATTCCACCCAATCTCATCCTCAGCCCTATCATGTGGAATTTGGATGAGGAGATCCGAACGGCAACCTGTGAAGAACCGACCCCACTGCCCCTGAGGGGAGGACTTTTGTTCCAAGGACTTGCCGTCAACTCCTGTTGAAGTCTATCAATGAGGCCCCAGGTTCCAGCCACCCGGGTAGGAGACAGACACTCCAGGTGATCTGATCATGCTACTGGTGGCCCGGAATGATCAGAGACATGTCCGAGGCTGCTCTGTCTGTGCCATGTCTAACACTACACCACTTACCAGCAGGAAAACTGCTTTCCCTACCGACCCCACAACAACCTGGGTCCCATCTGGGTATAGACTTTGACACGGATCTGCCAAATTTTGATGGTAACACCTGCATCCTAGTAGCTGTGGATCGTGTTTTGAAAATTTGGCATCCCGGGAAAAAAGAGAGTCAGACCGGGGTCCTCAGTTCATGTCCCACGTATGGAAGGCGTTTTTCAAGCTCCTCTGTGTTACTTTTAACCTCTCTTCTGGCTATCACCCACAGACTAATGGCCAGACAGAGCAAAAGATACAGGAGCTGGGATGCTACCTCTGATACTACTGCCACCAGAAACAGACGAGTTGAAACTGGTTTTTCTTCCGTGGGCTGTGTACACACAGAATTCCCTGTGCCAAGAAGCCACCGGCTTGACCCCATTCCAGTGTGTGCTTGGCTTCCAATCTTCACTGTTCCCCTGGACAGATGAACCTTCAAACATCCACGCGGTGGTTTACTGCTTCTTGGGAGAGCGAGAGAGTTTGGGAGTCGGCACATACCCAGCGCCAAAGAGCCCTCAGAACCACAAAGAGGTTTGCAGATTCCCGAAGAGCAGAGGCACCTCCTTACCAACCAGCAGACAAGGTGTGGTTATCTACACAAGATTTGCGCCTCCAACTGTTCTGTAGGAAGCTCAGCCCACATTTCATCAGGCCATTTAAGATTCTGCGGTGGATCAATGAAGACTTTCCTCCCCAGGTACCGCATCCACCCTACCTTTCATGTGTCACTCCTAAAACCCTTCTCTCCCCCTGCCACAGAGAACCCTGGAGCCACCATCGATCCACCTCCCCCTGACGTCCTGGACCAACCCTCCGTTTACTCCATCTAAGGGAGTTTTTCCTTGCCACAGTCGCCAGCGGCTTGCTCATCAGGGACAAATTCACACCATTCACCTTAACTGTTGATTTGTGTAAAGCTGCTTTGAGACAATGTCTGTTGTGAAAAGCGCTATACAAATAAACTTGACTTGACTTGACTCCGTCTGAGAGATTCTGGAATTATGACGCCAAGGCTCCACCCTAGAATACTTCATTGACTGGGAAGGGTATGGACCAGAGGAGCGCTCATGGATCCCATGACAAGACGTCCTGGACCCGGCCCTCCTGGAGGAGTTTCACCTCAAACACCTTGACCGTCCTGCACCCCGAGGTCACGGGTGGGGAGCCCCTGAGGAGGGGGTAATGTCAGAGAGCCACCAGTCATGCCTCCCTCCAACACTCAACACTCTCGCTCAGCTTCTCCCTCCTACTAATGACCTACACCTGTCCTCCATTTACCTGTCCCCTTTATAAGGCCCCTCTTTCCCTACACTCACAGTTTATGGCTATAGATCATCAGTGTGCTTTAGATCATCAGTGTGCTTTAGCTCTATTGTGAATCTACTCTCTTCTGGTAAGGTAGGATTCTAACTTTGTATATTTACTTATCTCAGTTGATTCTAGAGTGTTGGTCTGTGCTTATTAGTTCTATCTAATGATTAATTAAGGGTGGGTTCAGTCTCACTTGAGGTGTGAATTGTGCGCAGGGCTTACTCACTTTTATATTGAAGGCATTGTCTGTAGCAGTTATAGGTAACCCCCCCCCCCCCCCCCCCAAAGGCCAGTAACGCTTAGTGTTTATTTATCATTTCATATATTCTTTTTAAAATTCATACATTGATCTTAATTTGGGAGATCAGTTATTTGTCTTAAACCCACCCTGTAGTCACCTCTTACAAACACAGACGTTCCCATCCACAAAACAGCCTTATCTATCCTCCTCTGTTGTCTTAATCTTAAACAGTGGTGGTAGGTGGGTTTTGGAATTGCCAGTCTGCTATAAGGAAAGTTGACTTTCCCACTACAACTTCGACTTTCTGGCACTTACTGAGACCTGGATATCCCCAATCAACCTCTTCATCATTGTCATTTACTGCCCTCCTGGTCCCCTTGGAGACTTCCTAAAAGAGATAGACACCTCAGTACTTTCCCTTCTGACAGCACCCCTCTGACAGCTCTTAATGACTTGAACCTCCCATCTGACAAAACACAAGAAGACTTCTTGTCCAACACCCTGGCTGTCAGAAGTTTTGCGCAGCAATCGATGAGAACTCAGATCAGCATAGAGGAAGTGGAAAAAAGTCACAACTCGATGTAGACCTCGCATCTTATCGTGCAGTCCTGATAAAATTTTCTTTGGATGTGACTTCTGCTAAAACTGCCTTCTACAAGGAAAAGCTCAAGGCCTCTGCACAAGATCCTCATAAGCTCCACAACATATTCTCTTCACTACTCAACCCCCTGCCACACCTGCTCCATACTTCCTGACTGCTAATGACTTTGCCTCCTTCTATGATAAAAAGATTAAGGAAATCTGCCAGACCTTCACTTCCTCCCCAACAATGATTACACAACACAGCCAGGAATCCACTACTCATTTGTTGTCAAGCTTCTCAAACTTAACAGAAGATGAGATACTGCAAGTCATCCAGTCTTGCAATCCCACCTCTGGATCCAATCCCTTCAACTATGCTTCACACACCCACACAATCTCCTGCCCTTCATCTCCACAATCATCAATGGGTCCTTATTACCTGGCTATGTGCCAACTACCTTCAAGCAAGCAAGGGTCAATCCCATCTTAAAAAAACTTGCTCTGGACCCATTAGACATCAACAAATACAGACCAGTATTACTTCTCTCCTTTCTTTCAAAATCTCTGGAACACACTGTTTTTAACCAACTGTATGTCTATCTCTCACAGAACAACCTCCATGATCCAAACCAGTCTGGGTTCAAAGTGGCACATTCCACAGAGATGGCCCTTTTAGCTGTTTCTGAGAAACTGCATGTTGCTTGATCAGCCAAGCTGTCATCTGTACTTATCTTCCTGGACCTTTCAGCAACATTAGACACAGTCAACCACAAGACACTCTTTGTCTACCCTCAAGAGTCTCAGTATCTGCGGAACAGCATGGGAATGGTTTGCTACCTACCTGGAAGGTCGATCATACCAGGTAACATAGAGGGGATCCACATCTGCCCTGTGCAGACTCACCACTGGTGTCCCAAAAGGCTCAGTACTTGGTCCCCTCCTTTTATCCCTCTATACCCACTCCATTGGTCAAGTCATATGCTCCCATGGGATTTTTTTACCACTGCTATGAGGTTGACACTCAACTAATCTTTTCTTTCCCTCTATCAGATACCACAGCTTCCGCTCGGATCTCGGCAAGCTTTACAGACAAATCTTCATGTATGAGTGCTCACCAACTAAAACTCAACCCCAGCAAAACAGAACTGCTGGTCATCCCAGGTGATTCATCTCCAGGTCAGGATCTCCGAATAACTCTTCATGACTCTCTGCTCTCCCCTTCAGCTACTGCTCGTAACCTTGGGGTAACTGTCCTTCTCACATGTCGCTAATGTTGCACATTCCTGTTGATTTCTTCTCTACATCGTCCGAAGGATTTGACCATTTCTGTCCACACAGGCTGCCCAGTTGCTTGTTCAGTCTCTTGTCATTTTAAGACTCGACTACTGCAACTCTCTGCTGGTAGGTATTCCTCTGAACGCTATAACGTCCACTGCAAATGATCCAAAACGCAGCTGCATGACTTGTGTTCAATCTGCCCAAGTTTTCCCACATCACCCCACTGCTGTGCTCCCTTCACTAGTTTCCAGTAGCTGCACATATCAGATTCAAAACACCGATGCTTGCCTACAAGGCCAAAAATGGACCAGCACACCTCAGAGACCTAATCACACCTCGCACTGCACCACGCTGTCTGAGATCCTCCAGCACTGCTCGACTGGTACCACCTGTTCTCAGAATGAAAGGTAGGTATACTTCAAGGCTCTTCTCTGTTCTGGTACCGAGGTGGTGGAATGAACTTCCCCTAGATGTCCGTACAGCGGAGTCCCTGACTATCTTCAAGCGACGGTTGAAGACCTACCTCTTCTTAAAACACTTAAATTAGCACTTTCCAAGTCTGCTTTGTAGAATTCAAGAGTTTTATATATATATATATATATATATATATATATATATATATATATATATATATATATATATATATATATACAAATTTGTAATCTAGTGTACCAGTGTAGATTTATTCATTGCTATAGACTCAAAGCACTTTTGAATGTCGCTCTGGGCAAGGGCATCTGCTAAAGGACACAAATGTAAAGATTATCCAGACTACCAGGAAGCAGACAATGCAATTT
This sequence comes from Silurus aristotelis, assembly GCF_946808225.1. Taxonomy (NCBI): domain Eukaryota; kingdom Metazoa; phylum Chordata; class Actinopteri; order Siluriformes; family Siluridae; genus Silurus; species Silurus aristotelis. The sequence goes on from NC_139583.1 coordinate 18,063,754, forward strand.
TATGACATCATAATTAATTTTCCCCTTTATGTTAGACAGGTCTCTAAAGTGTATAAATGTTATACAGTATACATACAAATATCCTACATTTTGACAGTTGTGCTTAAGGAAGGAGCCACATGCCTTTCCTACAGCACCTCATCATAGAAGGCATGAGTACCAACTACCTTTAAAGATGACATTTTTGCAATCTGTTTTATTCCATTCTGTACCAAATGTGCTTTTACCTAAAATGTCTGCATAAGATGTAAGATGGTATAGTAATTTATTATTAGTAATAATTTATTATTTATTTGGTAGGTGTTCACACATTTAGTTAGACAGAAAAGAAGAAAAATTGCATGACACGATTCATAGATATGTATATATGACATACTTCTGCATATTAATTAAATTTAGTGTGAATATTTTCTCTACAGACTTATTTTTTTACTCTTTGCAACCTCCTGTAGCCTTACTACCTTTAAAAAGTAAAACGAATATAACATTTAACCAAAAATAACCTAATTGCTTAAGTATAAACATCATATTTATCATACATCTGTCAACAATAAAGTTTTGTTGCTTTTACCTGACTCCTACAGCTATACTAGAAAACGTACCAGATCTTATTGTCAAAAAGAATAAATTAGAAGATTACAGTGGAACCTTTAAGGCTATCTGGGCAATCGGGTAAAAAACACAGTCCACCTAAATTTAGCCAAATATAGCTGGATCTAGGACTTAATCAATGTTGGATACCTCCAACATTATTACCTCTCAGGTGACGCTGCATTTAAAACAGTCATGATTCTGTAATTAAAATTACACTACATGGGCTAATCAACCCCTCCAGAAATTATTGTCTGCAAACACTGTTTGCCATGTCATACACAAATTCAGGTTAAATTTCTATCATGCAAAGAATAAGTCATACCTAAAAATGATTCAGAAACTTCACTATCCACTCTGGAACAAAGCTCATTTAAAATGTACTGAGACAATGTGAAAAACTGTTCTGTGGTCAGATGAATCAAAATTAAAATGTCTTCCAAAACCATGGACCATCCTCCAGACTGTAGAAGAAAGGGACCATCTGGCTTGTTATTAGCACTCATTTTAAAAAGCAACTTTAATGGTATGGGAGTGCAATAGAGCCTGTGAAATAGCAATCACCAAGTCAACAAAGGATTGACTTTAGAAAAGCCCAATATTTTTGCTCAATAAGATCACTTGATCTAAATCCAATTGAAATGGTGTGGAATAACTAAGAGCATGTGAACAGGAGATATGCTAATTTGGTAGACACTTATAACAGTGGCATTTAACAAAAGGGCTTTGGCAAAGTATACATTTCTGTACACTTTATCAGTATTATATTGTATTTGCTTTGTTTATTACCTGTAAAATGTTTTTTATTTATTAAATAAAATCTGAAAATATTATTATTTTTATTATTATTATTTTTAAATAAGTTTACTAAGGCTGAATTGTTTCCTATGCTGTAGGTGTAAAGAAAAATAATACTCATTAAATGAATGGACAGGATAATGTTCAAAACAGTCAGGATAAAATGACAATTCTGCATAACACTTTTCCTCCTTCTCTATCTGTTGCAGTATATATCGGCCCAGCCTGTCTTCATTTTTGCTCAGGGAGAGGACAGTGCTCACGCAGTGGATGCAAGTATGCAAATTAATTATGGATATGTGTGATGTCCTAAACCGATTATTGACATTTCTTAGAGAAAGACTGCTTGCTGCTAACAATGGAACTTTCTTCTTTGCACTATTTTTTGATAGGTGTGACTCAGGGTTCAGTGGGCAAGCTTGTGAAATAGCTACTCAGACCTTTCCTGCATTTTTATCAGAGGGGTTTTCTAGTCCAAGGCTCTCCTCTTACCACAGCTTTTCATCTGTGAATGGGGCAGAAGTCAGCTTTGGCTGTGGAGTTTTAGCCAGTGGGAAAGCCTTGGTCTTTAATAAAGGCAGCAGGAGACATTTGGTTACCACTCTACTAGATGGATCTCAGGCCAGGTAGACGCATACACTTTTGACATGACTGTTTGGCCTGACTGATCAGTTTGATATATTGTTGTTTAATACAAATGACTAATTTTCTTTTAAGGACATTTAAAATTTAAACAAAAATTAAAATACACATATACAGTACAATGTGAGGTAAATAAAAAATAATGACAAATTGAAAAGGAAATCCTAAAAATATCAGAATTGTTTTGTAGTTTTCTGTATTCCCGAATCTGTATTTTGCAAAAATCCTGTCTTTGAGTTCTGCAGGCCATTTATTTGTATTAATTGCTTGTTTTTAATATTTGTGTGCCTTTCCAAATCATTTCCAATCAATAAAACTTCACCTACTAAAGGTGCAAAAATCATCTCAGCAATGATCAAGAGTATTAAAATCACCAGAGCTAATTTTATTATGCTGTTGCAAAGGATATAAATAGTTATGTTTTCTTCTTTTTCTTTTGGCTGCTTGAGTTAGGGGTCATCCATCTCAATACTACCCTGTCTTCTACATACCTCTTTAAAACCAACTGCCTGCATGTCTTCCCTGACCACGTCCATGGCCTTTTTCTTTACCGCCTCCCTGGCAGCTCCATCCTCACCTTTATTTAAACCAATCTAGCCTCACCTTGTCACCAAAATGTCATACCTGTGCGGTCCCTCTAATAAACTTGTTTCTTATCCTGTCCATCCTTATTGTATATTTAACTCTGCTACCTCCAGCTACACCTCCTATCTTTTTGTCAATGTGACTGTCTCTAAACGATACAACATAGCAGTTCTCACCACAGTCCTATAAACTTTCCCTTTCCCTCTTTCCCTTTCCCCCTGAACTGTTGACCCCAGGTACTTACACTCATATTCCTTTACCACCTCTTTTCCCTGCAACTTCACCACTCCACTGCCCTCCCTCCCATTCACACACATGTACTCTGTCTTACTCCTACTGACTTTCATTCCCTTTCTTTCCAGCACGTACCTCCACTTCTCCAGGCTCTTCTCAACCTACTCCCCTCCCTCGCCACAAATCACAATATCATCCGCAAACACGATAGTCCAGGGACACTTGGAAACAGGATAGGGCTCAGAGTCAATCCTTCATGCAATCTAACCTCCAACTTAAACCAAACCAAATCATACATGTCCTCATACATGTCCTGCACCACCCTCACATACTTCTCTTCCACACCTGACTTCTGCATACAATACCACAACTCCTCCCTTACGTATGCTTTCTCTAGATCTACAAACACAATGCAACTCGTTTTGACCTGCTCTATACTTCTCCATTGACTTTATCAAAACAAAAATTGCACCTGTAGTGCTCATTATCAGCATGAATACTGAATGCTCACAGATAGTCAACTCTTCTTTCAGCCTAGCTGCCACTACTCTTTACCAAAACTTCAAGGGGTGTCTGATCAACTTTATTCCCCTGTAGTTACTGCAGGTCTGCACATCTCCCTTATTCTTAAAAATTGGTACCAGCACACTCCTTTTCCTTTACTCAGGCATCCACTCACCTTCCAGAATCTTAAACTATATAGTTAAAAACTCCACTGCCATCTCTTCTGAACATCTCCACGCTTCTACTGGTATGTTATCTGGGCCAACCGATTTTCCACTCACTTTCTCCTTACTAATCCTATCCACTTCCTGCTTCATGATCTCCACATAACCTTAACCTTCTCTGTCTTATTTTCCTCATTTACCAGCTGTTTAAAATACTTCCCTCACCTTCTATACTCCCCTAGCTAGTCAACACATTTCCATTTCTATTTTTATTGCCCTACTTGAAGCACATCCTTTCAAGCTTGGTCTCTCTGCCTAACCAATCAGTACAAATCCATTTCTCCTTCTTTAGTGTCCAATTTTAAAGATTATAGTATCTTATATTCATACATACATACATACATACATACATACATACATACATACATACATACAGGTGGATTTCAATAAAGTAGAATATAATTAAAAAGTTAATAATTTAATATTATAAATTGTAGCGAATGGGAGAGAAGAGGGAAAAACCATTTACAAAGATAAGATGAGTATATAGTTTGAATAACAGTTTGCCTGCATTCTCCACCATTATATGTAGCGAATTAAGCTTGCAAAGAAGAGGGAATATTTATAAGCAATTACAACTTATAGTAACAATTATAGTTACTTCTAAATATTAAAATTAAGTTGAATTGACTGTAATGGAATTAACGTTACACTCATTTGGTCTGTTTGTCAGCCGAACAGACAGTATAATATTTTATAAATTTTATAAAGGAGGTATCTCCCCGGCCGAGTAAGACGCAACCCCCCTTTACTTTATACTGTACAATTAATAGAGCATGTAGTTCAGATGGAATGTTGCAGGAACCTTAAAATATGAGCGGCACTTAGAGACAATCACTTGTGAAAAATTAGAAAGAAAACAAAAATTTAAATAAAAATAAAGTTCACAAAAGTTAAAAATAGGAAAAAGAGGAAGAGAAAGGAAAAGAAGAAAGGAGAGAAATCAAGGAAAGGAATGGCAAGCTTATACTTCAAAATTAATCACACCCTAATTAAGAAATCGTCACAGAAATTTAAATTCACCTTAAGATTCAATAAAAGGGGTTCACATTTGAATATGCATTTATATTGGTTGGTAAAACGGTTACTTGCATTGGCTTGTTGCACAAGAGTCCGGATGTGACAAAGAGATCTTTGAAGAGTCAGTTAGGATGAAGTCAGATGTTCTTCCAGGTTCTCCTAAAGATCAGAGCAGTTGTTGTTCTTGAAAGTGAAGCTTGCCGGAAGATCTTGAAGGAAGAGAGAGTCATTTCCAAGCTGTTCCGAACGGGCCTTCGGGCCCTTCCCTCAAGTGAGTTGACTTGACCTGGCTGACTGACTTGAAGATAAAGCTGGCTGGAGATCTCAAAAGGATTTGAAGAGTCGCTGCTGGGCTGTTCTAAGCGTCCGACTCTCCAGGCCTTCGGGCCCCCGGGCCTTCGGGCCCCGGGCGTCCAAGCCTTTCCGGTCGAGCTGAGTGAGCGAGCTTGCTTGACTTGACTGACTGTTGATTAGTTGGGTTCAAGATGTTTTAAAGGTCCTGAACCCCACCCATCTTTGGGGGAATGGCCAATGCTATGGCCTGAAATTTTGGAGGGAAAAACTTCCCTTGTTCCTGTGTTTGTGGGCATGGTTTCCGGGTTATACTTGCTTTGGAGAACTTACAGTTTTATCCAAAGTGTATTAAGACAGTATGGTACATTTCATGATCAAATAAAATGCACCACTGTTTGAAAAATAAGGAACAGATAATTTTTATATTAGACATGGAAAGCAAAGACAGCATTAACACAGAGGTACATTACATACCAGTTAACATTTAACATACTATTAAAATACCAGTATTTAAGGTGTAACTTTGTTAATACAACATTATATTCTGGCGTATACAATGCACCCTTGTTAGGAAAGAAATAATAAAGAGAAGATAATTTAAAATCAACTTTGAAATCAAAAAGAAGAGACAACATTAAAACAGAGGTATATTACTAAACCAGTGTAACTATTATTGAGGTAGAGTTAAACACTTGCTTTATCTATAGGAGAAGATACAAACAAGATGTATGTTTGTGTCATGTGAAGTGGGACATTTTATTTATTAGTTAATTAATAAAAAAATGCTCCCTTTTGGTGTGAACCAGAGAGGCCAGGGGGTTATCTGGCTTTCGGGGTGGTGTGTGTGTGTGTGTGTGTATACTGTGTAAGGTATAGAGACTGGCTTGTGTTATCAGTTGAATGCTGCTTATCAGCTGGAGAGGTCAGGGTTTGTCCTGAAATTTGTGTCTTCCGGGGCGGGGGTGTGACACTGTGATATACAAACTCTCAATAAAAGTGTAAGCCGTGGTGCTCATCCTTTGATTGAAAAGCAGATGTCAAGGGTTAAAAGGAAATTCCTGAGACATGAAGTCTAAATGACATGACGCTACAAAATATTAAGTTGATTTTAGTAATTCAATAAAAAAGTGAAACTCGTATATTATATAGATTTATCATACACAGACTGATATATTTCAAGTGTTTATTTCTTTTAATTTTGATGGTTATAGCTTACAGCTAATGAAAAGCCAAAATTCAGAAACTTAGAAAATAAGAATATTCTGAAAAGGTTCAACATGGACTCATGGTGTCACACTTTAATCAACTAATTAACTCAAAACAAATGCTGTCAGCCCGCTTGAGCATTTCTGGCATTGCTGCCTCCACCACCGTAAAACCGCCCCCTTGCAACCTTCTACGCGGAAATGGCATCCATCTTGCAAACACATATAAGGATGCCAGTACCCTCCAATCTGTGCCAGATTGCCTTCAAGGCTTGCCCTGATTAAACTCCAGTGTTTTTCCCTGAAATATTTAACCTTCTGTTACCAACCTGTTTCCGCCTGAATTTTTTTTACCTCTGGCCTTCAGACCGCTCCTGTTTTCCCGACTCTCCCCTCCGAGTAACGGATCTTGACTCTCAACGCGCTCTGGTTCTCAGCTCGGCTCACGCTCACTTTGTTCTGGATCTCGGCTCGGCTCGGCTCGCACTCAACACGCTCTAAATTCCACTCTCTTAAGAAATGAGATGGCCAGTAGAAAAACATTCTTGACTCTTAGAAAACTCAAGGAAACCTCGGGCAAGGGCTTGAAGGGAGGCTTAGACAGGACCTTCAGCACTACGGCCAGGTCTCACAAAGGCACTCTTGGTCGCACCTGAGGCCTTAGCCAATGGGTACCGTGGAGGAAACCTGTCACTGGCGGGTTCATCCCTAGCGACTGCTCAACAAGCAGAGCATAATAGGCCGCAATAGCGGACACGTAAACTTTTAGGGTGGAAGAAGACAACACTTTGGCAAACTGGGCAGTTAACTGGATTTAATTGGTGGCCTTCGCACCATATAGTGAACAGGCGCCACTTTGCGGCATACGACCTACTCATGAAGGAAGCTCTGGAGCTGAATGAGTGAGAGAAATCCAGAGGGGACAATGCAAGGGTCTCTTGAGTCACAAAGAGGTCCACTTGTGCTCTGCAAATCTGGGTGCCTCATGCCTCGGCCTTTACTTCGAAAGGGCATCTGCTCCTTGGTTCAAGTGTTCTGGGGTGTATACTGCCCTCGGTGAGAGCAGGTTCCCTTGGGCTCACAGGAGGATTTGTCATGCCAGCTTGTAAAGGCGGCAAGAGCACAGAGCCCCCTAGTGGATGATGAAGGAGACCACTGATGTGTTGTCTATATAGATCAGCACATGATTGCCTTAGGTTCGAGAGCAAATGCTTCAATGCTAAAAGCACGGCCAGCATCTTCAGGCAGTTGATGTGCCACAAGAGATGGGGTCCTTTGCATAGACCTTGGGCGGAATGGCCACTCATGACCGACCCCCAACCCATGAGAGAGGCATCCATTGTTAACATTATGCAATGACAAGGAGCTCGCAAAACAGGGCCCTTTAACAGAAACCCAGTTTCCCTCCACCTATCCAATGACCAATTAGGCTCACCACATAACCTTAATTGTGTGGAGTGGGTTGCCCTTACAGGAGAACCCTTTGGTCCTGAACCATCATTGCAGGGGTCACATGTATATGTATATGTATGAGACCAAGTGGCACCACATTGGATGCAGCTGCCATCAGACCCAGCAGCCTTTGGTACTGCTTTACAGTGAGTGACTGGCCTTTTCTCGCTCTCTTGATGGCTGTGAGGATGGACTCGACTTGAGCAGGAGATAACTGCACCCGCATAGTGGTCGAATCCCACACCACGACTAGGTAGGTAACGGAGAAAGTACACTTTTCTTAGCGTTCAGTCATAACCCCAATTCCTTCATGTGGGTAAGAATGAAATCTTGATGCTGGGTCGCCAAATGCTCCGATTTAACTAATATCAACCAATCTTTGATATGGTTCAGTATGCGGATGCCCTGGAGTCTCACACTTCGTCAAGGTGTGGGGTGAGAGTGCTTCGGCTTCGGCTTTGGTAAGCTTCGGCTCCAAAAGCAAACCTCAGGCACTTCCTGTCTGAAGGAAGGATAGGTAAAGTGGAAGTACTTAGGTAAGTGGAAGTAGATCCTTCAGCTCTATCGTGACAAACCAGTCCTCGGGACTGATGACAAAATTATTTACACAATTCTAACATACCTATTAGCTTGTTAATTTCTTTTTTTCGGACAAGCCTAAATCATCCTGACACCGGACCTCTGGAGTTCTCTTTAATTTAAGACCCCTCATTGCTGCTGAGGACAGTTTCACTTGAACAGTGTAAAGATCTACAAAGTTACTGTGAAAGAATTAACTAAGAAGTATGAGGATAGATTTAAACTGTAAATGAGGCCTGTTAAAATGAGTTAGGGCTACAGTTGCATTCAAGTACACATTTTGAACAGATAATAACCTCAACAAGGAAAAATAATAATGAATCGGCATGCTAACGTCATTCTACTACTCCTTCCAGGTTTCATGTTTGTGGACATAAACAACATAAATATCCTATTTAAACACAACAAAAACATTTACTTCCTTACTTATTTATAAAACTAACTAAATCCGTCAACACAAAATTCATCACCAAGTTGAGTTCTTATGCACCATTAACAGCACTATGTAAAAAAGTCACTGAAAAAACATTAAATGTTTTATTACAAGTGAAATTCAACTCAGCATGATTTTTCTAATCAGGGAGACCAGTAGACCGAGAGAAAGAAGAGCTCACTTCACGCGTAACTCAATGTACACACAATTATTACAGAGTGTTGGCATGTTAACATCTTACACATTGGTGCTTGGAGTCACCATGCTTCTAGCACAATGTGCCGTTTTCAGACTCTCCATGTGCCAAAACTAAATCTATTCCTCTCTCTTTTTCTTACATACACAATATATTTTAGGAACAATGTAAAAAAAAGTTAATACAACAAACAAATAGCATATTTCAAGTATTTAGCAGTTCTAATAGTTTGCACAGTCACTAGAAGAACACGGGAGGCCTGTTTTAGCTTGTGATTCTTCAATTTATTCAGCTCACCCACTGGCAGTATAAGTATCAGTACCCATATCCAGCAATAACAGAAATATACAAAATTATGAAAGTTACATGCTTTACAAAATGTATTTGATTTATTATATTTATTTTTTTATTATAGGTACCTACAGTTCACTCTGAGGTTGGGCAGTCGGAGTACCCTTAGTTCCTGTCCTGCCCCAGATCAGCCTGGGGAAGGATTGCTGCTGCATTACTCTTCAGATAATGGTATCACCTGGAACTTGCTACAGCATTACTCTTATGAAGGCTACCATGAGCCCAGGTAATTGCATCCTCTGCATATTGTATTTTAGCTTTCACATTTGATTACAAGACCAATACCTGCAGAGAAATTGTTAGAATGCACACTATACAGCATGCTCTCTTTGATAGGATTGTGTCAGTAGAGCTCCCACCTGATGCCAAAAAGTTTGGGGTACAGTTCCGCTGGTGGCAGCCACACCACTCAGGAAGTGGACAAGATGTTTGGGCACTAGATGAGATCAGTATGACATCTGTGCTTTTTAACACCATTAGTCTGGACTTCAGTAATGTGTTGGATGTCACACAAAGTCTGGGATTCAACTTGGGCCATGTGCAGCCATACTGCCAGCATGACTGGACTCTCAGGTACACACACACACACACACACACACACACACACACACACACACACACAAATAATTATTAAATTTAATATGTCTGGGCTGAAAGTTCACCTTTGTACATAAAATTAATTCTAAGCACAAAGGAAAGACAAATCAGAAATGGCTTAGGGACAACTCGGTGAATGTCCTAAAGTGGCCCATCCAGAGCCCTGACTTGAACTTTATTGAACATCTCTTAAGAAACCTGATAATGGCTGTTCACTGATGCTCCCCATCAAACTGGACACAACTTAAGAGCATTTGCCATGAAGAATGACAGAAAATTTGTGAAAAAAAAGTGTTTCAATTAAGTACTAAATAAAGGGTCTGCATACTTACATAAATATTATTAAAGTACTGACTGTGGAAAAATGAAATAAAAAAAGCAAATAAATCAAAAATAAAAATAAACAATTGTAGAATCAGTCAGCAAAATTTTAAGTAAATGGGGTCTGAATATTTTTCAAATGCATTGTATATATATATATATATATATATATATATATATATATATATATATATATATATATATACCTACGTTTGTTTGTGTGTGTGTGTGTGTGTGTGTGTGTGTGTGTGTGTGTGTGTGTGTCTGTGTGTGTGTGAGAGAGTAGTTTTTAAACTTTACTTTTAACCTGTTAGCCTTCACCACAGCTTTTGGGACTCACAGCTGAAAATGCCCTACCTAATTTAAATGTTAACAGTTCTTGGTAAAAGTGGGCTACATTTAAGTTAACATGCTTAATAAGACAATGTTATAGATAAAGGTTATGTTCCTTGAATATCAATTTCCTGCAATGAACATGATTATTATTTCATATATAAATACATAAAATCAGTCCTTGAGAAATCCAGAAAAGTATGTGGTAAAAGCCAAGTTTATATGTCAAATATTATTAAGATTTATTATTAAGACACACACACACACACACACACACACACACACACACACACACACACACACACACACACACATTATATTTTGTATACAAAGCAAAGTAAGGAAATATTTATGAGTAATTATAACGGGTTTTAGTTACTCCTAAATATTTATGTTAAGTTGAAATTGACGGTAATGGAATTAACGTTACACTTATTTGGTCTGTTCGTCCGGCATATAATCTATATTAGTTTTATAAAAGAGGTAACTCCCCGGCTCTCCCAAGAGAGAGGAAACCCCCCTTTACTTTATACTAATTAATAGAGCATGTAGTTCAGATCGAATGTTGCAGGAACCTAAAAATGTGAGCGGCACTCAAAGACAATCACTTGTGAAAAATTTGGTGTGTGTGTGTCTGTATATGTGTGTGTGTGTGTGTCACAAACAGATGTACTGGGGCAGAGTTCCGAGAGTGAATAGTTTTTTGTTTGAGGGTCCCTGTGAATTCAACCAGAGAGGCCAGGGGGTTATCTGGCTTTCGGGGTGGTGTATATATATGTGTGTGTGTGTGTGTGTGTGTGTGTGTGTGTGTGTGTGTGTGTGTGTGTGTGTGTGTGTGTGTGTGTGTAAGGTATAGAGACTGGCTTGTGTTATCAGTTGAATGCTGCTTTGAATCTGGAGGGGTCAGGGTTTGTCCTGCTTTGTGTGTCTTCCGGGGGGGTATGACACTGTGGTATACAAGCTCTCCATAAAAGTGTAAGCCATGGTGCTCATCCTTTGATTGAAAAGCAGATGTCAAGGGTTCAAATGAAATTCCTGAGACATTAAGTCTAAATGACATCCACCAGATGTTACAGAAGCCCGAGATTCCGTCTCTTTTACTGTATTTTATTTTTTGTTTGTTTTTTTTAGTGGGTGGTCTCAGTTGTTTTTTAACACTATATTCTACCAAGCATATTTGTTTTGTTTTTTTCAACACCAAGATGGCGTTTTTTTGCGATAATTATTGGAAACCTACAAACAAAACACCAAAGTACTGTGACGTAAACAAAAGAATAACCATCTAAATTACACTAATGTTGTAAACACTATTGTTTGGTTGGCGCAAAAATGCTTTGGATGCATTTGTGACTTGTTATTACACTCGTTATTTTTTTTTATGTATGTTGCTTGTGTGTGCTGCTTACACACATTCAGCGAATACATTTGTGATGTTTTATATTGAAAAACAGTGATAAAAAATCGCTGCTTGGGGTTTAGGCCTTTAGAATGCTATATATATATATATATATATATATATATACAGTGAGGAAAATAAGTATTTGATCACCCTGCTATTTTGCAGGTTCTTCCACTTAGAAATCATGGAGGAGTCTGAAATTGTCATCGTAGGTACATGTCCACTGTAAGAGACATAATCTAAAAAAAAAAATCCAGAAATCACTAAATATGATTTTGAAACTATTTATTTGTATGATACAGCTGCAAATAAGTATTTGAACACCTGTCTATCAGCTAGAATTCTGACCCTCAAAGACCTGTTAGTCTGCCTTTAAAATGTCCACCTCCACTACATTTATTATCCTAAATTAGATGCACCTGTTTGAGGTCGTTAGCTGCATAAAGACACCTGTCCACCCCATACAATCAGTAAGAATCCAACTACTAACATGGCCAAGACCAAAAAGCTGTCCAAAGACACTAGAGACAAAATTGTACACCACCACAAGGCTGGAAAGGGCTACGGGGAAATTACCAAGCAGCTTGGTGAAAAAAGGTCCACTGTTGGAGCAATCATTAGAAAATGGAAGTCGCTAAACATGACTGTCAATCTCCCTCGGACTGGGGCTCCATGCAAGATCTCACCTCGTGGGGTCTCAATGATCCTAAGGAAGGTGAGAAATCAGCCCAGAACTATATATACACACATACACACACTGGTGATCAAAATTTGAGAACAATTTATAAAACAATTAAACAATTCTGAAATAATGTCATCTTCACTGCTCAACAGTTGAGGAAGTTTTTGTCCTGTCTATACCATGCTACCAGAACACCTTTTCCACAAATTAACTAAGGCATTTCCAAAAAAAACATTATTTTGCAAAAAAAACACTGATCAAAATTAGAGAACAACAATGACTGTAGCATGGAAAAAGATTACAACAAAATTTGCTGAAGGTTACAACAGTCAGCAATTAGTAGGAAGTGTACAGGCCTCTGCTCTGAATGACTTCAGCACATCTGTGGCCACAGGACAGCACTAGTCTCTCACACTGCTCTGGTGTGATTTTGGTCCACTCTTCTTCCAGTCTCCTCCACAGTTCGGTGACTGTAGTGGGTTTTTTGGCCATAACATTGTCGCCAAGGATTTTCCAAAAGTTCTCAATTGGGTTGAGATTAGGACTCTGGGCAGGCCATGTCATTATTTCAATGTTTTCAGTTTCAAGGAACTGCTTTACCCGTTTTGCTGTGTGACATGAACACTGCGAGCTGATTGGGTGATGAACGCAGGGAAGGAACCATATGTTGTTGAAGAAGGTTCTGAAAAATATTTGCATTCACTCTGCCATGTAGCTGTATAAGAGTCCCAACTCCTGCTGCAGAAAACATGCCCCAAACGATGACGCTTCCTATAATAATGTTTTTTTTGGAAATGCCTTAGTTATTTTGTGGAAAAGGTGTTCTGGTAGCATGGTATAGACAGGACAAAAACTTCCTCAACTGTTCAGCAATGAAGATGACATATATATATTAGGGGTGGCATGGTTCACAAAACCCACAGTTCGGTTCGTATCACGGTTTTAGGGTTACGGTTTTCAGTTCTGTATGGTTCTTGTTGTTATTTTTTCTTTTAATCTTCAACACTCCAGAAATTTCCTTCAGCATTTGATATATAGCTTATTAGCTTAATAATCCACAATGTTATGTTACAGTATTAACATTTTTGTAATGTAATCATGCACTAACTGAATTTGACTTGACTTTAAGCATGCTATTGGGACCATCTCTGAGTAAAAGCTAGGTGAGATTTTAAAACAGCAAGAGTGAAGACATTGATGATGACATGCTTTTCGTTTATTTGGCAAAAAAAAGGAGAACGTGTATTGTTATCTCTACAGGAACTTGTGCCTTTTTACCACACAAAGAATGAAATTAACTTGCATTTATCAAACTGCCAACTTCAAGGTAGCTCTTACAAAAAAAAAATAATAATAAATTGAAAGAAAAAGAGAGGAACTCTTACAAGCTCTGTCTTTTAAATGAGTCAAAATATTTTATACATAAATATATAATATAATGTAATAACATAATATAATGAGGCTTGACAATAGCAAAGGCCATAAGTTTAACCATCTTAACACAAAAACAGTATAAACAATGCTTCTATTCCTTGAGAGTAAGGATACACTTCTTTCACTTGAAATTAAAGTGCAGTATTTAGAAACTTTGGAAAAGATTAAAGTGCCACTGTATATATTTAAATATTAAAAACAAAAATGCTGGCTATCAAAATTGCTATAAAATGTTGCATAAAAAAACACTCCTTCACACTCAATCACGCTGCATGGTTGCATATCTTTTGCTATAAACATTCCCAATGCTTTAGTTATGGCTATTGCCCTGTCCGACTTATCACTGAGAGGTTGCTTAAATACTGCGGACAGTAGAAGTTGTTTCCTAACCGTCTCTCTCGTGTTTGTGCTTATCGACACATTTTCGTGATGTCTTCTCAAATGAACTATCATCAGAAGTGTTGCCATTAGCATATTGAATGCATTTTGCACAAAGCTTGCACACAGTCGCAGTTTTATCGACTGTTTTATTTCCGTTGTCATCGTAAGTAACATGAAATCCAAAACGTTCCCACACACCAGATTTGAACGACGCGGGCGCATCCGCCAACTCCGGGCAGCCTTCATTATCTCCTCCACTTGCCATTTCTGCAGCACTCATTACTCAACTTTTACTGTCTATATGTATGTTCGTGCGAAACTGTCTGAGGTGAAACTGAGCACGGGGTTACATTGCGCATGCCTCGAACCATGCGACGCACACACGAACCGAACCGAGACAAGCGAACCGAATGGTTCGGGTGTTTTTTTTATGTACCGTGCCACCCCTTTTATATATATATATATATATATATATATATATATATATATATATATATATATACACACGAACCCGGATCCAAAAAAATTGGGACACTGTACAAATTGTAAATGAAAAAGGAATGCAATAATTTACAAATCTCATAAACTTATATTTTATTCACAATAGAATATAGATAACATATCAAATGTTGAAAGTGAAACATTTTGAAATGTCTTGCCAAATATTGGCTCATTTTGGATTTTATGAGAGCTACACATTCCAAAAAAGTTGGGACAGGTAGCAATAAGAGGCCGGAAAATGTAAATGTACATATAAGGAACAGCTGGAGGACCATTTTGCAACTTATTAGGTCAATTGGCAACATGGTGGGTATAAAAAGAGCCTCTCAGAGTGGCAGTGTCTCTCAGAATTCAAGATGTGCAGAAGATCACCAATTCCCCCAATGCTGTGGCAAAAAATAGTTTTTTTATAGATTAATGAATAGCAATATCAGAAAGGAGTTTTTCAGAGAAAAATTGCAAAGAGTTTGAAGTTATTATCACCTACAGTGCATTATATCATCCAAAGATTCAGAGAATCTGGAACAATCTCTGTGCATAAGGGTCAAGGCCGGAAAACCATAGTGGATGCCCTTAGCCGGCACTGCATCACATACAGGAATGCTACTGTAATGGAAATCAGAACATGGGCTCAGGAATACTTCTAGAAAACATTGTCAGTGAACACATTCCATCATGCCATTCGCCGTGGCCGGCTAAAACTCTATAGTTCAAAAATGAAGCCATATCTCAACATGATCCAGAAGCTCAGGCGTTTTCTCTGGGCCAAGGCTAATTTAAAATGGACTGTGGCAAAGTGGAAAACTGTTCTGTGGTCAGACGAATCAAAAATTTTAACTTCTTTTTGGAAAACTGGTATGCCATGTCATCCAGACTAAAGAGGATAAGGACAACCCAAGTTGTTATCAGTGCTCAGTTCAGAAGCCTGCATCTCTGATTGTATGGGGTTGCATGAGTGAGTGTGGCATGGGCAGCTTACACATTTGGAAAGGCACAATCAATCCTGAAAGGTATATCCAAGTTCTAGAACAACATATGCTCCCATCCAGACGTCGTCTCCTTCAGAGAAGACCTTGCATTTTCCAACATGACAATGCCAGACCAACATCATGGCTGCGTAGAAGAAGGATCCGGGTACTGAAAGGGCCAGCCTGCAGTGAAGATCTTTCACCCATAGAAAACATTTGGCGCATCATAAAGAGGAAAATGCGACAAAGAAGACCTAAGACAGTTGAGCAACATTCCTATTCCTAAACTTGAGCAACTTGTCTCCTCAGTCCCCAGACGTTTGCAGACTGTTATACAAAGAAGAGGGGATGCCACACAGTGGAAAACATGGCCTTGTCCCAACTTTTTTGAGATGTGTTGATGCCATGAAATATAAAATCAATTTATTTTTCCCATAAAATTATACATTTTCTCAGTTTAAACATTTGATATGTCATCTATGTTGTATTCTGAATAAAATATTGAAATTTGAAACTTCCATATCATTGCATTTCTGTTTTTCACAATTTGTACAGTGTCCCGACTTTTTTGGAATTGGGTTTATATATATATATAACCTATATATACTATTTATGTTGCTGAGCTCACCAGTGCATTCTGTTTTTGTCAATCTTTTGATTTGACCACTCCTAAATATATACACACATATAAATGTACCTATATAATATATAAGCACTCTCTTTAATAGGAATATGACATTAACTAAAGTACATGCATAGCATCCAAATATTTTTATATTAATGTTTTTTGGGCTGGTCTACAGAATCCACAATGTATGCCACTTTTTAGGATTTAATTGTTGGAAAATATTTTATTCAATGTCTTTACTAAAATGGAAGATTACACATTGTTTTAAATGTTGTGTTAACATGGTTTTATTATGTTATGCATTTCAGATTTATACCCCTTGTTTTTTTTAACTTGCTATTTTTTCTTTTACTTGTACCTTTTTATTGTACTTAAGTAAATTGTCATCAGAGTAATACTACTTTGACTTTAGTATAGCATTTTAGTACTTTTCATTTTTTTATGTGCCTATGAGCTTTGAGTTTTTGGATGAAAAACCAGTCCAGTCTTTTACTGTTGTTGCCCAAATGAAAGTGACTTTTTACTGCCTGATTTATGCACTGCTCATTTGCCACATTATTGGTTGCTAAATGTAAAGATAACAAGATACTACTTTTTATTTGGATTGTGAGTGTGTACATGCAGATATATATCTGTATTATACTGTAGGTATCTATATAAAATCCTTAATATTATATCCTTATGTTCTCATGTTCATATTTGCACAGTTTCTCTGGAGAAAGTACACTTGGCTCCAGTATTCGCTATGTGGAGACTCAGTCCATGCAGATTGGGGCTTCCTACACATTGCAGTTCTCCCTAATAATGGGCTGCGGTCGTGAGCCCTCCCCCCATATTGACACACAGATTCGACTTGAGTTCTCTACTAATCATGGCTTGACCTGGCACCTAGTAAAACAGGTGAGAAATATGGGTTTTAGACATGGGTTTGAGCTGTGACCTCTTGAGCTGGGTGACATAACATTAGAACCAAGCAACCAATCTGAGACACAGGAGAATTTAAATGCACACAGACAGTAGGACACATGTCTCAATGATTAACGGGGGGGGGGGGGGGACATGAGGGAACAATAGGGACATCTAGTAGACAAAGTGTAAAGTAAGGGGAAACCCTGTTAAGACTTCAAATCCTGACCCCAAACTATCTGATTTGTATTAAACTATGATCAAAATCTGTAAGTTACATATGTTTATTTTACCCACAGGTATGTCTACCAGGCATGCCAAGTTGTCCTGAGTTTACTGCTCCCAGTGTCTACCATCCTTCTGAGTTCATTGCTTGGAAAAGGATCACCCTTCCTCTACATCAAAAAACATGGTGAGTGTTTATAAATATATTTCAACCATTAAAACTTAAAGTGGAAAAAGCTTTCTTATAGGAATAGAGTGTTGAAATGTTGGTGTTTGCAGACTGTGGGGAGAGTAGGTGACAGACTGTGACAATAATGGTATATCCTCTTGGAACACCCTGGGGCATTTTTGGGAAAGAACTGAGGAAGCGCTTGGTCAAACAATTGAATGTTTATTTTTGTTGTTTTTTTTCGGGTGATCTTATTAATTAAATTCTTGATTTTGAAAAGCATGGTGGGAATTGGGTCTGGTGTGATCAGAGTGTTGCTGTGTTTTTTTTTTTTGCTAAACAAGTATTTGATGTTGCAGTGTTTTGCTTCCCAGCCTTGATAGCCTTAGATCTGAGCAGCAGAGGTGGAAGTGCTAGAAGAGTTTTGTGATGTGTAAAAAAAAAATAAAATAAAAAAATAAAAAGTTTGTGTAACGACTGGTTAGAAGAGTGATAATGTCAGGGATCCACCTGCCATGCCCCCTTTGGTGGCCCTCTATGCCTCCGCTCTCCCTAGAGCTCCAGGTTTAACCACGCACACCAGGAGCTCATCATCACTCATGCCTCCACTCTCTCTGAAGCTCCAGGTTTAACGAGGCACACCTGAAGCTTATCATCACTCCACCCCGCCCCTACATAAACCCCTCACTCACATTCACTCCCCGTTCGTTATTGTTTATGTTGGACTTCCCGTACTGCATGTTTTCGCGGTCCGGTTTTCATACAGGACTCCTCTCATCCGTTTCATTCGGACTCCAGAATCCCGTACCGGCTGCGCTTCCCCTCCCTGTGCATCTCGGGTCAGCTACGCTTCTCCCAATGCGCAACTCGGACTCTCTCTCTCTCAACCCAAGGACTGCCGTGTGTGTGTGTGTGTGTGTGTGTGTGTGTGTGTGTGTGTGTGTGTGTGTGTGTGTGTGCATGTGTTTATCTCTCTCTTCGCTCACACCCTGACAGATATGGTTTAATGGTTTTTTTAATTTATAAGCATTGGCCAGTCATTGGATTTTTGGAGTGCATAGGCCATTTAAACACACAAGCATTTGGTGAGAAGAGAGAGATAGAGTGACTACTTTGACTAAGTGAACATTTCTGCATGGGATGATCCTAGATGTGTCAGGGAGACTACAGTAGTAAAACAAAAATTTAATATTTCCTTAGTCAGTTTTTCCTCAGAAGCACTCCACCTAGCCAAAATATATCTGAGAACTATCACTAGACTTCAGCAGAGTTGTTATATTGTTAATGGTTTTATTAATTTAGTTGCTGTTTGTTTTATTATAAAATTTACTTGTTGGTAGTTTTACATTACTTAGAAAGTTATTGACATCACTATTTGGATCTTCACATGATGAGTATAGATAATGAAAGAATAAGGTAAATTATAATTTATTAGTATTTTTGGTGATCATCTTTCTGATGATTTCTTAGTAATTGGGGATTTCCTTGTTTATTATTTTTTATTTTAAATGAGGTATGCTAAAAAGTTACCAGATGTATTATTATACTCAATGTTTTCTTGCCTGAGTACTGCAAATGAGATGAATGCATATCCAGTTTTTGTGTTTGTTTTGTTTAGTTTAGTTTTGGTAGTGTATAACATTTCATTTGTTATCTTTGGAATAACATTAATTTTGTCATGTAATCAGAGAATACATAGCAGTGGAAGTAGATGTAAGTGCTGAGTTTATATAAAAAAAATTTATTTAAAATGAAAGGCAGACAGATCCAAATATCAACATGGAAACATAGAAAAGCTTAGGGTTAGTCAAATGGCAGACAACACGGGGAGAAAATCTGCCCAATTGCTACCTATACTTATGTAACACATTTAGAATCTGTCTGAACAACAAACCAAATGCATTGTGAAATTTGATAGATGGAAGTACAGTATGTAGGCTACTACACTAGCTATATGTAGGTGCAAATCTCCAGATCTTGGGATTGTAAAAAATTGTTACAGTATATTTTTTACAATCAACATGCCTCTCTGTTTATATTCATGCTATGTAATAAAATGGGTAATTATTATAAAACTTGTTCAAACACAGTAGTGGTTTAAAAGCTGAACATATTCACCAGACTTATGCAGGATAAGCACTATTTGGCTTTTTCTCTTAGATTTACATTGTGTTTAATAGAGAGGTATTGGTGTTAAATTTAGGGTGTATCATCATGGTAAAAACAAACATTTATATACTCAAATATCTCTTACTTTTTATTTCCACATACATACTTATGCATTGTGCACTACAGAGGTATGAGAGTACCTGAAACTCATACTTAGTATAGATACCTTACTGCAAAACTAACTCCGTTATAAACTAATTTTAATAAGACTTGAGTCTTATTGAGGATCTGATTTAAACAGTACTTACAAATTTTACTCTTAAATATTACTATTGAATGTAGGGTCAAAGATGCACTAGTCCTCAACACCAAGATGCATGCTACTGGAAAATAATTAACTGTAAATAAAAACAGAATGCAATGATTTGTGAATCTCATAAACCAATATAGAACATAGAATTAAAATTAAAATGTTTAAACTGAACTAAGACCACACTGGAGATATAGATGCTTGTACTAAATAGGATCAATTTATTTAATATCAATCACATACACAAACATCAAATGGGACAGTATAGGTATTCTCCACAAAGAATTAGAGTAGAAGAAACTTTGAAAGGCTTTGACTACTGGACAAGTCATTTAGAGGATAAGGTGGGTAATGATTTGACACTTACATACACTTATGAATTCCCATTAAAATTCCCATAACTGAACCTTATCCAGTCTAAACTGTTATTCTAGGGACTGAAACCAATTTGCCAAAGAGAAATCTCAGTTGAATTCCCTGAGTGCAGACTTACAAAATGTCCCACTTCAGGTCAGGGTACTCCAGCAGGCTTTACCTTGAGGCATGGTCATGGTGGATGATGAGACTGCTGCCAGAGTACCACCTGTTTGTAACAGGCTCTGTAGTCCTCTTTGTTTTTTTTGCCAGATGTTGAAACAGGGGGTAGAACCACTGGTCCTGTTCTATGCACATTTTGAGGAGGCCATGTGTTGTTTTTTGTGGATGTCATTGAGGGTGTTGAAAATCTTAACAAGTGCTAAAAACTCAGTATTTCTTGTGTTTTGTTCTTTCTGTATTGATAATGATTTACATACATTATTTAATAAATGATCTACATATCCCAAGCATAGCATAGGTAGGCTTCTCCTAACAGTAGTGGCAGCAGATGGGCCATTCATCGGTTTCTTTGTATGTTTGAAGAGCTGACTGAGTGACTCTGGGACATACTGTGGGTCATCTTCAGTTTTCTTAATTCATAAACTTTGCAATTTTGAAATTTGCATTTTTTTAATTCAAGTTATCTTTCACTGTTGAGTTTATTTATTGTATTTAATACTTTGCTACACATTTTTAAAAAAACATTTTTTTCCTAATTAAAAACAGCAAGCATAGGCCATTCCCTGTAGAACTGTGAATAAACAAGCTAAAGAAAGCACATTAACATATGTAATTGACCTAAGGAGGGAGGTATCCAGCTTCAGTGTGTGGAGCGTGGAATGTTTTTAGTCTCTTTCTGTTGCTAGAAATAATGTAATTTAGTTTAATTAGTAATTTAGATCCTAGCAATAAAGGAGCACATCAAGACAGGGTTAGTGAGAGTAAGAGCAGTCCTTACTTGCCTCAGTTGAGGCAAGTTTATGATTTAACAATAAGAATTAAACACTCATTCCAAAAAGCATTCTAATTTGATAGAAATTGTTGACCAGAAAAAATGCAAAAGTTAGTCTCATGTTTACCAAAAGACATATTGATTATCCCCAAGACTATTGGGTAAATATTCTGTGGACCAATGAAAAAAAATATGAACTTTTTGGAAGTTATGCATCCCATTACATCTGCTGTTAAACTAGCGAGCACATCATTTCATAAAAAGAACATTATAACAACAGTAAAACGTGGTAGTGGTAGTGTGATGGTCTTGGGATGCTATGCAGCTTCAGGACCTGGGTGACTTGCAATAATTGATTAAATAATTTGGCTCTACCAGAAATTCCTGAAGAAAAATATCCAGCTTTCAGTTCATGACCTCAAGCTCAAGTGCACTTGGGTTATGCAGTAGACCAGGTATCCGAAACACACCAGCAAGTCCACCTCTGAATGGTTAAAAATCTGAAAAACTTCAGTCATCTTGTCAACTTTCTGAATACCTTCTCCTTGACATTTAACAACGGCCCTCCCACACACAAGGGAGGAAATGTCCTGGACCTGGTTTTCACCAGCCCTACCCCAGCTACAGACATGACTGCCACTCCACTTCAAATTTCTAATCATGACCTGGTTTCCTTTTCAATCACTCTTCCTATTGTACCTAAAAACAATTTACATGTCTCTTTTATCCGTCCTAACCTTCAAACCATCTCTCCCTCCTCTGTAGCTTCCTGTACTCTTTCATCTCTTCCTGACCCTGACTCCTTTTCCTCTCTACCCTTGGACTTTGCTACTGACTCCTTCCTCTCCTCTTTTTCCTTAACTATGGACCTCCTCTGCCCCTTGACTACAAAACCCAAGAAGACTTCTTGTCCCACACCCTGGCTGCCAGACGTTTTTCACAGCAATCGGCAAGAACTCAGATCAGCAGAGAGGAAGTGGAAAAAATCACAACTTGATGTAGACCTTGCATCTTACTGTGCACTCCTGACCAAATTTTATTCAGATGTGACTTCTGCTAAGACTGCCTTCTACAAGGAAAATCTCAAGGCTGAAGGCTTCTTGTAAGCTAACTGCTGATGAATTTGCCTCCTTCTACAATGAGAAGATTAAGAAAACCTGCAAGACCTTCACTTCCTCCCCAACAATGACTAAACAACACATCCATGAATCCCCTACTCATTTATTGTCAAGATTCTGAACCGCAACAGAAGATTAGATATTGCAAGTCATCCAATCTTGCAATCCCACCACCTGCCCTCTGGATCCAATCCCTTCAACTACACTTTAGACCATCTCACAAAATCTCCTGTCCTTCATCTCCATAATCTTGAACAGGTCCTTAATATCTGGCTAT
Organism: Silurus aristotelis; assembly: GCF_946808225.1. Taxonomy (NCBI): domain Eukaryota; kingdom Metazoa; phylum Chordata; class Actinopteri; order Siluriformes; family Siluridae; genus Silurus; species Silurus aristotelis. Next base: position 18,086,529 of record NC_139583.1, read on the forward strand.
GTGCCAACTACCTTTAAGCAAGCAAGGGTAATTTCCATCCTAAAGAAACCTGCTCTGGATCCATCAGACATTAACAATTACAGAACAGTATCACTTCTCCCCTTTCTTTCTAAATCTCTGGAACGCACTGTTTTTAACCAACTTTCTATCTATCTCTCACAGAACACCGTCCATGATCCAAACCAGTCTGGTTTCAAAGCGGCACATTCCACAGGGACGGCCCTTTTTTCTGAGAAACTGCATTTTGCTCGATCAGCCAAGCTGTCATCTATGGGTATCTTTCTGGACCTTTCAGCAGCATTTGACACAGTCAACCATAAGACTCTCTTGTCTACCTTTAGGAGCCTCTGTATCTGTGGAACAGCATGGGAATTGTTTGCTTCCTACCTGGAAGGTCGCTCATACCAGGTAACATGGAGGGGATCCACATCTGGCTCATTGCAGACTCACCATTGATGTCCCACAAGGCTCGGTACTTGGTCCCCTCCTTTTCTCCCTTTATACCCACTCCATTGGTCAAGTCATATGCCCACATGGGTTTTCTTACCACTGCTATGCAGATGACACTCAACTCATCTTTTCTTTCCCTCTCTCAGATACCACAGCTTCCGCTCAGATCTTTGCATGCTTGACAGACATATCTTCATGGATAAGTGCTAATCAATTAAAACTTAACCCCAGCAAAACAAAACTGCTGGTCATCCCAGGTCAAGATCTCTGAATAACTCTTCATGACTCTCTGCTCTCCCCTTCAGCCATTGCTCATAACCTTGGGGTAACTATAGACAATCCTTGAGGTAACTATGGACAATCATCTGTCCTTCTCCTCACATGTTGCTAATGTGGCACATTCTTGTCGATTTATTCTCTCCCCCGGGCTTGAACATCCGAATGATTCGATCTTTTTTCATTTTGAGACTGGACTAATGCAACTCTCTGTTGGCAGGTCTTCCTCTGAACGCTATTCATCCACTGCAAACGATCCAAAACGCAGCTGCATGACTTGTGTTCAATCTGCTAAAGTTCTCCCACACCACCCCACTGCTACGTTCCCTTCACTGGCTTCCAGTAGATGCACGTATCAGATTCAAAACACTGATGCTTGCCTACAAGGCCAAAAATGGACCAGCACCATCTTACCCCAGAGAACTCATCACACCTCGCACTGCACCACGCTGTCTGAGATCCTCCAGCACTGGTACCACCTTCTCTCAGAATGAGAGGTAAGTATACTTTAAGGCTCTTCTCTGTTCTGGCACATTCTCCTAAATGTCCGTACAGTGGGGTCCGTGGCTATCTAATCTGTTCGAGATGTATCATGGCTCATTGAAAACATATTTAACAAAAATTATTAACAAAAAGAATAAACTGAGTATAGAATCCAGGGTTGTGATGGTTCCAGTTCCATGGAAGTGCCCCCAAAACACAGCAAATGCAAAGTGTTTTAATATATTTTTAACTAACTTGGTAACATCCATTTTTTTTTTTTTTAACCTTATCCCATCCACCACAATTATCTTTAAATTGCCTCTGTTCTATCATGTCATAAAACAATTTTAGCAGAACCCGTCCAGCTCTCGCTCTCTCTCTCTCTCTCTCTCTCTCTCTCTCTCTCTCTCTCTCTCTCTCTCTCTCTCTATATATATATATACAGTGAGGAAAATAAGTATTTGAACACGCTGCTATTTTGCAAGTTCTCCCACTTAGAAATCATGAAGGGGTCTGAAATTGTCATCGTAGGTGCATGTCCACTGTGAGAGACATAATCTAAAAAAAAAATCCTATTTTAATAGTTTAAAATAGTTATAAACTATTTATTTGTATGATACAGCTGCAAATAAGTATTTGAACACCTGTCTATCAGCTAGAATTCTGACCCTCAAAGACCTGTTAGTCTGCCTTTAAAATGTCCACCTCCACTACATTTATTATCCTAAATTAGATGCACCTGTTTGAGGTCGTTAGCTGCATAAAGACACCTGTCCACCCCATTCAATCAGTAAGACTCCAATTACTAACATGACCAAGACCAAAGAGCTGTCCAAAGACACAAGAGACAAAATTGTACACCTTCACAAGGCTGGAAAGGGCTACGGGGAAATTGCCAAGCAGCTTGGTGAAAAAAGGTCCACTGTTGGAGCAATCATTAGAAAATGGAAGAAGCTAAACATGACTGTCAATCTTCCTCGGACTGGGGCTCCATGCAAGATCTCACCTCGTGGGGTCTCAATGATCCTAAGGAAGGTAAGAAATCAGCCCAGAACTACACGGGAGGAGCTGGTCAATGACCTGAAAAGAGCTGGGACCACCATTTCCAAGGCTACTGTTGGTAATACACTAAGACGTCATGGTTTGAAATCATGCATGGCACGGAAGGTTCCCCTGCTTAAACCAGCACATGTCCAGGCACGTCTTAAGTTTGCCAATGACCATTTGGATGATCCAGAGGAGTCATGGGAGAAAGTTATGTGGTCAGATGAGACCAAAATAGAACTTTTGGGTCATAATTCCACTAAACGTGTTTGGAGGAAGAAGAATGATGAGTACCATCCCAAGAACACCATCCCTACTGTGAAGCATGGGGGTGGTAGCATCATGCTTTGGGGGTGTATTTCTACACAAGGGACAGGGCGACTGCACTGTATTAAGGAGAGGATGACCGGGGCCATGTATTGCGAGATTTTGGGGAACAACCTCCTTCCCTCAGTTAGAGCATTGAAGATGGATCGAGGCTGGGTCTTCCAACATGACAATGACCCGAAGCACACAGCCAGGATAACCAAGGAGTGGCTCTGTAAGAAGCATATCAAGGTTCTGGCATGGCCTAGCCAGTCTCCAGACCTAAACCCAATAGAGAATCTTTGGAGGGAGCTCAAACTCCGTGTTTCTCAGTGACAGGCCAGAAACCTGACTGATCTAGAGAAGATCTGTGTGGAGGAGTGGGCCAAAATCCCTCCTGCAGTGTGTGCAAACCTGGTGAAAAACTACAGGAAACGTTTGACCTCTGTAATTGCAAACAAAGGCTACTGTACCAAATATTAACATTGACTTTCTCAGGTGTTCAAATACTTATTTGCAGCTGTATCATACAAATAAATAGTTTAAAAATCATATATTGTGATTTCGGGATTTTTATTTTTAGATTACGTCTCTCACAGTGGACATGCACCTACGATGACAATTTCAGACCCCTCCATGATTTCTAAGTGGGAGAACTTGCAAAATAGCAGGGTGTTCAAATACTTATTTTCCTCACTGTATATATATATATATATATATATATATATATATATATATATATATATATATATATATATATATATATACAGTGAGGAAAATAAGTATTTGAACACCTTGCTATTTTGCAAGTTCTCCCACTTAGAAATCATGGAGGGGTCTGAAATTGTCATCGTAGGTGCATGTCCACTGTGAGAGATGTAATCTAAAAAAAAAAAAAAAAAAATCCAGAAATCACAATATATGATTTTTAAACTATTTATTTGTAGGATACAGCTGCAAATAAGTATTTGAACACCTGAGAAAGTCAATGTTAATATTTGGTACAGTAGCCTTTGTTTGCAATTACAGAGGTCAAACGTTTCCTGTAGTTTTTCACCAGGTTTGCACACACTACAGGAGGGATTTTGGCCCACTCCTCCACACAGATCTTCTCAAGATTAGTCAGGTTTCTGGCCTGTCGCTGAGAAACACAGTTTGAGCTCCCTTCAAAGATTCTCTATTGGGTTTAGGTCTGGAGACTGGCTAGGCCATGGCAGAACCTTGATATGCTTCTTACAGAGCCACTCCTTGGTTATCCTGGCTGTGTGCTTCGGGTCATTGTCATGTTGGAAGACCCAGCCTCAACACATCTTCAATGCTCTAACTGAGTAAAGGAGGTTGTTCCCCAAAATCTCGCAATACATGGCCCCGGTCATCCTCTCCCTAATACAGGGCAGTCGCCCTGTCCCATGTGCAGAAAAACACCCCCAAAGCATGATGCTACCACCCCCATGCTTCACAGTAGGGATGGTGTTCTTGGGATGGTACTCATCATTCTTCTTCCTCCAAACACGTTTAGTGGAATTATGACCCAAAAGTTCTATTTTGGTCTCATCTGACCACATGACTTTCACTCATGACTCCTCTGGATCATCCAAATGGTATTTGGCAAACTTAAGACGTGCCTGGACATGTGCTGGTTTAAGCAGGGGAACCTACCGTGCCATGCATGATTTCAAACCATGACGTCTTAGTGTATTACCAACAGTAACCTTGGAAACGGTGGTCCCAGCTCTTTTCAGGTCATTGACCAGCTCCTCCCATGTAGTTCTGGGCTGATTTCTCACCTTCCTTAGGATCATTGAGACCCCACGAGGTGAGATCTTGCATGGAGCCCCAGTCCGAGGGAGATTGACAGTCATGTTTAGCTTCTTCCATTTTCTAATGATTGCTCCAACAGTGGACTTTTTTCACCAAGCTGCTTGGCAATTTCCCCATAGCCCTTTCCAGCCTTGTGGAGGTGTACAATTTTGTCTCTAGTGTCTTTGGATGGCTCTTTGGTCTTGGCCATGTTAGTAGTTGGATTCTTACTGATTGTATGGGGTGGACAGGTGTCTTTATGCAGCTAAGGACCTCAAACAGGTGCATCTAATTTAGGATAATAAATGAAGTGGAGGTGGACATTTTCAAGGCAGACTAACAGGTCTTTGAGGGTCAGAATTCTAGCTGATAGACAGGTGTTTATTTATTTTTGCCACCAGTTTCTACACTATATTCTTACATTTGCTGCAGACATGTTCTCTTACAATCACTTTTTTTGTTCTCTTACAATCAACTACTTTTATTGTTGTTTTAGCAAACAGAACATGTGTATTAAATTATATCACAATTTCTTTTCAAATACAGTCATAGTTTCTTGAATTGTTTGCTCTGTAAACAAACAAAAAAAAGTCTGGAAAAAAAATCTGATATTTTTAAACAATACTTACCATGTAGCAGCATATAAGTGCATACAAAAATATAAACAGTAATGATTAATTATACCTATCAGTGCAATCTACTTGGGAACGCGACTGCATTGTCCATGCTCTGAATAATGAGTCTAATCAGTCAAAATTAAAGGCAGGCTGTTACCGACGGGGTGATGTCATGACCAGGAAGTATAAAAGCCCATGGAGAGTAGCCGGCTTCAGCTTCTGTACCGATAAGAAATCGCTGAAGGGACGCTGGAGGTGTGGCATAGAGATGCAGCGTCTCATTCTCTCAGGGAACTAGGGTTACATACATTACCGAGAGACTTTCCTTTCATAAACTTGATGCATCGGAACGCTTTGGGAACAAGAGTAAAAAAAAAAAAACACACCGGCTAGTCCCTGACTAGTGTGAATAAGCACAGCTAGGTCGAAGGACAGAGGTGCCAGGAGTGGCACAGGGGTCAAGGTTGTAAAACTTGGCAAAGGTGAGCAGGGTGGACCAGCCCGCAGCGTTGTAGAGGTCTTGGAGGGACACTCCAGAGGACCATGCCTTGGAGGACCAACAGCGTAAAGGGGCAACCTTGGCCACAGTTGTGCCATGGCATCCAGTCCCAGCAGAGCCGGAGGTCCCTAAAGATGCGAACAGGTCTACTTGGGCTTTGCCAAATTTCTCCCAAATCTGCTCCACCACCTGAGGTTGGAGGTGCCACTTCCCGGGCTTGGACCCCTGTCTCGACAGGGTGTCTGCTACTTCGTTCAAATGGCCTGGGATATAAGCTGCTTTTAGGGAGAGGATCTTCCCCTGGGCCCACAGGAAGATCGGGCATCTGCTGAGCGCAAACCCCCTGGTGATTGGTATATGAGACCACCGAGGTGTTGTCCGAGCGGATATACACATGATGGCCTCTGAGGTCTGGGAGAAAGTGCTTTAAAGCCAGGAGTACTGCCAGCATTTCTATGCAATTGATGTGCCACTATAGATGGGGACTCTTCCATAGACCTTGCACAGAGCGGCCACTCATGACCGCTCCCCATCGGCGTGTAACCTTGATCGTGTGGAGGGGATTGCCTAAGTGGAATGAAAATGAATGCTGCTGCTATGAGCTCGAGCAGTTTCTGGAACTGCCTGCCAGTAATTGGCTGCCCTTCTATGACCTTCCTGACCAAAGTAAGGATGGACGCAATAGGGGCAAAGGAAAGTTGCACGTGCATAGTCGTCGAATCCCATATGACTCCAAGATAGGTGGTTCTCCGTTGATGGAGAAAGCACACTCTTCAAAGCATTCAGCCAAAAACTCAGCTCCTTCATGTGAGCGAGAACGACATCTTGATGCCGGACCACTAACTGCTCTGATCGAGCTAATATCAACCAACCGTCGATATAATTGAGTATGCAGACACCCTGAAGTCTCAGGGGAGCCAGAGCCGCATCAACACACTTCATGACGGTGCGGGGTGACAAGGCAAGGCCGAATGGAGAGACCCGATATTGGTACGCTTTGACCACAAAAGGGAACTTGTGAGAAGGGAGGATGGGTTTGTGAAAGTACGCATCCTTTAGCTCTACCGGGACAAACCAGTTCTCGGATTTGATCTGAGACACAACCTGCTTGAGGGTCAGCATCTTGAACCGGAACCTCATCAAAGCGTGGTTCAGCTGACACAGATCTAGGATAGGATGCAACCTACCTTCCTTTTTGGGAACTATGAAGTACCAGCTGTAGAACCCGAACTCTCTGTCTGACAGAGGGACCACCTTGAAGGCCCCCTTTCTCAAAAGAGTGTCTACTTCTAGTTCCAGGACCAGAGCCTGCTCGGTTCTCACCAGAGTCGGAGAGAGCCCATTAAACCGGGGGTGATGAGACCCAAACTGATTTGCATAGCCTCGCTCTACAGTGCGCAGGACCCACCGGGTCATGTCTGGCAAAGCCCTCCAGGCTGCCAGGTTTTTCCTTAAGGGTATCAGTCTCTCAAGACTGACCTCCAGTGTGTCTAGAGCCAGGGCAGTGCCTAGATGTGGCTCTAGAGACGAGACCTCCTAGTCAGCAATAATGCCGGATGGAACCCAAGGAGGGAGCTTGTTGGAGCTGGCCATACTGTGAAAAACATTTCGTGGCAGGATTAACGAACCAGGTCCCTGAAGGGTCAGGACCTTTTGGCCAAAGCCCACTTCCTTGAGATGACAGTCCTCAGATTTGTGACCTCACGGGGCTTTGACCCAGGGCACCACCAGGGATCCTGCACAGGGGGAAAGCTTTTCGTGACGCTCCGTCTCTGCACTTGGCGGTGCAAAGTTCTGGTTTGGGGTTGGGGAGCAGCCCCATGAAAGTGGGGTGGGAGATACTGCTGGAACGGCTGAAGGGGTGGGATGAAAAATGCCGCACCCAGGACCTGGACACCTGGGTGTGCAGGTCAGGGAAATATAGCAAGCCCCAACAGGGGCAAAAAACGTTTATCGAGCTTGCCCGAAGGAGGGGCTTTATTCTCACTATATATATATATATATATATATATATATATATATATATATATATATATATATATATATATATATATATATATATATAATATGCCATTCTATTTACAGCTTCTGAACGGCACATGTCACAACCTCCATTAGCTCCTCGATATTGGGTTCACAAGGGCCCCCCCTGCCTTTAATTTTGACTGATTAGACACAATATTCATAGCATGGACAACGCAGTCGTGTTCCCAAAGCATTCGGAGGCAGCTCGAGATCTTGAAAAAGAACACATCTGTGAAGTGGTCACAAATGTGTCTTACACTTTAAGCTCATTTTTATTTTTTTTATTACAAAAATCTAAATCTGCTTCACCAGCAAAATACAGAAACTGCAACTTTCTAAAGTGTGTCCTTTGTAGAACAATTTCAGTCCTAGTTAGACAAACATTTTAACAACACTGGACACATATATTACAAGAAAAATCATATACAAAATGAGCAACTACAAGAATGTTTGCTTCAATCAGTGCAATCTAATTATGCCGCACAACAATTCAGGTGTGACCATGAAAAATTAAACCATGATCACAAGTGTGTTTTACTCTGCAAGCTCTCACATCAAACTCATTTCAGCATTATCTTCTGAATGAAGGTAAAAGTGTTTCTCATGCACTTCGGGTGGAAGTTTCTCATGCAATTCCCGCTGGAATGTCCAAAGATTCTCTATCATTAGGATTCTTCATAGTGTGAGAGACCAGACAAAAATGATACTTGGGTTAACTGCGATTTGAAGATACATCAGGTTGCCTTGGCATAGTCTATATTCTACATCTACAGAAGACTTTGGAACATAAAATACCTCAGGCCACTCTCTGCATCCCTCCAGGGATGAGGTAGACAAGATTTTTACACACCGCATTGTTGAATTCAGGGTCCTCATACTGTAAAGTGAAGTTGTAATCGGCTCCAACAGATCTCTTGATCCACACTATTAAATCATTAACTGTATTTGGACAAGATGTCATTGTCATCTTTATGACTTCCTCACAAACAATAACTTTTATGGTTAGTTTCTGTTGTGTAGCCATCGTAGGAAAAAGAAATATTAACATTTTTAGCAAATAACAAATTGTTTGAGAGTTACCATAAGCTTCCCTTGTATTTTGTATGCTGACAGTGGGAAGACATAATTTAAATCGGACAGCTTAACCACACATATAGAAGAGCCATCAGTGTAACAATGCTGGTAATTGTTTTGCTGGTAACACGCGGTAACATGCTGTAACAATTGCTGGTAACACGCTGTAATTTATTTGCAGATAAAGATTACACATCTGTGTAATCTGACCAAATTCAGGGAAACCTGAACAAGAACCAAAACTGAGCATCATATCTGTGTTATACTTAATACCTTAATGCAGACAGATGATGCAACAAGTACTCAGGAGTGGTTATGTTTTGAGGGAGTAGTCTCTGAACATCACTGGGAAAAAAGGTGTGACCAAAACCATTGCAATTTTTGTCATCTCAACTGCTGGCCTGAAAAATTAGCTACAGTTCAAATAGTAACTTATTGCTTTTTGGTGTTTAGTAGCAAGTGTCATTGCCACATTTAAAAAAATCTGCAACTCTCAGACAGATTTTTTAAGAATTTGTACAAATTTATGCTTACCCTCAAAGCGCATAGTCCAAACATCAGTCAAAGGACCAAATTTGTTTTTTTTAAGGCAAGGGTAATGTTCCACAAAGTTGTGTTTTGGGTGCAAACTGAAACTTGGAAAAGTTGACTGCAGCATTTCTCTGTGCTCTGCCAACTTACAGTCCATGAAATACAGTGTCTGTATGCTTAGGTGCCAAAACAAGCTCTACAATATCTTTGAGACGCATGAGAATTTCCCAAGTGTTGTCTACCTCAACTGTACAACTGTTTTTCAACTTTTTCAACAACATATTCTATAGGCATTACCAGAGGAAGCTCATTCCACACATAGGCTGCTCTCCTTTTTACAGTTCCTAGAGATCAACATTTGCCATAAAAGTGACATCACATTACTTTCTGAAAAACCACAGATGATCTCTTTTACAACTAATTCATCCACATTTGAAGGATATTTCTTAAGTACTGCCCTAACATTACTGCAGTAGTGGTTGTGACAGGCTATTTATTTGGCAATGGTGCTGTATCACTTCTTGTACAGCACTCTCTGGCATATACAGAATAGTTTGCTTTTTTTAATAACAGAGATGTTAGATTGTGTTCAAGCTGTTTTCCTAAATCATGAAGATCATTGTCACTTTCATCTTCACTGACCGCTAGATCTTCTGTGTCAGAAGTTGCCAGATGCTTTTGTTCACCTTGACTTTTATGGATTACTTTAACATTACTGGTGATTCTGATGTTGATTTCAGACTTGGAATTCTTCCAAGTATGCTCTCTGTGTGTTTTAATATTGTGTGCATTGAAAGTGGAGTATACACTGCTCTGAAAGTTACAATTCAATTCATTTATATTTCTATAGAGCTTTTAACAATGAACATTGTCTCAAAGCAGCTTTACACAGATAATGTGGTGATTAAAAGTGAGTATGTTCTTTATAAGTGGGTTTGTCTTTGATGAGCAAGCCGGTGGCGAGTGCGGCAAGGAAAAACTCCCCGAGATGCATGTTAGTCTTTATATGGACAATCAACTTTGTGTTTTGTATTCCTCAGATGAGCAAAGTATTCAGTTTTAGAGCAGAGCTCAAGACACTCACATGACAAACAGCAAAACTTAATTTGTGAGTCTACATTTTACGATTCTGGTGTGAAAGGGGAATAAATGAGTATGGAGTACATTTGAGAGACTTGAATGTATACAGACATTCCTGATACAAGCAGGAAAATGGCTCTGTACTTGCATAAGTTACATGTTTTATTATATAATGTTTAATAAGCTGTGCTCCCTTTTCTCAGATAACTGGGCAGTACAAGCATTTTATATCTGTGTCTTTGAACTAAAAAAAAAAGTAAGGCAATAAATGAAACTAATGTTAAAAGTAGGCATTTATCTTAATTTTGGGCATTTTATCATAAAGGTATATCAACTGTGTCATTCACTATTGTGTGTATGTGGAACAACAAGTTGAGAGCTACTGTTAAACACAATTTTTGCCTTTTTTCAAATGCTCAGCAGGCATTTGGAGTCAACCTCAATTTACACACATTGAAATGTACACATTTGTTACTAGAAACAAATCAGTGGTTTCTAATTTGTAATACTTGAACATACATATACTTGAAAACAACTTACCAACGTTGGCGTCCTCTTAGCTGCAGTTGCAATTGTCCGAACCTGTAAAAAACTGAAAAATGCAAATAGCGGTTTTTTTTTCGATGTCATGTTAATGCAGATACAGTAAGTCCCAGGCAGAAAACATGTTCATCCAAGGAGAAGGTAAATTGCAAAAAAAGTAAACAAGTAAAAGTGACTGTGGAGTGCTCTTAAACTCCAAAGAATGTAATTCTGCTGGATTAACTGGTCACATCAGGATATGTTAACAAAGATGAATATGAGAGAATATATGTTGTCTGAAGTCCAACTTTGTGATGAGAGTAAATAATGACAGAATAACCCATGGTCCAAGTAGAAGCCTTCTCATATGCATAATGCACTGTTGATAGCATGGTGGATAGGCTTGTACTACACTATCCAATTAATTGCTATAATAGGCAATGGGCTGTTTCTTTCTACCACTACATTTCTCTTGCATTAGCACTAAAAAAGCATACCTATCAACAGGATTTACAACATACAAAAGAAAAGGCTTTATATAATCTATAAAGTGGCTAAATAAGGTGCTACTTGAATGTCCTGTATTGAAGTTCCAAAGGCTACTAGTTTATCAGAATTCCACAAGCAGCAGATGCAAAATCTGTCGACATGCTGTTTTCATTAGTTTTCTAAAAGGAGTGGTTTTAACAACATGGTTTTCTATCCAGTCTGCACTGAATCTCATCATCCCCAAAAATTAATAAACTGACCAACTGGTTGAGGCATAGGTGTCCCACTACTGACCTATTGACAATGTAAACACTTGAGAGAGAAAAGAAATGGTATTTCGATTACCCTGTTTGTCTGCACATATGGTTGCATTGACAAATAAAAACCTTGAACCTTGAATTCTCTATATGAGGTTGTCAATAATAAAGTGTAGCCTTTGAAGTTATAAAGTCCAGCTTAAGCAATCTTAGTTAATACCGTAATAGAATCTCTATGGCACTATTCCAAAGATGAGGAACTAATTCAAATATCATCCGCATATGCTAACAAAAAACTGTCTAGCACTAATTCTTCAAGGTCTGCTTTCAGCACCTGATTAAAACACATGCAGTGAATGTTTTATGCCTTGAGGCATTCTAGTTTAAGTATACTGGATTAGAAACCTCTGCCTGGCAATATTCACAACTTTATATACAGCTCTTAGATCTTGCTCTAAATGCGGCTTAGATTGGTCTGCTTTTAGCAACCAGTAATAATGGAGTGTTACAATAGCTGGATGTCTCAATCAGTACTCCAGCCTGTATCAATCCTTCTACAGTCTTCTGAATGCCCTGTTCTGCTCCAGGGTGCAATGTGTATTGTTGTCTATGCCTATTTAACAATCGAACACCTTACCTAACCTTAATCATAATAGGGCTGGCTGATTTTACCAACCCTACATCTGTGTAATGCTGAAACCATAGTTCAGCATACTTAATTCTCCATTTCAGGGAAAAGTTAATCATATCTAGTTACACTTGCAGTTTGCATTTGTTTACCATTTACAAGCACTACTTCTCTAGAAGTATCCAGCAATAGATTACCACACAGAATTTTGATATACATATCTCTTTAAAAGATTTTCTGTAGCTTCCTATAAAATATTCTGTACAGATTTCATTATGGGATCAATATATTTTTCCCTAAATCATTTACCTATGTACAAAGAAACACTAGGAACTGAATTAGGCATTAAAAAACATTTTTCATAAAATGTACAATCATCTACTTGCATGGCTTCCCCTTGTGTCCCTATCATTATGTACTGGGACATTAGGGGTACCTTTATTTGTTCAGTTGGTTGTTGCTATTTCTCTTCCAATTCTGAATCATAAGTAGACTCATAAATCATAGTACAATGATCCTCAGACTTAGGTAGTCTAACTTTTTATGGAGTTGAGCTTTAATGAATTGAGCCAATTTGTTTACATTTTTTTGTACATGTTTAAGTTCAGGTTTATTTCTATAGTGCTTTTACAATGGACATTGTCTCAAAGCAGCTTTACAGAATTTAAGAAATAAATTGAATGCTGTTTGTTTATCCCTGATGAGCAAGCCTGGGGTGACTGGCAAGGAAAAACTCTTTTAGATGTTATGAGGAAGAAACCTTGAGAGAAACAGACTCAAAAGGGGAACCCATCCTCATTTGGGTGATAACAAGTGTGTGATTATAAATCCTAAAACAATACAGAACACCAGAAAGTGAGAACTACCATGAGTACCGGAGTGTCTTATAGTCAGTTGATGTTATGGAACCAGGAGCTACTGAGCAACTCATAAAATAGCTCAACATTTGAGATCATCATCGATTCAACACCAACTCCTGCATGCCAAAGCCCTTAAACATTAAAAGAGGTCCAATGTCCAAACTCTACATGAAGTATCTAGTATCTAGCTGGCGAATCTCTGCTCTCTACCCAACAAAATTGACGAAGTTCTCCTGCTCTCCCAGACAAATAAGAGCTTTTTTAACTCTGCACCATGGTATCAGCTGCTCTGTGTTTCACTGACACTGACTGGCTGAATTAAGCCATTCCAGACAGCACGTTACATCTGCCGGGCTTCCAGCTGTTCAGAGCGGACCACGACACTGAATCAGCGGGGAAATCGCAAGGAGTTGAGACATGCTTCTACATCAATGAAAAGTGGTGTACAGATGTAACAGCCATGAAGAAGTGCTGTCCAGATGTAGAAGTGCTCCTCATTAACTGTAAGCCTTTCTACTCACCACAGGAGTTTTCCTCTTTCACTCTGGTCAGTGTTTATATTCCTCCGCAAGCGTGTATGAACGTAGCGCTGCAACAGCTGGCCAATCGGCTTGCAGACACTAGGCAACAACACACAGACTCTGCTGTAATCATTGTCGGGGACTTCAATAAAGCAAACCTTACAGGGGAACTTCCAAAATTCAAACAGCATAATACATGCCCCACCAGAGAAAAAAACATTTTGGACCACTGCTACACCACGATAAAGGATGCATATCGCTCCATCTGCAGAGCTGCTTTAAGACTCTCTGACCACTGCCTGGTTCATCTTCTCCCTGGCAAAATCTCAATCTGCTAAGTCTGTAGTAAAAAGATGGATCAAAGAAACCGAGCAGGCACTACAAGCCTGTTTTGAGTGCACTGATTGAAGTGTTTTTGAAGCTTCCTCCTCTGATGTGGATGAGCTCATAGACTCCGTAACATCTTATATTAGCTTCTGTGAAGATATATGCATTCCAACCAGGACTCATTTAACATACAACAATGATACATACAACAAGGAGCTACAAAATCAGCTTTCAGCCAATGCCACTGCTTTAGTGTGGAAAGGCCTGACAGATATCACAAGCTACAAGACAGCTCTGTAGGGAATCAACAACTGGTTGATGACCTGAATGAGCTTTACTGTGGATTTGAAACTCCTGGTCTCACACCTTGCACCCTTTATGACCATCTCACAACTGAACCATTAACACCTCCAGCAGCCCCCCTCTTTCCCCTCCTGTACTTCAGATCAGTGAAAATGATGTGCGTCAGGTCTTCAGAAAAACAAAAAAGAATGAAAACACCAGGACCAGATGGACTTTCACCAGCCTGTCTAAGAACCTGTGCTGACCAGCTGGCGTCTATCTTTTCACACATCTTTAACAGATTACTGAAACTTTGTAAAGTGCCTACCTGCTTTAAATGTTCCACCATCATCCCCATCCCAAATAAACCAAAAATCTCTGGGTTTAACGACTATAGACCTTTTGCCCTTACATCTGTGGTCATGAAGTCATTTGAGAGACTGGTGTTGGCTTATTTAAAGGACATCACTAGACCCTTGCTAGAACCCCTACCGTTTGCTTACTGAGCAAACAGATCTATGGACGATGCAGTAAACATGGGACTGCACTTCAACCTGCAGCATCTGGACAAACCAGGAATCCTGTTTGTGGATCTCAGTTCGGCCTTCAACACCATCATCACAACACTCCTCCAGACCAAACTAACCCAGCTCTCTGTTCCTATCTCTACCTATTTTTGACAGATAGGCAACAGCTAGTGAGACTGGGTATATTCATGTCAAACAGCTGTACCATCACCACTGGTGCCTTCCAGGATGTGTTTTCTCCCCACTGCTCTTTTCTTTGTTCACCAATGTCTACATCTCTACAGACCCCTCTGTAAAGCTCCTGAAGTTTGCAGATGACACTACATTCATCGACCTCATTAACGACAGGGATGAATCTGCATTTAGAATCAAGGTTCAGCAGCTGGCTGTCTGGTGCAGTCATAACAACCTGGAGCTTAATACACTGAAAACAGTGGAGATGATCATGGATTTCAGGGGACAGACATCAGAAGACTACAGAGGACAGCTCCACTGCCCACTCTACAGGTACTGTACACATCCAGAGTGAGACAAAGGGCCCAGAAAATCACCCTGGATCCTAATTTCTAATGGGAGCTTAATATTTTTTTTTTTTTTGGCCAATTCTTTCAACTACATCTGTGCCAGCTTTCTCTTCTAAGGTACTACCCAATGACCCAACAAGAGAATTTACTAGTGAGGGTGAAGGTATGCTGCGTGCTCTAAAATGTACTAAAATTTGTTTAGGAATCCAATTTTGACTATAATTTGACTTCACTTTATAATAAAAATTTAAACTTGAATTTATCTAATTAAAGCTTTTCACCTTGTTGTTTTGTCTTTCATTTTAATAGATTATTCTAAGCATTCCATCCTTTAAATTAATTGTTTATTATGGACCCAGCATCTCTTAGAGCCTTGTGCTTGGCCAACTGCACATGCTCAGGGACACAAACTCACCAATCTAAGTCAGGGGACATAACCATAAACTACTATTCTTTAAGTAGGCAAATAGTTGATTTAGTCACTTATATACTTATATACACATATAACTTGCTAAGTCAGGACAGCCAGAAATCAGCATGTACCAGATGTTGTCCTCTATGCTGCATCTGTTTATGAGCCTTCTGTATGTACTATCCTGGTCATAGATTTGCAGTAACACAACACTACTACATAATCTAACAGATATAAATGATTTCAGAAAATTCAGAAGTTACAAAGATTTCGAGTTAGTCAAGAATTTTACATGTATTTGCCAGGCAATAAACAATAAACAAATGTCAAAATTAAAATAAAAAACAGAAGTAAGAAATGGGTAACACAACATGACCAGCATAAACATATTTTAACCTGTCAAGCATTGAGTTGTCAAGGCGAAAATTACCTAAATTTAAATGTTAACAGTCCCTGACAACAATGTGCTACATACACAATTTAGGTATATTTGGAAAGAAGACACTTTGGGCTTTACTGGCCATCATCCAGAGTGGAAATTGTTTAAAAAGATAATTTTGTAGACACTGAAGTGCCATGTAAGGAATGTTTTATCCTCTGCCGCTTGGGCAGGAATGCCTTCTGTCCCCGTGACAGGATACCCCCAAATTCAGCCTTTCCTCTCGATCTTTGCTCTCCTACGTGCACGGGGAAGTCTCAATGAAACACACAAGTCGGCTTTCAGAGAGAAGTTCCAAAGTTTATTGTCTCACACATGAAGATATACTTCCAAAGTGAAGGAGAGAAAGGGGTGTGTGTGTGTGTGTGTGTGTATGTGTTTGTGTGAACAGAAGAGAAAGTTAGGAGAGACAACTCCACAAGGTAATGTTGAGCCAGCAAAAGATAAGCCTAAAACAGAAATACAGAAACCAATGTGTGTGTACGAGCAAATTAACACATGCCATTAAAGGATAGTTCAGGGTATGGTCAACAGAAGCATACAAGTCAAGTCAAGAAACTTTTATTGTCATTTCAACCATATATAGCTGATGCAGTACACAGTGAAATGAAACAACGTTCCTCCTGAACCCAGGTGCTACATAAAACAACATAAAACAACAGTCACAGAACAGAAGAACACAGGGCCAGGAACTAAGATCCTCGCCACATAAAGTGCATGTGTGCAACTGGTGCAAACAGTGCAAAAGACAACACAAGACAGTGCAAGACAACACAGGACAGTGCAGAACAATACACAATACACAAAATATAAAAATAAGAATAGCAATAGCTCCGCCAGTAAAACCTGTCATGACAGAATAAGGTGCACAGTAACAGAAAAATGTAAACAGAATTGTGCAATTCTACAATATAGCAGCAATCAAAATAAACTGAACAGTGACCAAAGTAAAAAGACTGAGTTCTCTCAGTCAGGAAGTCCAGGATCCAGTTGCAGAGGGATGTGTTCAGGCCCAGTAGGCTCAGCTTCTCGATCAGGTGCTGAGGAATATTTGTGTTGAATGCTGAACTGAAGTCTATGAACAGCATCCTTACATAAGAGGTTATTCTAGAAGCATACAAATTCAAATTACTATACCTACTAATGGCAACAAGATACATATTACCATACTGTGAGAACATAAAAACAGTTAACAATAATAACTCCACATTTGGTCATGTTATTCGTTCAGCAGAAACAACAAAACGTGGATTAGGCAAAAGGGTATGCTTCTGTAACATAAAGAAAAAAAGTGATACACAGGGTACATGTACACACAATTAAGAGGGATCACTTCCAGTGGGACATTTCTTGATTCTGGTAGCATGAATCCACTGTGGAAAAAGGTCAGTTAATACACATGTGCGTGTGATCGCAACTATTTCTGCTGGCCCCTCATATTTGCATTCTCCCAATCGCCTGGATTTTAGAGATTTAATCAGAACAGCAACTCCCACCCGGAAGGGATTGGTTGATGTCAGAGGAATGACAGGTATAGATTTGGAGATCAGTTCAGAATGTATCGGGAGTCAGTGTAGATGGTGACATCTTTTCCTTCTGAAAGGACACATGCACGAGTAAAGGCAAAGAGCTCAGTGGCCTGTGCAGAAGAAAAAGGCAGAGTAAGCTTTAACAATGATATCAGGTAAGGAACAGACAGAGTAACCACACAGATATTAACCATCATATGGCTTCAAACATGAGCCGTCCACAAAAAGTGACTCACCCCTGTCTAAAGGAGTGGAAGACAAATCTGGGCATATACTAGTGGAGTGAATGACCTCGGAGCAGCAATCATGTGTGGTGTCATGCAGTGTGTCAACTTGTACATTAATCAAACGAGCAAGGGCATGACCTAAAGTTTCGAAAGAGGAGGTGGCCTTGATTACCAGATTACTGGTTGAGCAAAGGAAAGTTTCATAGCCGGATTTTCTCTGAGCTGTCATGTGTTGTCATGTTAAGACTTTTGTCGTGGAAAGAGCAGGCAGGTATCCATGGACGGCAGTAGTTAATCAGTCCCAGGAAAGCCATGAGAGCATGCTTTGTGGAGGGATGCCTTGTGTTAAGAACGACCTGTACACAATCTTTAGAAAGCAGTTTGCTGCCTTGAGAGAGTTTGAACCCTAGGTATTTCACAGTGGTTCTACAAAACTGGAGTTTGGTTTTGGATACCTCGAATCCTTTTCCTGCCAGATGAGGCAGGAGGCACAGGGAGGCTTGTTCACAGAGGTCCTCGGAGACTGCGGAGATCAGGAGATCATCTGCATACTGTAAGACAACAGAATCAGAGGGGAGGGCAAGATCACAGAGTGCATCCATTACCACAGCGGAAAAGACTGTCGGGGAGTCAATGAATCCTTGTGGCAGACGTGTCCAAGTATATTGGCGCCCCCTGTGCATGAAGGCGAAAAGAGGCTGCGTCTGCTCTTCTACAGGAACGCTGAAAAAGGCAGAACACAAGTCAATCACAGAGAAGTGTGTATGATTGCATGGAATTGAAGCGATAATGAAGGCCACATCGGGCACAACAGGTGCAACAGGAACCACAACATCATTTATTTTTCTCAAGTCTTGAGTGAAGCGCCAAGTGCTGTCCGGCTTAGGAAACGGATTAACGGGTGTGTTGTAGGAACTCACACACAGCTTGATCACACCCTGTTGTAACAGAGAGGTCAAGATTTTGTCTATTCCCTGCAACTTTTATTCAGAGAGAGGATACTGTTTGAAAAATACAGGATGCAAATGTTTTAGTTTAGCTTCATGAGGAGGACAATGAACCAAGCCCACATCGTCTTTATGCTCCACCCAGAGGAGAGATGGCAATTCTTCCAGTGGGGAAGGGAGTGGTAATTTCTGTGTGGTAGAGAGAAAACAGTCATTAATGTTCATGTTAGAAAGATATGACAGAGGAGCAGAGTCAAGAACTGAAACCATGAGTTTAGAGCCGGAGAAGGTAAAAGAAATGTGCAGCCTACTCATGAGATCTTGGCCCAAGAGATTAAACAGACAATCAGGCATGAAAACAAAATGATGTTGCAGAAAAATGTGTGTGTGTGTTACTACGATCGGTAAGCTGATACTTCAGGACTTTCTGTACCTCTGGGCGACAGTTATGCATAAAAGTCGTGAGGAACAGAGGGTTACGGTCTGCGTCTTCTAACTCCATCCCTCCCAAAAAAGTGTCCTTAAATTGGGTCAAAAATTCGGAAGTGGTTTCACCCTTCTCCTGTTTACAGTTAGTTACTTGAGAGAGATCTGTATTTGGCCTGCTGCCGCTGGAGTAGGAATTTGGTCAACTCCTTTTTTAACGCCGGGAGAGCATCTCGCTCAGCCCAGTGATAATAATAGAAGGTGGTTTTGCTTTTACTTTTTTTTTACCCTTTCCCCTCGTCTTCCTCCTCCGTTTTTGTTTTCATTTAATCTCATCATTCCTAGGGTGTAAACTGGGCACCGCGTCAATAAGCATTTCCTCGTCATAACTGTCTCCTGGTACTGCATGAAGGATAAACCTATAGTCTGCGCCCGTCAACTGATTATGGCGGGTAGAGCTCATTAGCATGTAAACGAAATGCAGAGGTTTAGATGGGGACGGAAGAACCCTGAAAATGTCTCTAAGGTCCCCAATCGAGGGCGGATGTAATTTGAGGCCACGGGCCGACTTTGACCATACGCATACCGCATTAGTGTGGGTTTGGGCCAGGGAGGAGGATCGATCTCTGGGACCAAAGGAGACACTGACCCGCCATCCCGATAGGGTGGGGGTGGAGCATTTGACGATAATGATGGTTTTGGCTTGGCTTCGATTCTGGGCAGAGACTTAAGTTCTCTTTTTGAGTTCGGTATAGAGTGATATTCATCCAAGATTGGTTTCATTTCTACCCATTTTTGATAACTATCACCCATGTAAAAATAACCCCAGTAAGGATCGCCCAAACCTTCATAAATTTGGGAATGTGCATATTTCAGGTATTCAGACTTAAAGGTACCACCACGAGGATAAGTCAGAAATCAAAGCTGTGGTTCAGTCCACCCTGCTAGATTGTCTAGCCAGGGGGTAGTATAAAACGTGAGACCACAAAGAATCCCGAGGGGCTTCCTCAGGATCTGGTTTAGGATATTTTGTTCCAGAATTACCCATGATCCAATATAGGTACAACTGTCTGACAATGTTATATACAAAGGTTGGAGGCCAGAGATCGAGATAGATAAGGCGGTTTTATAAAATTTTCTATGTCTCAAGTTACTGTGACTGCAGAGACGGTTCAGCGCGCGCTACACAACGGTACAACGTCGAATACAAGGTGCGTGCCTACACATTGAATGGTATGACAAGATAGCAAATCAGCACTTACCCGAACACTGATATCTCGGACGAGCCCCCAAGAAACTGTAAGGAATGTTTTATCCTTTGCCGCTTGGGCAGGATTGCCTTCTGTCCCCGGGAGAGGATACCCCCAAATTCAGCCTTTCCTCTCGATCTTTGCTCTCCTACGTGCACGGGGAAATCTCAATGAAACACACAAGTCGGCTTTCAGAGAGAAGTTCCAAAGTTTATTGTCTCTCACACACGAAGATATACTTCCAAAGTGATGGAGAGAAAGGGGGTGGGCTGCCAGGTGTGTGTGTGTGTGTGTGTGTGTGTGTGTGTGTGTGTGAACAGAAGAGAAAGTTAGGAGAGACAACTCCACAAGGTTATGTTGAGCCTGCAAAAGATAAGCCTAAAACAGAAATACAGGAACCACTGTGTGTGTACGAGCAAAGTAACACATGCCACTAAAGGATAGTTCAGGGTATGGTCAACAGAAGCATACAAAAAGGTTATTCTATAAGCATACAACAAAATTACTATACTTACTAATGGCAACAAGATACATACAGTATTACCATACTGTGAGAACATAAAAACGGTTGACAATAATAACTCCACATCTGGTCATCTTATTCGTTCAGCAGAAGCAATAAAACGTGGATTAACTATACCAAAAGGCGACAGTTTGGGTATTCTCACAGTGTATGCGTATGAAGAGAGGATAAAGACAAGAACTGAGTGTTCTGGGTCAACCTAAGCTAGGACTAGTGATCAAGGATATCTTACATGCCATAAACAAACATTTCCTACATTTTTTTTTATTTAATATACATACATGAAATCAGTCCTGGAGTAATCCATAAATGTGCTGGCTTGAAAGCCATATATGCCATGAGTTTATATTTCAAATATACAAAATAAGATTCCTACAAACATTTATCTGAGACTATGTCCTTTTACACAGTTATACAATTATGGCCATTCATACAGACTGCATTCATACTGATGAGTATTCAAAGTATGAGTATGAGGCCATTCATACAGGCAGGAGTATGCCCATCAAATTAACACACACACACACACACACACACACACACACACACACACACACACACACACACACACGTTTCGAACATTTCTCTTTAGAAAACAAACAGACAAATCTTATAAAACTGTAAAGGGAGATATGTTGTAACTCACATTCTCAGCCACATGCAGATCACTGTAGGTCGCTGTCGTCACTCCATGCAAGAATATCTTTCTTATCGCTGCTTTATGCCATCTATAAAATAGCCTTTATTTGTCACATTTACATTACAGCACAGTGAAATTATTTTCTTTGCATATCCCAGCTTGTTCAGAACCTGGGGGCAGAGCACAGGGTCAGTCATGATACAGCACCCCTGGAGCACAGAGCGTTAAGGGCCTTGCTAAAAGGCTAAAGAGTGGCAGCTTGGCTATACCATGGCTTGAACCCCCACATTCCAATCAGAATCCCAGCACCTTAACCAATGAGCTACCACTCCCCCTGTTTTCGCATAACCTAGTTTGTCAGGAAGATAGGGTCTGCTATGGTACAGCACCCTTGAGCAGATAGGTGGCTGTGGCAGTGCTGGTGCTTGAACCCATGACCTTATAATCAATAACCCAGAGCCTTGAAGACTGGACCACCACTACCCTGGTGAACCACCACTACCCACTCTCCAAAAAAAAAAAACTTTTTTGACTGTCCACTTTTTCTTTCTTTTTTTATTTTTGCAAACAAAGCTCTCAACTGTTTGTTGTATGAGCAGAGACATGCGTTCCACTTCCTCGCAGGTGTGTCATAGTGCACATGATGCACTCTTTGACCACTATGAGCTTCTAAAGAGTAATAAAACAAAGAACTCACCCTCATGAGAAAAAAACCCTCCCATATATCATTAGAATCATTAATTCATTGGCTACATTTTCCATCAATCATGTTTCCATAATGCTAATGGCTGGAAATAATGTTTAAAATAATAGCTGGTGCGTAGCAGAATGTCACACCTGCAATGTCTGGTTGCTTGGACAAATTTCTGCCTAACTTTTTTTTATCTGGTGGTCTCATTGTATTTGTAACTCGATAGGCTGTAAAATTATGCTTCTTTCTATGTGTATTGAGTGAATTGTATTCCGGTATGTACAATACTTCCACCCAAAGTACTGTGACATCAACAAAGAAATAATCATTCATATTACATTATGGTTTTATTGGACTAAAACTGATTTATGGCATGTTCAGTGGACTATTATCTTTTAAAATGAACCAGGATTTGCAGCAGTAGACTCGTTTGTGGCTCATTATTAAAAACAGGTATGTTTCTATTGAGATCATATTTTCAATCACATCGAGACCTTTAAAAAGATACCAAACATGAAAAGTTAAAATTCATACACTCCTAAGATATAATAACTAGAGTATGCAAGTATAGTAGCTTGAATTCCAGGAACTTCTAAGTCACCTTTTCATGACCTGGCTATATCCCCAGAAGGGAAAAAGAATAAGTGAAAGGGCAGCTGAACAAATGGCTTTCTCTCTTCAGATTAGAATCTTTATTGTTTTGTTTCATTGCAGTTCTTGGGGTCTGATCTCATGGGGAGATATGACCATTCTTACAGTTTGTTCCCTGGCCCCTTTGGGCAAACTCAGGGCAGTCCCTGAGTGACCACAATTGAATTGTTTTTTGTCCAAGGTTCAGTGATGTTATAGACGTTGCAAAGCTGGTACCTGCAGAGGACTAAGAGTAACAGCAGCATAAACCAAAGTACGTAGTGAATTAATAAGGTGCCAGAGTTAGCAGCACTGGAGCAGAGTAAATACAAAGATGAGGGTGCTGCTAATGGCACATCCTTAAATCACCCAATCCTACTAGGTGTAGACATACTGCACCGATTGGATGGATAAGCTGTATATGATGTTTGCAGTTCTCTTAGCCAGGTTTGCCTTCACCTGCGCTTGTTAAGATGATTTTCAGTCTTTAAAATCATATTCTGCTACATTGTGTCAACCATGGTTTGTCTACCTTTTTCATAGAAAATGTCCTACCACCAGAGGGAGACATCATTTTCTATTGATTTAAGATCTGGCACACTAGTAAAACAAATGTTTACTGATTGAAAAATATTTTTTTATGGATTTAAAAAAAGTTTTTATATCTTAGTAAAAAAAAGGACCTCATGAATAAATGTGTGTTGTGTTTAAGGTTTTAATTTTGCCTCTTTTGTATTTATTTACTTATATTTTGAATAAAAGAAATGGTCAAACAGAAATACCGATTAACCGCTCGGCATTAACCGAGCGTTGAAATTTGTGGCGTTAAAATTAATTTGCATTAACGTTTATTAACAGCTCTAATTAATATATTAATACAATACATTGAAAACAAAACAATTAATATATATTACCTATAGAATGTATCCTGGCTGAACAACCACCATATAGAACACAATCGTAGCAAAGATGATAATGATCAGGTGATCGGGAATATCCCTGTTCTACGTCATGTTTACATCTCTGACTCTCTCTGTCTCATCCAGATTAGCCATACTTCTTGTTGCTTTTTTCCTTGCTCGTTGTTAGCTTCATAAACTAGCCTATGTCTGTGGTGTTTGATAGCCAGGATATTATACACCAGTGGTAGATTAAAAAAGCCATGCATGACAGGAAATAGGTTGATGGGCTAAAAACGGCACACAGTGAGAAGAAAAAATATTGACATTTCACCAAATAGATTACAACTAAAGTTACAAGGCTGGTTTGAGTAGAACGTACATATATTTGTGTAAAAATTTAATGAGTAAAATGTAAAATTTGCCAAAAAAATTAAATAATGAAGTAGATTACTGATACCAGAGAAATCTACTTAGTCAAGTCTAGTCAAGACTTGACTTGACTAAGTAGATTTCTCTGGTATCAGCACTCTACTTAAAATCAAATAAATAATGAAGTAGAGTACTGATACCAGAGAAATCTACTTAAGTACAGTAACAAAGTATTTGTACTTTGTTTCCTCCCACCTCTGTTTGACTGGAATATTAAATAACTCTACCCACTCTAGTATTGAGACTTAGTTGCTCTATATATATTTTTCTTGATATTAGAGTACAATATAATAAAGGAGCAAACTCATTAGTTACTCTCTTGATAAAATATACTTCTCCAGAATTCATACAAATATTAATGCTTTAAAAAAATTGTCTTTCCCTCTGGATCACACTTTTTACAACTTAAGACTGAAAACACAAATAACACAAAACCAAGGGTTGTTTTTTTCAGAAATAGACTGTAAGACCAGGGAAACTACAGTAAGACCACAGATTTACTGTATGGCAATGTAAATCACACATACGGCGCCACCATGCTACCTGCACTGTGGAAAACACTGCTTCAGTCTCACTACAATCTAAAAGTGAGAAGGTTACCCACAAGCACACGCTCGTTCAGGAAGAGGCAGAGCAGGCTCTGAGAGACTGCTTCACGAACATAGACTGGGGTGTACTTCAGGGGTCGCTCAGTGGGAACATTGAGGATGTTGTGAACTGCACTACTGACTACATCAACTGGACATTGTTGTTCCGCTAAGAACTGTATGCTGCTATGCAAACAATAAGCCCTGGATCACAAGTGGCCTCAAGGGTCTTCTGAACCAGAAGAAGAGGGCCTTTAAGGATGGTGATCAGCAGGAGTTTAAGCGTGTGTAGAGGGAACTCAAAGTCTAGGTCAGGGAAGCAAAGGAGCAGTACAAGAGGAAGCTGAAACAGATGTTGCAGAATAATGGCATGAAAAAGGTGTAAGATGGAGATTATCCCCGGAAGCAGCTCAAAGCAGGTGACACAATTGAAGGTTTGACCATCCCAACTCATTCACACCTCATTACATTACACCTCCCCCCATTCTGCTCTCTCTCTATCCCCTGAAACCAACTGCAGCACAGAGGAAAATGTCCCTCCATCCATGATCACGGCAGCCGAAGTGTCCAGGGAGCTGAGAAGGCTTTGTCGAGATCTCCAAAACTACTGAAGGCCTGTGTGTTAGAGCTGGGAGTCTCTCTACAGCCTGGAACAGGAGACGCTTCCTCAGCTGTAGAGCACATCCTACATCATCAAAAAAACACTGAATAACTTCAGGCCAGTCGCCCTGACATCTCACGTAATGAAGACCATGGAGAGGGTGCTGCTAAATCTCATGCACTGCAGTTTGTATTCCAGAAGAAGGTGGGAGTGGAGGATGCCATTAACTACATGCTACACCGATCCCTCTCTCACCTGAACAACGGCAGTAGGGCTATGAGAATTAAAGTTTTGGACTTCTTCAGTGCTATCAACACCAACCAGTCAATGCTCCTTAGAGATAAACTAAAAGAGATGAGAGTGGCCCCACACCTGGTGGCGTAGATCATAGACTACCTGACAGGCATAAATCAGTATGTGCGACCAGAGGGACTGCAGGTCTGACACTGTGGTCTAACTGCCATGTGCAAGATTTGCAGACGACACTGCTATCATGGGCTGTATCAGGAGGAGACTGGAGGAGGATTACAGGAAACTGATCCAGGACTGTATGGAGTTCATAAAGACTTACAAATACCTGGGAGTGCAGCCAGATGAATAAATGGACTGGACTGCTAACATGGACGCTGTGTGCAGTAGAGAACAGAGCCAGCTGTACCTCCTCAGAAGGCTAGCATCCTTCCATGCTTGCAAAAACCTACTGCAGATGTTCTATCAGATTGTTGTGATGAGAAGGCATCATCAGGAAGAAGGATGCCTCGTGTATGGACAAGTTGATGAAGAAGGCAGGCTCGGTTGTGGACTCAATGCTAGACAGCCTGACATCAGTGGCAGAGAGATGGGCACTAAGCAGGCTCCTGTCAATCATGGACAATCCACTGCATTCACTGCACAGCATCATCTTCAGGCACTGACAGAATGAGGAGGTAATTCTCCCCATGACTTGCGGCTCTTTAATTCCACTCGGGGGGTGTGGGTGACAGTCCTTACAGTTCTGAACTGTACTACACACTGTACACCATGCACCATAACACTCCCGTTTGCACAGGGCTTGTCGCTTGTGTACAAATTGACCTGAAGTGCTGCTGAAATATATTTCTAATCAAGATTTTTTTTACAAGAAATGGCTAATTTCAATCCCAACATCTTTTGTAATAATGTTTCAGTGCAAAACGAAACTGTCAAAAAGTATTCTAATATTTACAGCTTGGTAAAGCCAATTGAGTCAATTTTTGCAAAGACATGTGTTGTCTCCTTGTCATATGAGCTTCAACTGTGAGTAATAATGAATTAGGTCTCAGGTGTGTATAAAAAGAACCCCAGTACACTAGACCTTCACATCAACTGCAATTAGACCTCTGCAAACATGCCTAAGATTTGAGACTAAGATTTGAGACCCTGAGACTAAAGTTTTGATTATCAAGAGGCTGAAGACCAGATCCACTGCTGATGTGGCAGACACCTTCAATGTGTCTCAGCGTCAAGTACAGAGGATAAAAAAAAGATTTGAAGAGATTGGAGACGTTTTTGACAAGCCCAGGTCAGGCAGACAACTGCTCTAGAGGGCTGTTTGTTGGCTCAAAAATCCAAGGCCAGCCCATTTTTCACTGCAGCTGAGCTCCACGAGACCTGGTCACCTGAAGTCCCTGTGTCAACCAGAACAGTTTGTCGGATTCTGTCTCAAAATGGCCTCCATGGTCGAATCAGTGCCCAGAAGCTAGCACCAAACAAAAGACAATTGAAAAACCGTGTGCCATTTGCCAAGGCCCACAGCCTGCTAAAAGGATGGATGCTGGAAAAGTGGCAGAAGGTGGATTTTTCAGATGAATCTTCTGTTGAATTACACCACAGTCAGCACAAATATTGCAGGAGACCTACTGGAGCCCGTATGGATCCGAGATTCACCCAGAAAACAGTGAAGTTTGGTGGCGGAAATATCATGGTCTGGAGTTACATCCAGTATGGGGGTGTGCGAGAGATCTGCAGGGTGGAAGGCAACATCAATAGTCTAAAATACCAAGAAATTTTAGCTGCCTCTTATATTCCCAACCATAAAAGAGGCCAAATTCTGCAGCAGGATGGTGCTCCATCGCATACTTCCATCACCACATCAAAGTTCCTCAAGGCGAAGAAGATCAAGATGCTCCAGGATTGGCCAGCCCAGTCACCAGACATGAACATCATTGAGCATATGTGGGGTAGGATGAAAGAGGAAGCATGGAAGACGAAACCAAAGAATATTGCTGAATTCTGGGAGGCATGCAAGACTGCTTTCTTTGCTATTCCTGATGACTTCATCAATAAATTGTATGAATCCTTGCCAAACCGCATGGATGCAGTCCTTCAAGCTCATGGAAGTCATACAAGATATTAAATTTGGATCTCACAGCACCACTACTTAATTTGCTGACATATTTTTGTATTTGCAGTAAATTTGTTCAATTTCTGTATAGGCGACAAAACCTTTGTCTTGTCAAAATTTGACCTTTCTGTCTTGATTAAATGATACATTTTTTTTCAGTGAAACTAATTTATTTCAGTGCATTAAACATCATTTGGGAGGGTTTTAGCTTTTCATATGAGCTATTTCTAAGACCAATTGAATAATTAAAAGTCAGGTTAATAGCAGGTGTTTCTACAAAATAGATAAGCGACAAGACTTTTGTCAGGGACTGTATACTAAAGCAAGTATGCTTACCTTTTTTGGCAGCTGCTGCTTGGGAAAAACAGAAATGTCCGTCTGTGACATCAAACCCACCAGGGCCATCTGCCTGCCCTCCAGGCTTATCCTGCAGACAATATCAGTAAAATATGTTTTGGCTAATTAAAAAAAGATTTAACAAATGTACTAGCAAAGTAAAATAAATAAATAAATAAATAAACTAAGTATATAATCCAGGGTTGTGATGTCAAAGAATCAGGCTTTATTTAAGACGAAACAAAGTCAGGCATTTCCATTAAAGTTCCCCAAAAACACAGTAAATGCACAGACTTTTTTAATATTCTTCTATAAACTAGGTAACAGCCCCATTTGTTGTTTGCCAACCTTCACTGCATCGGCTACCATTATTGTCACCTAGCCTTGGTTATTTTAATTTAACAAAACTATTGTAGTGGAACACATCCTGCTCAATAAAAAAAAGCCAGTACAAAAAGTAAAAAGTACCATAAATGCTCTGGCATGACCTTAAATAGGCCGTTCATGGTAAAAAAAATGTTCAACGTAGCTAAATTAGAATCATTCTCCTAAAATGAGTGGGCCAAAATTCCTTTACAGTAATCTGAACTCCTTGCCAGTTATTGCAAACGCTTGATTACAGTTGTTGCTGCCAATGATGGCACAACCAGTTATTAGGTTTAGGGAGCAATTACTTTTTCACATAGGGCAAAGCAGGTTTGGAAAGCCTCTGTAGCAACTGTTGATTCTCTGTTTGAGCTTAAAACAAGGGGTGGAGGCACTATTCCTGTAACGTGCACAGATTAGACAAGTGCTATCTTTGGTGTATGTCAGTGAGGGTGTTGGCAAAAAATTAGTGGTGATAACTCCATGACTCCATGTTTTTTGTTTCTTGTTTTTGTTTAATTGCTGCACATTATTTAATAATTTATCTGTACTTCCATTCACTCACATACTTACTACACGACATTATACGAGACCAATATAATGGATACAGCAGCCATTTTCTGTCCCGGAAATCCTCATGTAGAGGAAATCACAAAAGAGATTGCTAAGATCAGAGCATCTCCTACCCGCTAAGCAATTGAAAGCACTCTGAGGGATTGTATTGTGACCATTCATAGAGGAACTGAATGACTCAAATACAACAATCAGTCATCCCTCATTCCTTCTCCTTTTCCTCCATGCTCTGTATTTGTGTTTTTTTTTTATTATTATTATTTCAGTAATATATCCAGTGAAACAGGGGTTTTGAGTCCCCGAATGACCCTAGGAGCTATGTTGTCCGGGGCTATATGCCCCTGGTGGGGTCTCCCAAGGCAAACAGGTCCTAGGCGACGGGTCAGACTAAGAGCGGTTCAAAAAGCCCTTATGAGAAAAAACATACTAAGGACCGTGACGTCGCCCAGTATAGCGCAGCCGGGGCCCCACCCTGAAGCCAGGCCCGGGGTTGGGGCTCGTATGCGAGCGCCTAGTGGCCGGGACTTCCCCCATGGGGTCCGGCCGGGCTCAGCCCGAAGGAGCGACATGGGGCCGCCTTCCAGTGGGCTCACCACCTGCAGGAGGGACCGTAAGAGGCCGGTGCTGAGAGGATCGGGCAGCAGTCGAAGGTGGGGCCCTCGACAACCCGATCCCTGGACACGGAAGCTAGCTCTAGGGACGTGGAATGTCACCTCGCTGGCGGGGAAGGAGCCTGAGATTGTGCGTGAGGTTGAGAGGTTCCGACTACAGATAGTCGGGATCACCTCTACGCACGGCTTGGGCTCTGGAACCACACTCCTCAAAAGAGGATGGACTCTTCACCACTCTGGAGTTGCCCATGGTGAAAGGCGGCGGGCTGGGGTGGGTTTGCTTATGTTCTCCACCTCCATTGTCGAAGCGGCCGCTCGGAGCTGTGGCCGTAAGGTCTCCGGTGCCTGTCGAGGTGGCAATCCCCAAACCCGGTGGTGGAACCTGGAAGTAAGGGATGCCGTCTAACTGAAGAAGGAGTCCTATCAGGCCTGGTTGGCTTGTGAGACTCCTGAGGCAGCTGACGGGTACCAGCAGGCCAAGCGAACTGCAGCCCGGGTGGTTGTGGAGGCAAAAACTCGGGCCTGGGAGGAGTTCAGTGAGGCCATGGAGAAGGACTATTGGCTGGCCTCGAAGAGATTCTGGCAAACTGTCCGGCGCCTCAGGAGAGGGAAGCAGTGCCCTACCAATGCTATTTACAGTGGAGGTGGGGAGCTGTTGACCTCAACTGGGGTTGTCGTTGGACGGTAGAAGGAATACTTCGAGGATCTTCCATTGAGGAAGCAGAGGCTGAGGGCTCAGAGGTGGACTCGTCCATCACCCAAGCTGAAGTCACCGAGGTAGTAAAGAAACTCCTTGGTGGCAAGGCACCGGGGGTGGATGAGATCCGCCCTGAGTACCTCAAGTCTCTGGATGTTGTGGGGCTGTCTTGGCTGACACGCCTCTGCAGCATCGCGTGGCGGTCGGGGACAGTGCCTCTGGAATGGCAGACTGGGGTGGTGGTCCCTCTTTTTAAGAAGGGGGACCGGAGGGTGTGTTCCAACTATAGGGGGATCACACTTCTCAGCCTACCTGGGAAAGTCTATGCCAGGGTACTGGGGAGGAGAATACGGCCGATAGTAGAACCTCGGATTCAGGAGGAACAGTGTGGTTTTCGTTCAGGCCGTGTAACACTGGACCAGCTCTATACCCTCTACAGGGTGCTGGAGGGTTCATGGGAGTTTGCCCAACCAGTCCACAAGTGTTTTGTGGATTTGGAAAAGGCATTCAACTGTGTCCCTCGCGGCGGCCTGTGAAGGGTGATCCGGGAGTATGGGGTCCGGGGCCCTTTACTTAGGGCTGTCCGGTCCCTGTACGACCGAAGCAGGAGCTTGGTTCGCATTGCCGGCAGTAAGTCAGACTTGTTCCCAGTGCATGTTGGACTCCGGCAGGGCTGCCCTTTGTCACCGGTTCTGTTCATAATTTTTATGGACAGGATTTCTAGGCGCAGCTAGGGGCCGGAGGGTGTCCGGTTTGGTGACAACACGATTTTGTCTTTGCTCTTTGCAGATGATGTTGTCATGTTGGCTTCATCAGACCAGGACCTTCAGCACGCACTGGGATGGTTTGCAGCCGAGTCTGAAGCGGCTGGGATGAGAATCAGCACCTCCAAATCCGAGGCCATGGTCCTCAGTAAGAAAAGGGTGGCTTGCCCACTTCAGGTTGGAGGAGAGTTCCTGCCGTGAGTGGAGGAGTTTAAGTATCTTGGGGTTTTGTTCACGAGTGGGGGAACGGTGGAACGGGAGATTGACAGACGGATCGGTGCAGCTTCTGCAGTGATGCGGTCGATGTACCGGTCTGTCGTGGTGAAGAAAGAGCTGAGCCGCAAGGCGAAACTCTCGATTTACCGGTCAATCTATGTTCCTACTCTCACCTATGGTCATGAGCTCTGGGTCATGACCGAAAGGACAAGATCCCGGATACAGGCGGCCTGAAATGAGCTTTCTCCGCAGGGTGGCTGGGCGATCCCTTAGAGATAGGGTGAGAAGCTTGGTCACTCGGGAGGAGCTCAGGGTAGAGCCGCTGCTCCTCCACATCGAGAGGGGTCAGCTGAGGTGGCTCGGGCATCTGTTCCGGATGCCTCCTGGACGCCTTCCTGGGAAGGTGTTCCGGGCGCGTCCCACTGGGAGGAGACCCCGGGGAAGACCTAGGACACGCTGGAGAGACTATGTCTCCTGGCTGGCCTGGGAACGCCTCGGTGTCCCCCCGGAAGAGTTGGAAGAAGTGTCTAGGGAGAGGGAAGTCTGGGCATCTCTGCTTAGACTGCTGCCCCCGCGACCCGGCCTCGGATAAGCGGGAGAAGATGTAATGTAATGTAATGTAAAAAACATAAATTAGAGATTAAAAACATTGGTACAATCCAGTGCAAAATTCTCCATTGTAAGTCTTTTTTTTTGTTAATGGTAGCTTTTATAAAGTTCTCTATTGTAGTAGTTGTTGTTCAGTTACCACGTTAAAAGTTACTTTTTTTTATTAAAAACTTTTACAAAAGCTTAATTTTTTTTTCATGAAACAGTGTAAAAGTCCATATTAGTGATGTTCTTGTAGTTTAAAAAAATGACCAGTGTGTCCATCCAGCTCTGGCCAGTGAATGAATGCAGCATCAGTATTTTTTTGTATTTTAAAGGGTTTAAATATTTTAAATAGGCTCTAATAGAAATCTGGTAGAAGAGAGACATAGATTAGATATAAGGATAGATAGACATTAGAAATAAGGACTTATCCAGTTTTAGACATGTATTGGATTTTTTCTACCAGCTCTAGTGGCGGGTCAAAATGCTCTTACCATAAGTACTTGTGTTCTACCCGATTAAAAGTTTTTTCTTGGTCTAGAGGAATCAAGCCTACGTTTAAACCGTATTAATCTGAGATATCAAAAATGTCTCTGAATAGTGAAATATTATCAAATATGGTTCTTCCTAGTACACAGTACATTTCATCTGGGTGTATTATTTCTTCTAGGACACTTCCCAGTCCCTTTGCTAGTGCCTTCGACAATAAGTTTAAATCATAGCAAAGCATTGACATAGGTTTCCAATTTTTTTTATATCCATGAGGTCTCCCTTTTTAGGCAGTAGCGTAATATCTGCCCTTCTGCAACTTAGTTGGAGAGTTCCTTTGTTTAGGCTATTGTTTAAATATTGTAATATCTGCCCTTCTGCAACTTAGTTGGAGAGTTCCTTTGTTTAGGCTATTGTTCAAAACCTCTACATCATCTTCAGTGGTACTCCAATGGTAGGTTTGTCTGGAAATATTGGTCTAGTGCCTGATTCTCTGTATATTCAGAAGAGTAAAGTTTCTAATAAAAATGTACTGCCCTCTTACGAATATCTTCTGTGACCGATAGAAATTCTACATTTTCTGAGTGTAAGTTGTGAATAAAATGACTTACTATTCTTTTCTCAAGGTTAAAACAAATCTTGAAGTTGCATCCATTTAGTCTATGTTTAGGAACCATGCCCTTACTAATGCTCCTTGTGCTTTGGAATTTAGAAGTTTTTTAGGGTTTGGATATAATTTGCATTGCTTGTTTTTACTTTTCTAGGCTGTCTATTGACTTTATATATTTTTTTTGACATTGTAATTGTGTTGTTGACATAATTGTTTTATTTACATTTTTCCATAGTACCACCATTGCTGTACATGGACAAAATCAGACCTTTTTTTTTTTTCATTATTATTTCAGAAAACAAAGGAGCACTATTAAGACTGATTGTCTAATATTGTTGTGTTAAACAGCCAGGAGGCCCTTTTGGTTTAATATTACTAAAACTTGCTCTACATAAATCCAGAATTTGATTACTAAATCCATCTGGATTTCAAAGACAGCTTTTAATCGTGTTTAAAGGCATATAACCAACCGTCTTCCGAGGGAAAAAACTTTATTGCTTGCATCCACCCATGTATAGTGTTTTTCTACTTGGTTAAGAAGTCTCCAAACATCATTCAGCTGATGCTTTTATATTATCTGCATGAGTCATCTGCGAGAAGGCATGTGCGGTTCTACACGGTTACGATCAATATCTTCAAGGGTGCAATTTAAATCTCCACATAAATAATAAAAAAACCCTCAGAGTGACACATTTTTTAGTCTCTCTCTACAGGCAAAGTAGGGGCATATACACATATAAAAGAGCATATTTTTAAAACAGGCTCTAACTTTAACAACATCTTTTACCATTTCTTCTGCACTGTATAAAATTGAAGTAGTGTTCTAAGAGATTAAAATTGCAACTCCTCCAATTGTGGATGAAAAATTACGATGTCACCACCCATTGTTGTGTCCAATCAATTTCATTATTTTTATCACTGTGTGTCTCTTGAAATAAGAAAATTTCTATTTTATTCTGCTATATTTTTACAAAGAGTATTGCTCTCTTTTTGCTATCTTTGCACCATTTATGTTTAAAGATGCAATGCAAAAATCTCCCTTGACAAGACAGAGGATGGTAAAAAGCAGTACGTAGCCAAATACTGACATAAAAAAGATTCAAGACATTTTTATACATTTCAGACAAAGAAGGCTTTCTTTATTGTTTACCAGAAAGTTTAGTTTTGTTAAAATTTTCTTTGGGTGAAAAATTTCAGTGTTTTCGAAACCTTTCATTCATTAATCTTCTTATTGCCTCCAATAGTATTTTTGACTCTAAAAAAAATTGTAATTTATTTTGACTATCTTCCAGCTTTTTGTTATTTAAAAAAAAAAAAAAATAAAAAATAGATAAATATTTTCTGCATTATATATTTAGTCAGGTCTTTTGACAGAGAACTAAGTTTAAGTCCCTTTTTATTTCACAATCATTCCCACTTTTGATAAAATTTTTCACATTTTCCTTTCTTTTTGTTAAAGTTTTAAACATCACCTCCCACTAGGGGGTCTGTGTTGTCAAGGTTATTTTCCAGTTTATTTTGGTTTGTCATTGTATTCATTAATCTGGACCTCATCATTATTCTCTTTTTCCTTTTGACATGTACATGTGTGCACAAAGTGCCTTGCTTGTCCACAACCAAAACATCTTATCCCCTCTGTTGGGACATAGATTACATAATCGAATCCATCAATTGTGAAATTTAATGTGCATTTCAGTCCTGTCTTCTTGTTGTTCAATATCATGTATGTACATTTTCTAAAAGACACCTGTCTTACTGGGTACAACTTGCTCCCGAATTAGATTTTATTTTTTGGGGACAGGACTTAAAACAAATTAACTTTTCTTGAAGGGGTTGCTAGCACTAGTACATTGTAGTGAGAACCATCAATGTCAGTGCCTTTCATCACCAACTTCACCAACTTTGTAGCGAACTACAAAACACACACCCTGACGGATTGTTTATTGTCGCCGGAGATTTCAACCATGCAAATCTCAGGACTGTCCTGCATAAATTTCATCAGAATGTGGACTTTGCAAACAGAGAAGAAAACACGCTGGATGTTGTTTACACAAACATCCGGGGCGCTTACAGGGCAAAGCCCCGCCCCAACCTCGGGTACTCAGACCACATCTCTGTTATGCTTATCCCAGCATACAGACCACTCAGCAGGCGTTCAAGACCAGTTCGAAAGCAGGTGAGAACCTGGCCAGCAGGATCTATGTCTGCTCTTCAGGACTGCTTTGAATGCACTGACTGGGACATGTTCAGGGAAGCTGCAACCAACGGCGATTTCATCAACTTGAGAGAGTACCCGTCAACAGTGACCAGCTACATCGGCGAGTGCATTGATGATGTGACCATCTCCAAGACCATCACTACACGCCCCTACCAGAAGCCGTGAATGACCGCTAAGGTGCGTGCACTCCAAAGACAAGAGACTCCACCTTTAGAGCAGGGGACAAGATGGCCCTGAAGACAGCAAGGGCCAAACTGTCCCGTGCCATCGGAGAGGCGAAGCGCGCACATGCCAAGAGAATTCACGGCCACTTCCAGAACAGCAGAGACACCCGGCACATGTGGCAGGGCATCCAGGCAATCACAAACTACAAGACGACATCACCTGCTTGTGACCGTGACACCTCCCTCCCAGATACGCTGAACGCCCGGTTCGAGGTGAAGAACAACACTGTGGCGAGGAAGACCATCCCTCCTCCCAGTGACCAGGTGCTCTGTCTAACCACAGCTGAAGTTAGGAAAACTCTATGCATTGTTAACCCACTGAAGTCTGCTTGACCATACAACATTCCTGGCAGAGTGCTCAGGGAATGTGCACAAAACCTAGCGGATGTCTTCACCGACATCTTCAACATCTCCCTGAGCAGCGCCATTGTTCCCACGTGCCTCAAGACGACAATAATCATTCCCGTGCCAAAGAAGTCTACTGTCTCCTGCCTCAATGACTATCATCCCGTTGCACTCACACCCATCGTGATGAAGTGCTTCGAGAGGCTCGTCATGAGGCACATCAAAACCCAGCTTCCACCCGCACTGGACCCCATGCAGTTCGCGTATCGTCCAAACCAGTCCACAGACGACGCCATCTCCACAACCCCCCATCTGGCCCTCACTCACCTGGACAATAAGGACTCTTATGTACGAATGCTGTTTATAGACTTCAGCTCAGCATTCAACAAAATTATCCCTCAGCACCTGATTGAGAAGCTGAACTTACTGGACATAAACATTTCTCTTTGTAACTGGATCCTGGACTTCCTGACTGAGAGACCTCAGTCAATCCGGATCGGAAACAACATTTCTAGCACCACCACACTGAGCACTGGGGCACCTCAGGGCTGTGTGCTCAGTCCACTGCTGTTCACTCTGCTGACTCACGACTGTGTAGCAATGCACAGTTCAAATCACATCATTAAGTTCGCGGATGACACGACCGTGGTGGGTCTCATCAGCAAGAACGATGAGTCAGCATACAGAGAGGAGGTGCAAAGGTTAGGAGCCTGGTGTGGAGCAAACAACCTGTCACTGAACGTTGACAAAACTAAAGAGATGTTGACTTCAGGAGAGCACAGGGCGACCATTCTCCACTGAACATCGATGGTGGAGATCGTCAAGAGCACCAAATTCCTTAGTGTTCACTTGGCAGATCATCTCACCTAGTCACTCAACAC
The DNA here is from genome assembly GCF_946808225.1 of Silurus aristotelis. Taxonomy (NCBI): domain Eukaryota; kingdom Metazoa; phylum Chordata; class Actinopteri; order Siluriformes; family Siluridae; genus Silurus; species Silurus aristotelis. The sequence goes on from NC_139583.1 coordinate 18,123,167, forward strand.
CAGCTCCATCATCAAAAAAGACCAGCAGCGTCTTTACTTCCTGAGAAGGCGGAGGAAAATTTATCTCCCTTACCCCATCCTGACCACATTCCACAGAGGGACCATTGAGAGCATCTTGAGCAGCTGCATCACTGCCTGGTTTGGGAACTGCACTGTCTCGGATCGCAAGACCCTACAGAGGATAGTGAGGGCAGCTGAGAAGATCATCGGAGACACACACACACACACACACACACAACTGTGTGACCGACCTGTACAACCCGGACTCAACACACACTCGTACTTACTTCGCACATACATGACTTCAATACCACCCACATTACATCACCTCATTACCATAAACTTTTTAAATGCTTTCTTTGCACATCTTTTCTAAACTGCTGCTATATTGCTCATTTGCACAAAATTTTTGTTTACATTTTGTACTGTTCAATTTTGTTCACTTTGTCTTGTCACAACAGATTTACTGGCAGAGCTATTTTGGGTTTTGTGGTTTTGTCCTGCACTGTCTTGTGTTGTCTTGAACTGTTTGGTGTTGTCTTTGCACTGTTAGCACCAGGTTGCACACATGCACTTTATGTGGCCAGGACACTTACTAGTCCTTAGCTCTTTGTTTTCTGTTCCTGTGATTATTGTTGTATGTAGCATCAGGGTTCTGGAGGAGTGTTGTTTTATTTCACTGTGTACTGCGTCAGCTATATATGGTTAAAATGACAATAAAAGCTTCTTGACTTGACTTGAATAAAGGAAAATCAGTTGAGAGAGAGAGAGTGTAAGAGAGAGAGAGAGAGAGAGAGAGAGAGAGAGAGAGAGAGAGAGAGAGAGAGAGAGAGAGAGAGAGCACATTTTAAGCACTTAGAACCTGTAACACAGAAGGTATGGGAAGAAGCATCGGCTGCTCTTTCAGGTCCAGAGTTTAAGTTTAAGAAAGTGTTTATTCAGTTGATTTGTGATATCAAAAAAAGCCATGCAAAACAACAATCCCAAAAACATAAAGAACAACTGATTAATGTCATTGATTAGCCTCTGAAACCATGTTCTTTGTATTATGCTGATTAATTTATTTTTGTTGTTTTTTGTTTTATTTATTTAGGTCTAGTGCCACACGATTTCGCTGGATCCAAAACTTCTACAGTGAGCAAGATGAGTGGGCCTTAGATAATATCTACATTGGGCAGCAGTGTCCTCTAATGTGCAATGGGCATGGCTGGTGTGACCATGGTCACTGCAGGTCCGTCTTTGTATGACATAAGTTGGTATGGCAATTTTGTATTGCCATATACCATAAACAATATATGCAAAATAAAATGCTGCTGCAAAGTTCTTAGAATTTGCTGTGTTTTTCCCGTTGTATTCTCCCTCTAACTTATTCCTTAGGTGTGATGATGGCTTTTCTGGTACAGATTGCCAGCCTAACTCACCGTTGACATCCAGTGTGTTGTCAGATTTTGAGTCCCTGGAATTACTAAAGACCACATGGCAGGAGGTTATTGGTGGGGTGGTGGTGACCCCTGACGAGGGTTGTGGTGTTGTATCATCTGGATCTTCTTTGTATTTTAGCAAGGTCTGTAATGAATGTTATATTGAAAAATTGTAAGTAGATCTTAAATAGTTTTAAGTAAATTGTGTCAACTGTTGTTATGAACGAAAGTAATTTCCAATGTCATTTAAAAGTAAATTTTAACATCATATTGAAATTAATTTTTGTACAGGCTGGATTGAGACAGCTAGTCAGCTTAAACTTGGATACAGAATGGGCGGAGTTTGTGCAATTCTACTTGCGTGTGGGTGGTGACTGGGCAGAGTGTAATCAACCTGACAGCAGGGAGGAGGGCGTGCTTCTCCAATATAGTAACAATGGGGGCATTACCTGGGGTCTAATTGCAGAACTGTACTTCACTGACTTTACCAAGCCTCGGTAAGTGGAGAGTGTTTTAAAATTCTCAGTATTAACACATTGTATTATGGTACATTTTTACCCGTTTTCAAGTTATAATACAGTAGCTCACAAAAGTGAGTACATCCCTCACATATCAGCAACCATTTTAGTATATCTTCTCAAAGGACACTACTATATTAATGACACTCTAATATATTTTAGAGTATTTAATGTGCAGGTTGTCTAGCAGTATAGATTTACTGTCCGCAAAAAAAAACTTAACATATAGCCATTATTCTCAAAATATGGCAAAAAAGTGAGTAAACTGTCAAAAACTGTGTCCAAATTGTCAATATTTGTGTGAGTACTGTATAGCTCTGCCTTAATTTCCCTGGGCACGGAATTCACCAGAGCTGCACAGGCTGTTGTTGGGATCCTCTGCCACTCCTCCATAATTGCATCATTGAGCAGTTGCATGTAAGACACATGCTGGACACCATCTGAGCCAAACAAGTTTATCTTAGTCTCATCAGAAAAAAGGACATGGTTCAGGTCATTTATGTTCTTAAACAGGTTGTTTTGAGAAAAATGTTCAGAAAAAAGGGCTTTTCTGTGAGCCAGCTTCAGAAGAGGCTTCCTTCTGGGCCGACGTCCATGCAGACTTGTTGCATTGTGTGGCGTATGGTCTGCACACTGACAATTTTCCAACCTTCCACTTCTGCAACCTTTAAAGCAATGCTGTCATCACTCATGCTTCTGTTTTTTTTTTTTTTTTTTTAAGCCAGCTATTCACCTGATGCACAGCAAAAGAACTTGACTTATTTGATCGACACTTGCGAGGCCTGTTCCTAATGGAAACTGTCTTGGAAATCCTAAGTATGACCCTGGCCACTGCACTGTAACTCAGTATCAGGGTGTTATCAATCTACTTAGAGCCTAGGCCATCTTTGTAAATAGCAACAATTCTAATTAAAAAATCCTTTAGAAAGTTCTTTGCCATGAGCATAAAATGTGAACTGCTAATAAAAGATACACACATATGTATTGTCCTGTCAAGCGGACAAAAACATGATGAATAGGACATGGTTTAACCAAGCTTTGCATGGTTAACGTTCAACTGTTATCATTTGTTGCCAGCTACCTTAAAAAAATAACGGCTGAATGTTCATTTAATTGCAGAGGACAGTAAATCTATACTACTATTTACTAATCTAAAATATATCCAAGTTTAATTTCTATTGATAAAGAGTCCATGTGGCTAATTTTTTTCTGTCTTTCTTGCACCAACAGGTTTGTCCACTATGAGCTACCACTCTCTGCTAAGACACCATGTACGCAATTCCGCTGGTGGCAACCCCTCCATTCGGGTCAGGGTTATGATCAATGGGCCATTGATGATATCATTATTTTCTCTGAGAAGGAGAAACTTGTCATTCCACTGGCTAATCCTACTCTTCCTCAGGTAAACTAGACACATATACAAAAAACAAGTTAATGGGGGGATAGATAGATAGATAGATAGATAGATAGATAGATAGATAGATAGATAGATAGATAGATAGATAGATAGATAGATAGATAGATAGATAGATAGATAGATAGATAGATAGATAATTTAGTTTTGATGATTTTGTGAGCTCTGCAGAGACATCTGCTGTGGTGAAGGTACTCAATGGCAGGTAGTTGGGAGCAAGTGATGCACTGGGCAGTTTTGACCACCATTTGAAGGGCTTTTTGTTTACACACAGTGCAGCCTCCATACCATACAGTAATGGGGTTGGTCAGGATGCTCTTTATGATGCGTCCTCAAGAAATACAAGTGCTGTTGTGCCTTCCTAAATAGAGCTAAAAAATTCGGGGCCCAGGACAGATTTGTGGACTCCTGAGATCTTAAAGATAGAGATGGTCTCTGCATCATTTCTATTGGTGTAGATAGAGGAGTGTCTCCTGCTGTTTGATAACCAAAAGTCCACTGTTAGATTTTTATCATGCCAGAACAAAAACATAATTCTTGGAGAGGTTTCCCATGTGACCTACGATGGCCATGGTGTATTTTCTGATCAGGGAAGAATCACAGCACAAAGAATGGTGCATATGTTCTTTTTCAGTTTAATGCAGATAACTGACAAGTGTATATTTCCTGATCCTGATTGGGTAAGAAAACATAGTAACCAAAGACATTACTTGTATCTTTCATTCTCTCATAGTAAATATCCTATAGACACTAAACAGACAACATAGTGATGTGTGTTTAGAGAACTAGTGTAAGGCCCATCTTAACACTAATAACCTCAATGAGCTCTTTAGTCTTCATGGCATTGGTAGTCAGGTTGTTGGTGGCACACCATTAAGCCAGGGTTTGGATCTTTTACCTGAATAAAAATGGTAATAAACATGTTGGAGTTATGCAAAGGAGCACAGTCATGGGTGAACAGGGAGTAAAGCACTGGATTCAGAACACAGTCCTCTGTAAAACTGGTGTTCGAGGGGGTTGAGGATACCTGTTTGCCCAACCTAACAGACTAAGGTCTGTTGGTGAGAAGGTCTAGAATCCATCTGCATGTGTAGGTGCAGATACCCAAGTCACTGATCTTACTGATCAGTACAGTGGGGATCAGAAGTCAAGAAGCTTTTATTGTATTAAATGCTGAACTAAAGTCAATGGAAAGCATTTTGATGTAGGTGTTGTTTTTATCCAGGTGGGTGAGGGCTGAATGAAGAGCCATTGAAATGGCATCCTTTGTCGACCAGTTTGGGTAATGGGTCCAGTGTAGGTGATATAGAACTAGTTTCTCAAAGCACTGCATAACAAAGTGCAACTGGGTGAAAATTATTCAGGCATGCTGCAGCTGAATGCTTAGGCACTGGTATAATGGTTGTAGTTTTCAGACATGTGGGAACTGTGGCCTGGGCCATTAATAGGTTGAAAGTTTTGAGAAAAAAATTATACACAGCACAGGTATATCTGGTCCAGCTGCCTTGCATGCATCCACTCTGCTAAATGCTGAATAGACATCTGTTGTTGAGCGTGATAGTGGACTGTGAGCAGAAGAAAAGTCAGATTTGATGTCCTATGCTTTTATCAAAACAAGCAAAAAAAAAAAAAAGATTGAGGAGTTCATCCGGGAGGAAGGCACTGCTTGTTATTAGAGATTGTGGTGACGGTTTGTAGTCAGTATAGGTCTGGATGCCTTTCCACATGCGTCTGGCATCAGAGTTGTGGAAGTGCCTATTTATGTGTGTTTGGCTCTCCTAATAACCCCATCCAGGTTAGCCTGGCTCTGTTGTAGTCCTCTAGGATGCCAGATTTAGATTTTTAGCATTCAGCAGGAGACGGACCTCAGAGTTCATCCATGGCTTTTGATTAGGAAAGCATTTCACGTGTCACTGCAAGTGTTGATATGGTCCAGATCAGAAGATGTGTAAATGTCCATGTCTGTGTGCAAGTCCAGTTTAATTCAATACAATTCATTATTTTTTTTTTTTATCACCACATTATTCATGTAAAGCTGCTTTGAGACAATCTTCATTGTTAAAAGCACTATATGAATAAAAATGTATTGAAGTTAATTGTATTGAATTAGTGTGACATTATCTAGAGCAGCAGTTCATTTTGTTCACCAGAGACCATACATTAGTAAGGAAGATGCTTGGAGAGATGGTTTAGCCTTAGCCTAGCACTAATGCCATCTCGTTCAGTTGATTTCCCGAAGTTCATAGTTTGTTAAAAGTCCTTCTGTGTTTAACAGTTGCATAAGATATGTGCAAGGCTATTCTGAGTGAATAAACCTGTAATTAGTATATAAATTACTACAAAATCTGAAGAGACACTCATGTTGTGCACACTTCACCATTTTGTCAAGTCAAGAGGCTTTTATTGTCATTTTTACTATAAACAGTGGTACACAGTACACAGTAAAAACGAGACAAAGTTCCTCCAGAACCCTTGTGCTACACAAAACAACATAGAGCTGTGTAGCACCAGGGTTCTGGGGGAACGTGGTCTAATACCTTGGGCATAAAGATGAAAACATTAAATCAATACTTTCCATATTCAAATCCACAGGATACAATTTACACATTTTTATAATGATGACTTCTCTCATGATATTACAAAACTTTTATTTTTATAGAGCATTTTACAGTGGACATTGTCTCAAAGCAGCTTTACACAGATAAAGTGGTAATAGAGTTATATAAAAGAATGTGTAAGGTTTATTTCCTATAAGTTAGTTCCTTACAATTGTTCATAACTGATGAGCAAGTCAGTGGTGACTGTGGAAAGAAGAAAAAAAAATATATAATAATAATAATGGTATGGGGCGAAAACCTTGAGAGGAACCAGACTCAAAAGGGAACCCTAAACAGATAATGTCTAATTATTGTAGTTACATTGTTGGGGTGTGTCAAATTAAATCGAATCAAATCAAATTTTATTCATCACATACACATACATACAGGGTACGACATGTAGTGAAATGTTTTATACGATGGTCCGGCATGAGGGAATAGGATGGGGGAAAAGAAAAGGAGGCAGATAAATAAGTATAAGGTATAAGAAAACTATATAAAATAAAATAAAAATTAATAAAATAAAATAAAAGAATATAAGGTATAAAGATATATAAAAAGATAATGTATGAAACAAATATACATATAAACAGTAAACAATGTGTAGTAAAAAATTAAACAATAGGCAATTTGTGGTGGGTTGTCCATAAAGTGTCTGTGTGCGGTATGGTGTGGTGTAAGGGTCCGTAAAGTGTCCATGTGCAATATGGTGTGGTATGAATAAAATAAAAAGCGCACTGTGCTGTGCAAGTCCAGAGTTTAAAGTGTCGTGGTGCGAACGGTGAGATATGTTTAAAGTGACGTGGTGCGAAGGTGAAATATGTACAAAGAAGTGTGATGATGGAGAGAGTGGGCCAGTTCTAGATCCTGGGTGTTTCCTGGTTTAAACACCGGATGGCCTGCGGGAAGAAGCTCCTCCTTTTTTTTTTTTCGTTTTCCTGAACGTAACAGAGAAAAGAGTCCATTGTTGGGATGGCTAAGGTCCTTCATAATCTTCCTAGCACTTGTCCAGCACCGCGTGCTATAGATGTCCTGCAGGTTAGGGAGCTCAGTGTGGATGGTACGTTCAGCTGAACGCACCACCCTCTGGAGGGCTTGTCTGTCCTGCATGGTGCTGTTCCCGAACCAGGAAGTGATGCTACCCGTCAGAACGCTCTCAATGGTGCAAGTGTAGAAGGTCTTAAGCACCTGAGAGGGTAGTTTAAAGTACTCAGATGGTACAGACGCTGCCGGGCCTTCTTCACCAGGGTGTTGGTGTGACAGGACCAAGACAGATCCTGTGTGATGTTAACACCAAGGTACCGGAAACTGTCCACTCTCTCCACTGGGGTCCCGCTGGTGTTTATAGGTTGGTATGACCGCTCCCGCTTTGTGCTGAAGTCCACAATAAACTCCTTAGTCTTGCTGACGTTCAGGAGAAGGTTGTTCTCCTGGCACCATCTCTCCAGGTTTTTAACCTCCTGTAGGTAGGCCGTCTCGTCGTTGTTGGAGATCAGACCCACCACAACAGTGTCGTCAGCAAACTTGATGATGGTGGTGGAGTTGGATGTGGCCACACAGTCATGTGTGTACATTGAGTAAAGCAGGGGGCTCAGAACACAACCCTGGGGGGCGCCAGTGCTGAGGGTGAGGGTGGATGAGGTGTGTTTTCCCACCCGTACGGCTTGTGGTCTGTCTGTCAGGAACGATGGTGGACTGTTTGAAACATGAGGGGACAACAGACTTTTCCAGTGAGAGGTTGAATATCTCCGTGAACACCGGTGCTAGCTGGTCAGCGCAGGCTTTCAGAACCCGGCCTGTGATGCCATCTGGTCCTGCTGCCTTCCTGGTATTCACTCTCTTGAAAGCCCTCCTCACGTAATGCTCCAAGATGGTGAACGTGTTTACCTCTCCGGCTCTCTCGGCGTGCACGCTGGTTGTGCCGCTAGTGTGGTTAGCTGCAGCCTCGAAACGAGCGTAAAAGGTGTTTAGCTCGTCTGCCAGAGAAGCATTCGCATTCACCATTCTAGAAGATGGTGTTTTATAGTCAGTTATTGTTCTTAGTCCCTGCCACAGGTTCCTAGAGCCACCATGTTGAAACTGTGACTCTAGTTTCCTCCCGTATCGCCGCTTTGCTTCCTTCACTGCTCTGCGAACACTGTAAGACGCAGCCTTGTACTCGTCCATGTCCCCGGTGGCGAGCCCCGTGTTGTAGGCAGCGAAGCGGGATCTCAGAGCGTCGCGGATGGTTTTATCCACCCACGGCTTCTGGTTGGGAAACGTTCTGATAGTGGTTTTCTGCACTGTATCATCAGCTAGTTTCCCGATGAATCCCACAACCGCTTCCGTAAACATGTTGACGTCATCAGAGCTGCGCCGGAACATGTCCCAGTCTGCGTCATCCAAAGCGTCCTGCAGAGCGGCCACCGATTGGTGAGTCCAGCGCGCGACCTCCCTCTGAACCGGAGCTTCCTGTTTCAGCCTTTGTTTGTAAACAGGCATGAGGAAGATGGCGGCATGGTCCGATTTCCCAAACGGTGGACGTGATTGTGCCTTGTAGCTGTTCTTGAATGGTGTGGAACAGTGGTCCAGAGTTCTTTCGCCCCTGGTAGGGCAGGTGATGTGCTGATGAAAGTTGGGTAGTGCGCGCTTGAGGTTGGCACTGTTGAAATCTCCGACCAAAATGAGCGCAGCGTCCCGATGCTGTGTTTGGTGAAGAGTTATTGTCTCGTGTAAATCCCATACTGCAGTGTCTGTGTCCGCTTAAGGTGGAATATAAACGGCACTGACAATGACCGAACTGAATTCCCGAGGTAGATAGAAGGGCCGACATTTGATGGTCAGTAGTTCCAGATTTGGTGTGCAGGAGCGTGAAAGAGGAACGATGCTCGTGCTGTCGCACCAGTGGTTGTTCACCATCAGACACACTCCACCTCCTCTTGACTTCCCCGACTCCAGTGTTCTGTCCATGCGGTAAACCGAGAAGGACTCGGCCGGCTGGATGGTGTGGTCCGGTACCGCTGGGTTCAGCCATGTCTCGGTGAAGCAGAGAAGGTTGCAGTCCCGAATGTCTCTCTGGAACTTGACCCTTGCCCTGAGGTCGTCGAGCTTGTTCTCCAGTGACTGGACGTTGGCTAACAGGATACTAGGATAAGATACAGGATACTTCATGACGCCGGCTCGTTTCCCTCGCGGACGCCGGTACGGGTCGCGTCCTTTGTTCACCCTCAGGATCTCGCTCGGCCAGCATGGGTCCGGGTTTAAAAACGGCGAAAGGTGAGTGCATTGTACACAATAGAAATGAGTGTCTCTGTCATATCTAATGATATCCATCTTGTGTAGATGGAAGTGTAACTACTTAAATAAAAGTATAAAATAAACAAAAAAAGAGAAAACGTAGCCGGAGCAGTCATGACGGCAGCCGACCTCACCGGCGCCATCTTGAATGTAGTAATAGGTGTGTAAATGCAGATCTATTCATGCACACTGTCCTGAGCCACTGTAGTAGACTGTTTATACTAGTTACAGTCCAAATCATTCCTCACAGTTCTTGGGTTGTCCAGCGGCTTCATGGATTATTAGACTGTACATGTGCCGTGCCCTAGCTGCACAGAGTGATTTTAATTGGGAAGGACTTCATCCAGAGGTAGAACATCTGAAGCCACAAACAGCACTTAGTTAAATACCATTTTAAAGTTCCATAGCTGTGGGGCTTAGTACGAAAAAGCTCTGCCCCCTGCTATAGTATTCATAATTTTAGGTACCAAAAATGTACCTTTTGCAGGTGTAGGGATCATAATGTATCAAAAGTTTGCTTGAATACTGTGGCACTAGACTGAGTTGCCCCCATTCAATTAAAAAAGGTTAGAGAAAAAACACCTGCACCACGGTATAATAGTCATGACCATTCTCTCAAAGCAGCTTTACACAGATAATGTGGTGCTAAAAATTAATGTTCTTTATAAGTGTAAGTTTTTCCCTGATGAGCAAGCTGGTGGCAACTGTGGCAAGGAAAGAACTCCCCGAGATGGCATGAGGAAAAAACCTTGAGAGGAACCAGACTCAAGAGGAAACCCATCCTCAACTGGGTTGCACCAAATGTTCATTTATTACAGATAAAGATGTTGTGGGGTACAGTGATGGTGAGTAGAAGCAAACAGTAGTCATAAGTCAGCGTAGCAAACTGTTGACATTAACTACAGTTCAAATCCATTCTCAAAGCTCCCGTTCTTAAACTGGAAATTCATAGAACCACAAAAGGCGTTGATGAGAAACCATCCCCAGCTGCACAGAGTGGCCTCCAGTCTAAGAGAACACTATCCAGAGGCAGGTCTGGATGAAGTGGGAAGATGTGAGGAGGGAAGAGGGGCAGGAACTCGACCGAGAGAGAGAGAGGGAGGGAGAGAGAGAGAGAGAGAGAGAGAGAGAGAGAGAGAGAGAAGGATATGGATTATTATGTGTCCTTATTGTTGTATGAAAGTTAAGAACACTGTGTAGTTGGGGACTCCGGCAAGACTGCACTATTTCAGCATAACTAAAAGCGAGAACCAGAAGGTAGCACAGACATGAGGGATCTCTGGGATAAGAGACGACCACCCACACTATCGTCAACAAACCTGAGTGAACGTGTGAGAGTGAGGGGATGGCAGCATACAAATATCCCAGTTCACCAAACACTCTATATCCATGATCCCTCCAGATCTGCTCCTTTACCTAAGAAAAATACAAGACTTGACTTAATAAATATGTTTTCAGCCTTGACTTGAGCACTGAGACTGTGTCTGAGTCCCGAGCACTGATTGGATGGCTGTTCCATAACTGTGGGGCTTTATAAGAGAAATATCTGCACCCTGCTGTAGTCTTTATTATTTGAGGTGCCAACAAATAGCCTGCACCTTTTGATCTAACTAGGCGTGGAGGATCATATTAGTAAATAAGTTCACTCAGATACTGCGGCACGAGACCGAGACCGCTGCTGCATTCAGAACTAGCTGAAGCTTATTTACGCACTTACTCGAATGGACATCTAGTAGTCTAATCTAGATGTAACAAAAGCATGAACTGGTTAATCTGCATCCTGTAACGACATCATATTTCTAAGTTTAGCAATATTTCTAAGGTGAAAGAAAGTGATCCTGGTATTATTATTTGCGTAAGCCTCAAAGGAAAGACTGACTAATCAATAACCACACCAAGGTTTTTGACTGCTGTACACACTGAAACAGAAACACCATCCAGAGATGCTACGTTATTGGAAAGTTTACTTCTAGCTGCATGTGGTTCTAGTAAAAGTACTTTCATCTTATCCGAGTTGAGCAGAAGGAAGTTATCAAGCATCCACTGTCTAATGTCCTTTACACACTTCTCAACATTTTAAAGCTGATCTCTCTTATCTGACCGTGTGTATCCATGAGGCTGATTACCACAAACCAATTCCTGGATTAGATCTGAGATACAGTCATTACCTGTCAGCTTTTAGAACTGTGTTGTTCTGAGGTAGTGGTTCAACCCGTTTAAAATTTGACCCATTTTTCTTGGTAACTAGAAAATACCGGCTGGAGTAGCCTGACTCTCTGTCTGGCAGGGGAACACACTATATGGCCCCTATTTGGCCAGCAGAGCTTGCAACTCTTGTGTCAACAACTGTGCTTGTTCTGATTTCACGGTAGCAGGTACCACACTGTTTAAGCGCGAAGGAGGATGTGCAAACTGTAACATGCAGCCCTTCTCTATGGTCCTTTTGACCCACAGAAAGATATTTGACAGTGGTTTCATGCTGCCAGTTTCTCTGAAAGGCGTTTTGACACTTCACTTTGATGAGGGAGGTTAGGTGTTTGGGTTCTGGCTCATGGCAGGAGGCAACCAAACCTGTAACCTTTTGCTGGAGACCACTGCCTGCCAGAACACCAGTGGTGGTGAAGATTGTACAACAGTTGTCTGAGGGTGTTAAAAAGGATTTTCTCATGCTTCTCCTCATGAGGCTACACCTCCATGATCCTGGGTGCACCACCCTCAGGATGACTTCTTAGTCAAAATAATCGTCCTTTGGTCCAGCCCCTTATTGGGTTATTTAGAGTGTCAAGACGCTCCCCAGTCACTATGCTGATTTCTGTAAAGCTGCTTTGAGACAATGTCTGTTGTGAAAAGCGTTATAGAAATAAACTGGACTTGACATAAACTTGATTGACTTGACGACTATGAGGGGACGCACAACTCACTATGCTCTGTTTATGGGCTCACACTGCAGTGGAGATTGACGGTCAGGGCTGGGTGGCTGACAGCCTCGAGCCCTGAGCATGATAGTAAAGAAACTTATGAAATGTTTTGGCCTCCTGGAACCAACTGACTATTGTATTAACAGAGTCATTAAATAGGCCAGAAGGTTACATGGGGCACCCAAGAGGAGTATCTTGTCACTAACCTTGATGACCATAAGGTTCAGTCACAGATCTTTCTCACAGATACAGTCTCTCCACAGCAGCCATAGAACGGCTAATGGTGGGGGCCGTTTGTTGGTTGCATGTACAGACAGCTCTGTGGCTTGGCATAGCTCTGAGAATGCCTCCTCACTAAATCCCCCAACTGTGCAGGGGTTTTTCAGCAAGTCAGCCTGGTATGCCTGCAAAACCACCATGGTGTGCAGGGCATCACCAGCCTGACCAGCTGCCTGGAGTGCCCTCCCCACCAATGTGGATGTTGTTCTACATGGCTTGGAAGAATGGGAGGGACTGACATTGGGCCTGTGGCCAATCTAAATGAAGTCTAGCATGAGTCTCCACCCTGAATAACTCCTCAAACACTTTATCATCACATGATGAGAGCTCTCAATTTCCAACGGCAAAAGAGACCGCATCATTGGATTGCTACGAGTAAGTGCCGGGGTGCACCTCAGCAGCAGACGTTGACATTGAGGTATGGCAAGAGATCAAGAGATCAAGAGAGAGGGGCATGTCCACATCTCACCTCCCAGACAGCGAGCCTGCAATCTTAAGGAGGAAGCAGAGACTTCCCTCTCGAGCACTCCGATAGATAGTGAGTCACAGTGCCCGCACTAAGCATCCTCGAGAGCATGAAATGCGTGCTCTTTCCTCAGACACTCTAAGCAAAAATCATGTGGGTCACCACCCGAGATGAGCTAAAAGCACAGTGGCAGGCAGCTCTTGGAAGACTCACAAGAAATGATTTTTCTATATATTTGCCCCTTTCATTTTTTTAAGAGCTCACGCTGAACACACAGAGCACACACACAAAGCAGTCTCTGAAGACAAAAAAACCCTGTATGTATGTCCATCTCGCGTCTATTCATGGCCTCACAGATGCGTGCATTTTGATGATGTCACCCGCAGAGGTTATTTAAGCCACATTCTTGGCGTGTTTGACACATGCTTCAAAACAGTCGAACAAAGAATGTTCCCATAGCATTATGAAATGCAGCATTGAGTGTAGTTTTGATAGGGTTCAGCAGGATTTCGTGGGGTGATTTGAGGCATGCTGTTGAAGAAAAAAAAAATATATGCATTTTTAATGGCCACATCTGTATATACTGCATAGTAAGCTTGTAAGCTAACATAATTGTGGGTATAATACATGCACAATTGGTAATTTGATACAAGCCTACTAGCAGTTTAAAGCATAAAACACATACAATGATGACTTACTTAAAGGTCCAGGGCTAATCATCCACCAAAAACTTACTTAGAACTCACTTTCATTCACTTTGGCATTCATATTGATGGCCAGGTAGCCAGACAAGCTATTGTTCTACAGTCATGGCCATTCATATTGATGTCTGGCCATTCCAATCTCAACAATACACACACACACACACACACACACACACACACACACACACACACACACACACACACACACACACACACACAAACTTACTTTACAAGCATTTCTCTTATAAAAACAAACAGGCAATAAAACCAATAAAATCATATAAAGCTATAAAGCTATATTTTTTTGTAAACAAAGTCCAGTTAGCACGAGCTATAAACAGCTGTTTATGTTGACCTGAGAGCTGCTTCACTTCCTGGTTCGTCACTGCTTCTTCGCTGCTTCAGCCAGTAATAGTTTGTAAAGAGTAATAAAACCAAGCCTCACACACGTGGAGAATAAAATCCCCCCATATATCGTTAGAATCCTGCACTTATTGGCTACATTATCAAATTGGCTACTGGCTGGAAATAAAAGGTTTGAAATGAGAGGCGGCGCATAAAAAAACATGGCAACACCTGCAGAGAGAGTAGAGACTTAAGATTTATACTCTTTTACTTTTTTATTATTATTATTATTATTTTTTACTTTTTTGTGGTCTCAACTGTTTTGTAACACTATATTCTACCAGCCATATTTGTTTTTTGTTACCAAGATGTCATTTTTTATGTGAAAGTTATTCGGAAATATATAAACACAAACACCAGCCGAATTTCTGTGACGAAAACAAAGGAATAACATCTAAATTACAACACTATTGTTTGTCTGGAGCAAAAATGTTTTACGGCATGTTGTTCACTGGACCCTTATCTTTCCTAATAAACCGGGATTAGCAGCAGTGGATGTGTTTGTGACTCGTTATTACAATATTAATGTAAGGAGTTAGTTTTTTTTATGCATGTTGTTGTGTACTGCTCACACAAATTCAGCAAATACATTCGTTATTTGTTTTCCATTGAAAAACAGTAATCTGGAATCGCTGCTTAAGACAGAGCTTTAGAATGATATATTGTTAGTCATGGTTACTCTTCTCCCTATTTATTTAATCTATTGCTAAACATTAACACCTGAGAACAATTGGCTATTAGTTGCGCTCACGCAACCACAAAGCCTAAGAGGTTAAACACAAAGGCACCCCAGGGGAATCCTTATGCAGATTACAAAGCACCCTTTGGATGGATGTCATCACCATTGGCCCAATGCACCTGGCCCAAATGCAATTGTACCAGTTAATGAGGAGCATCTGTTTCTGTGTTCTTTACTACTGATATAACATATATAGTCATAGGGGAACAGTGCACCCTTCTCAATACTATGTTTTTATTAATCAGGGACTTAATAACTAAATAATGTGCTCCAACTTTTCTTAACTATTGACCTTTGGCGTTTTCAATATTTAGTATTTTTAATTTTTATTAAAACCAAAACCAGCATTCAAAAAACAGATACACCCAAGAATTTAACATATAGAACCACCTTTAATAAGAGTGACTGATTTTTTGCAGTTTCTCACATCAGTTATTGTCCAACTTTTCTTTATTACTTTGCTTAAATTCATATCTGTTTCAATTTGATAGTTTGTGCACATTTATTTAAGACCCCACCACAGCATCTCAAATGGTAGACTGGTAATACTAAATATAAGCATTCGCTTTGCATCTAGTCTTAATTTAAATTAGAGTCTGAAGTCAGTAATCCAACCAGGCCTGCTTGACCATGATGTAATTAAAAGAGTATTCTGTGTTACCACATACATATCTCAAATTCTATGTTCTATGTCTAAGTTTTTATGTAGTAACACAAAATACTCTTTTAATTACATCATGCTCAAGCAGCCCGTGTTGGATTACTGACTTCAGACTCCTATTTGAAGCTCATGTAAATTACATTTGTTGTTTGTTTCGGAAACATTTCTAAGTGAAGAAGTAAAATTTAAGTCACATGACTGAGAATAAATAGTTATATGTACACTATATTACCCTAGGTTTGACTAATATAAGGCTTTTTACGTACCTCTTATTTAAGTACAGGGCTATATCTGCAGATATCAGCAGGTATAAAAGTGGTATCAGCTCTGAGTATAATAGTGTCATTTATTCTATTATGATCTTTCTTTTTTAATCTCCTGTCTGTATTTCTGTTCTTAGAACTTTTATGAGAAGCCAGCATTTGATTACCCACTGAACCAAATAAGTTTATGGCTGATGCTAGGTAATGAGGGAATGGACAAAGAACGAAATAGCAGTTTTTGTGCCCCATCACCTTCAGCCATGGTATTTGGAAGATCAGACGGAGATAGAGTAGCTGTGACCCGAGACATTGCCCTCCGACTTGGCTACACATTGCAGTTTAAGGTACTTTCAATGGCATTACCAATATAATTTTTTTGGGGGGGGGGGATTTTTTATATGTATCCATTAAAGTAAAGAACTCTTGAAATTTAGATAAAACATCAAAATAAGAATTAACTAAATAATATGGATTTAAAATTTTTGCAATGATGCTTTTACTCTAGCACACCTACTACTTATGTTATCTCTATGTATAGTTGAACATAGGCTGCAAATCAGAGTTCAGTGCCTCAGCACCCATAATGCTCCAATATTCTCATGATGCTGGGCACACATGGGCTCTGGTTCAGGATGGCTGTTTCGCAGGCTCCCCTGGAGCTGGCTGTAAAGGCAGTGGGCATGAGTTTACAGAGCCAACTGTCTACAATGTTGGAGACTATGAACGATGGACCAGAGTAACAGTTGTAATTCCACGCAATGTGGCTGCAAGGTAAATCAAATTAACAATTATATACAATGAGCATGGGTAAAATATATTTAATCTGTTGAAATTTGAGTAAGGCCACACACATATGTTTGGTTGTTAAATTATACATATAAAATAAATGTGTCTGTCACAGTTGCCCATTCAATATCAGTTTTATTAAAATGCTGTGTTATGATTTCTATTGCAAAAAGCATTTTTAACTAACACACACACACACACACACACACACACACACACACACACATTTTCATTTGACTTTGCTTTCTCTCTTTTAAAGCAAGACACGTTTTCGATGGATCCAAGAAAGCAGTGTTTATCAGGATGCCCCTGCATTTGCGTTGGACAGTGTTTACATCTCTGATCCTTGCCCTAATTATTGTGGGGGTCATGGGGATTGCATATCAGGAGTGTGCTTCTGTGACATGGGAATGGAAGGTACCAATCTTTAGTTACACAAAGTTGTTTTGTTTCTATGTCACAGAGAAAGTGTATATTGTGTCTTTTTGTTATTTAGTGGAGCAGGATAGCTGTGTGCCCTCTGTGCCAAGTCCCACTGAGTTGGCAGAGGACTTTGAAGGAAAGTTAAGTCCCCTCTGGCAAGGAATTAGTGGGGCTCAGATAAGGAATGGTTGTGGTAGCATCAGTGATGGAAAGTCCCTCTATTTTAGCAGTTCTGGGAGGCGAGAGGCTCGTACTGTACCAATTGACACCACTAGCTCAAGGTAAATGTTGCAAGAAATTCTCAGTTGTAGCTTAATACCTAATTAAAATGTTAATTACCTGTTACTTTTTCAAGAGTATTAAGTTATTTAAGTATTATGTTTATGTTAAGTTGGTTATCTTTATGATATAGGCAGAAATTGTTGAATTATTGTACTTTTCCCTGGTCACGGATAGCACAATAGACCAAAAACTCATAGGGAATTGTTTTGATCTAGTTTTATGTTGAAACAATGAAATTTATTTATAAAAAATATAATTATTAATTATAAAATGAAGTAAAATGTTAATACAGTACAGTTTATCTTGGTTTTTTGTTTATGGTCACGGTCACTGGCAACAAAGTGAGTACCCCCTAAGTGATAACAGCTGTACATTATTTAACTATGCAACATGTCCTATTCATTATGTTCATGTTTTGACAGGCAGTGGTGCAGTGGCCTGACAATCAGAGTACCCTATTTTGGGGAGGGCTGTGTACACCTCATTACACAGTGTCTGTACCTCCTCGACACCACCAGGAGGCCAGCCTGTTAGCTCTCCCACAGGATGTGCCTCAGAGCGAGTCTCCCGCCACCGGGTGATTCCTTCCAGCCTGACTGGGGATGAAGGGGACCCGTCCCAGCTCAGGAAGCATCCATGGCTGCAGTGCATTGCTCCAGCTATTCTGAGAGGGTCAGACGCTAGCCTCGAGAGGCTGGTTCCCCGATCAGACTTCCAGGCAGAGGAGGCCAGGCTGTTAGCTCTCACAGAAGATGTGCACTAGAGTGCAGCCTCTCTCCAGCAGGTGTCTCCCTCTACCTTAGCCAGAGAGATTGCTGCGGATGTGTTCCACCCTGGTGTGCACTCTCCTTATTTGGAGAGTCAGGCTTCCACAGCCAGGTCTTTGTTGTTTTGAAGAAGGATGGCGGATTGGGCCGATCCTAGAGCTGTGCTTCTTGAACCGCTCACTCTTGAGGCTCAGGTTCAGAATGATTCTTCTCAAGGGGGTCGTGTCTCAGATCAAGACTGAGGACTGGTTTATCACGATAGATCTAAGGGATGCCTATTTCCACAAAGCCATCCATACTGTTCACAGAGGTTCCTGAGAAGGTTTGCTTTCTGGGGCAAAGCTTACCAATATCGGGTCTTCCCGTTCGACCTTGCACTCTCACCCCGCACCTTTACAAAGTGCATGAATGCAGCTCTAGCCCCGCTATTCTAAACTATATCGATGACTGGTTAATATTAGCTTGATCAGAGCTTCAGGCGGTTCGGCATCATGGTGTCGTTCTTGCCTGTGTGAAGGAGCTGGGGTTGAGACTTAATGCAAAGGAGAGTGTGCTTTCTCCACTGCAGAGAACCACCTTGTTGTGGGCACGGGAGAGAAAGAGAAGGCTTGTCACTTTCTGTGAAGCATTTCCAGAGGCTGCTGATCCAACGTGATCCCACTTGGCCTCCTCCATATGGTGGGTCAGAGTTAAAGGATACTCCCGGAATGGCAATACACTCAGTATTATCAAGGTCTCACGGCAAGCTCTTTGAGCCTTAGAAATATGGAAAAATACCTAAATTTCTGTCTCAAGGGCCCGTCCTCAGAGCTCCTTGTTGTTGCATAACGCTAAAGATGGACGCATCCCTCACAGGGTGGGAAGCAGTCATAAGTGGCCTCTTCGCCCATGGTAGGTGGAACGTGCTTCATTTCTCATGGCACATAAACTGCCTGGAGATTATGGCTGTGTTTTTGGCACTAAAACACTCCTTTGAGACCTGAGAGATCGCCACGTGCTGGTCCATATGGACTACTACTATGTCCTGTGGTCTAATAAGAATAAAATAAACTTGTTTGGCTCTGATGGTGTCCAGCATGTCTGGTGACACCCTGGTGAGAAGTACCAAGAAAATTGGGTCTTGCCTACAGTTAAGCATAGTGGTGGTAGCATTATAGTCTGGGGCTACATAAGTGCTGCTGGTGCTGGGGAGCTGTGGTTCATCAGGGAAACATTGATGTACTGTCACATTCTGAAGAAGAACATGATGTCTCTCTTTAGAAACTGGGAGAAATTGCAGTTTTCCAAAATAATAATGACCTCAAACACACCACCAAGATGACAACTGCCTTGCTGAGGAATATGAAGGTGAAGGTGATGGTGTGGCCATGTATGTCTCCAGACCTGAAACCTATTGAGCACCTATGGGGCATCCTCAAGGGGAAGGTGGAGAAATGCCATGTGTTTAACATCCAGCAGCTCTGTGATGTCATTATTGAGGAGTGGAAGAGAATCTCAGCAACAACCTGTGCAGCTCTGGTGAATTCCTTGCCCAGGAGGATAAAGACAGTGCTAAATAACAATGGTGCTCACTCAAAATATTGACACTTTGGACACAGTTTTGACATGTTCACTTAGGGTGTGCTCACTTTTTTTGGCAGTTATTTAGACAATTATGGTTGTATGTTGTTAGTTTTTTAATCTGTACTTTTATACAAGCTGCACACTACTAATATATATTCCTTGCCACAGACTTGTTCAATTCTACATTAGGCTTTGTGGAAAGAACATAAGCCCAGCCTGCACCAGGCCTAATTTTTGCAATGAAGGTATTATTTTAGCTACTTCTTTAGTTACACTCATTAAAGATCAGTTAGAAACTGTCACTTAATTTTACTTTGGTTGGTATTTCAGGGGTGATTGTCCAGTACTCCACTAATAATGGGGTGCAGTGGAAATTCTTGCGTATGCTAGATTTTGGCTCATTTCTAGAACCACAAGTTGTGACCATTGAACTGCCGTCTCAAGCAAAAACACCTTACACTGTGTTCCGCTGGTGGCAATCCAAACAAGGTAAGATATTCTGTCACTATTAATACATTGGAAATATTTCAACTGTAAATATTAATAAAAATATAAAAATAATATACATAATTGGATCACACTAGCACATCTGTTGTTTTATATTGTTTATATTGTCTTGCTTATTTTATTGTTTCTTCCTATTTCAGAAAAACACTCAGTTCAGTGGGCACTTGATGATGTTCTGATTGGTATGAATGATAGTTCCAGGAGTGGCTTCCATGACAAGTTTGATAGCACATCACCCTTAAGACACAATTGGTTTAGAGTGGTGGGTGGAGAGGTGACAGCCGATTGTCTGTCTTTGGACACAGCCCTGGTCTTCCACACTGATTTAAAAGAAAGTAAGTAAGCACTAACCAACACATCTAAGTGCTTTTTGAATCCCTACAACAAGGGAAGTATAATTCTTTTCCTTGTCATTGAAACTGGTTCAGACAATCTGGACACAATTTTTATAATGCCGAACAAAAACCTAATTCCTGAACAGTTTCCCATGTGATCTATGATGCTGTTGGCGTCTTTTCTGCTCAGGAAAAAAAAAATAAAAAATCACAGCACACAGAATGGTGCATATGTTCTTCGTCATTTTGATGCAGAAACAAACAATTATATATATATATATATATATATATATACACAATAAACAAAACATGAGCTAAAACCTTTCCTGATTGGGTAAAACGTAGTAACCAGAAATGTGTGAGCCGCGGAAAAAGACATTCCGTATATCTTATGTACTCGCATTGTAATGTTCTTATAGACACTGTGTTTAGAGAACTAGTGTGAGACCCATCTTAATGCTAATAATAGTCACTTTATTAAAATTATTTATAATTTAGCGCCTTACACCATAACATAGGCTGTTCTGAAAGAGAACAGGATCGTTAATATAAAATACAAATGAAAAGGTTAAGAAATTGTCAGGGTGCGAGCGAAACAGAAGGACGGAAGCCGGAGTACAGCTCGCTTGGGTTTTAATGACTAATGACCTATGTGAAAACCTGCACACTCAAACATAGATCGCACGTAAAGTCCAACACATACAATAACGAACGGGGCGATAATGTAAGAGAGGGGTTTATGTAGGAGCGGGGTGGAGTGATGATGAGCTTCAGGTGTGCATAGTTACGCCTGGAGCTCCAGGGAGAGCGGAGGCATGAAAGCCACAAAAGGGGAGGTGGATCCCTGACATCAATCCCCCCCCCCCCCCGAGGGGGCGGCACCTGACGCCCCAAACCCACAGATTCTCGGAGGGCCAGGGCACTCGGAGTGTAGCAATGTTCTCCCCGGAGACCCTGAATGGAGCGACGCCTTTGGCGGAAATCTGGACCGAAGGGGTGCCCACCACGCAGGTCAGGAGCGGAGCTACTTCCGCAGAGAAACCTCTGGTGTCCAGAGCCCGAGCAACGCCCACGGCGGAGAGGAGGAACGCAGTGACACCTTCGGCAGGTCTGTGAGCCATGACGACGCCTTCAGAGGAACTTGGAGGTGTGGCTTCGCCCGGAGAGGAGCCCAGAGGCGAGACGTCTCCTGGAGAGGGACGCCTGGAGAGGGAGTGGAGCGTGCTGAGGATCCCAGAAGCGGAGCGGAGCTTTCAGGAAAACTCTGTAGCGGAGCAGAGCCCTCCTGGAAATTCCTGGGCCGCGTGGCGCGTCCACGGGAACCCCGGAACAGGGCGGCGGGCTTGTAGAAACTCTGGGGTGGAGCGGATCGCTTGTGAATGCCCCGGAGCGGGACAGGGTGCTTCTGGAAACCCTGGAGCGGAAAGGAACTCTCCTGAAACCCCTGGAGCGGAAAGAAGCTGTCCTGGAAACTCTGGAGCGGAACGGAGCTGTCCCGGAAACTCTGGAGCGGAACGGAGCTGTCCCGGAAACCCTGAAGCGGAGAGGTGCTCTCTGGGACACACTGGAGCGGAGAGGTGCTCTCGGGGACACACTGGAGCAGAGAGGTGCTCTCGGGGACACACTGGAGCAGAGAGGTGCTCTCGGGGACACACTGGAGCAGAGAGGAGCTCACTGGAGGTCCTGGGGCAGAGCTGTGCTCTCTTGGAGGTCCTGGAGCAGGGTGAGAATCTCCTGGATGCCCTGGGGCAGAGCAGAGTCGTCCTGCAGGACCTGGAGCAGGGCGGAGATCTCCTTGAGGTCCTGGGGCGAAGCGGTGCCGTCCTAGAGGGCCTAGAGCAGGGTCTGGAGCAGGGTGGTGATCCCCCGGAGGTCCTGGGACGGAGCTCTCCGGGATAATCTGGTGCGAAACTGAGCTCTCCGGGAAATACTGGAGTGGATCCGTGCTCTTGGGAGTGGGAGAAAGATTGTGGAGATCCGCGGTGACCATCCCTAGTTCCCCTTGTGAGAAGTCGGATAAACCGGGCGCACGAACCGAATTCGCCTCCAGTCGCGCTCCACAACTCACCGGCCAGAGAGCTGCTTCAGTGGGGTAAGAGGAGGAATAAAAGGTCCATGTGTTCACCGACGCTCCGTATAAATCCACCCCACTCAGCCCTGTCACTGGAGAAGCGAGCCGGGAAATCCATGACGTCATCACGGGGGCGTGGCACTGCCGAGCATGACCCGCATGAAACGGCAGCGGACTTCCGGGTTTTTTCCCCGAGGCGGAGCTTGGTGGCCGTTTTATCGCGGCAGAGCGAATCCTACCTACAAAGTTCGGTTCGCGCCAGGACCACGGCGGTAATCCGATCATTTTCCTTCTCTCTCTTTTTTTTTTTTAGTATTTTTTTTTTATATTTCTTTTCAGGGGTTCGTTATTCTGTCAAGGTGCGAGCGAAACAGAAGGCGGAAGCCGGAGTACAGCTCGCTTGGGTTTTAATGACACGTGTGAGGGAGAGAGATACACACGAGCACACACACACAGACGCGCACACAAGCACACGGCAGTCCTACGGTTGAGAGAGTCCGAGGTGCGCTAGCTGACCCGAGATGCGCGGGGAGGTGCGCAGCCGGCACAGGATTGTGGAGTCTGGATGCAACAGACAAATAGAGTCCTGTGTGAAAACCTGCACACGTAAACATAGACCGCACGTAAAGTCCAACACATACAATAACGAACGGCAAGATAATGTGAGAGAGGGGTTTATGTAGGAGCGGGGTGGAGTGATGATGAGCTTCAGGTGTGCGTGGTTATGCCTGGAGCTCCAGGGAGAGCGGAGGCATGAAAGCCACAAAAGGGGGCGTGGCAGGTGGATCCCTAACAGAAATAATATAAAACAATTTATTAATTTTTTTATTTTATTTCGTCACTACGTGCATATAATCCTTCATTATTATCATGAGCCCTGACTCAAACCCAATTGAGCATCTCTGGGGAGACCTAAAAATGGCTGTCCATCAAAGTTTACCATCCAGCCTGACAGAACTGGAGAGGATCTGCAAGGACCATGATATGATATTTCAGTTTTTCTTTTTTAATAAATCTGCAACAATGTCAACAATTCTGTGTTTTTCTGTCAACATGGGGTGCTATGTGTACATTAATGAGAAAGAAAAATGAACTTAAATGATATTAGCAAATGGCTGCAATATAACAAAAAGTGAAAAATTTAAGGGGGTCTGAATACTTTCCGTACCCACTGTATGTACTGGAGCCATTAAAATGCAGCGGATGTGTTGACCCCTCTCAAGCATGTATGGACAGCAAGCAAAAGAGCTCAAAAACGTGTGCTAGCCACATTTTAAGTACAGGTAGTCGTCGACTTACGACCACAATTGCGACCGACAGATCGGTTGTAACACGATTTGGTCGTAAGTAGAGTAGGCTATATGTACAGTACTGTGAAATGATGCCGGAAGCCGGTACGCACTGCCGCAAGCCGCCAGCCGTGGCGCACGACAGTGCGCACCGGCCCCCAGCACCATTCATAAAACGATTTGGTCATAAGTAGAGAAGGCTATATGTACAGCAATGTGAAATTATGCCGGAAGCTGGCACGCACCGCCACACGCCGCGGCCAGTGATTGTGGTCGTAAAGTCGAACAGTCGTAAGTTGCATATGTCGTAAGTCGACGACTACCTGTATATTTTAGCAACCGTAATTCTCACATTGTGGAATT
The DNA here is from genome assembly GCF_946808225.1 of Silurus aristotelis. Taxonomy (NCBI): domain Eukaryota; kingdom Metazoa; phylum Chordata; class Actinopteri; order Siluriformes; family Siluridae; genus Silurus; species Silurus aristotelis. The sequence goes on from NC_139583.1 coordinate 18,147,214, forward strand.
ATTCACACTGTGAATTTAACACGTTCCTTTGTCATAAAAAATATATTAATGGTCTTTTGCAAGGATGTGACTTATGTAACATACATAAAACTATATTATATTTGAATGACTGTCTTTGCCATAAGACATGACCTGTTTTGAGATTCAAGAGGTTTTTATCTAAAAACATTCACTTATTTATAGTGTATATAGCTAAAGCTATAGCTACAGTTTTGCAGGAGTAAGATGAAGCAGAACCCTCTCTCAAATAATTCTGCAGCATTTTCTTAATTCTTATAACTAAATCAATTCAAACACAAAGAGTCTTTACTAAATTACATTAGAATGGATAAGATTAGATTCAACTTAATTGTCATTGTGTAAGGTACATGTACAGACACAATGAAATGCAGTTAGCATCTAACCAGAAGTGTATACCCATTTAAAATAAATAGCAAAATGATAAATAGGGTATGAGGTCAATATAAACAGGGGTGAGGGTAAATATACAGAAGTTGCAGTAGATAATAATATGGTATAAATAATAATATACAATATACTGTGAAAAGATTGTGCATAGATAGACATGTCAGAAGATAACATGCTCAAATGACAGGATATAGTCAGTGTTGGGCAATAACCTGTTACTAGTAACGCGTTACTGTAATGCAGTTACTTTTGACAGTAATTAATACTGTAATCCATTACTTTTTAAATAAAGTACCTCTGTTACTGTTACCGTATGGTGCGTTGTCCATTACTTTTTTTAATGAATTAATTTTGGCTGAATTGTAGCCTACAGTCTAACCTGTTTACAGCAGCGTTTATTCAAGTCTGTGCGGCAGTAATGACGAGTCAAGGCGAGAGCAAGATGAGTTTCTCAAAGTGGAAATATGCTCATTATTTCCCTTTAGTTGAGCATGAAGACAAAAACTTTTTAGTCAAATGTAAGCATGTGTCTTTCTGGTTTGAAAGTCGCATCTACTGCGATAAACAGCAACTCCAATCTGTCGAAGCACCTTCAGAAACTCCATGCCTCGACGAAGCTAGAAGCTAACCTGGTGTTAAGTTGTACATGGTTGATAGTTTTCATACTTAAGCTGTGAAAGGAACATTTAAAGGGCTCAACACAACAGCTTTTATGATGCAGAAGCCACTTTAGTTTTTGATTCTGAATATATTATTCAGCTTGTTTTGATATTTATTTCAGAGATCCTTGTGATATATTCAGTTTGTGCTGGTCTGACTTAAATAAAATATTGTTTAAAAATTACTTTGTGTTTAAGTCAGTTTTGTGTTTGTATAGACCATAAAAAGGCATTAATGAGAACATTAAAGAACGTTCTTTAAAAAAGTAACAAAAAAGTTACTTTTAACAGTAACGCATTACTTTTTGGTGTAAGTGATCAACAAAGTAATTGAGTTACTTTTTGAATGAAGTAACTAGTAACTGTAACTAGTTACTATTTCTTAGTAACTAGCACAACATTGGATATAGTTATGTATGAATGTATGTGTGATACAGTATAAACAGAATAAATATGGGTGGAATATACATTAGTGCAATAATAAATGTGAGTTATGGATAGTGCAAAAATGTGTAGTGGATAAAGCACTGCAAAATACAACCAAAAATAAGGCAGTGCAAAATGCAAATAAAATAACAATGCAGTAGTGTTTTGGTTAACATTGTATGATTATCAGCTGTTCAGTGCAGTAACAGCAACAGGGGGAAAAAAAAGCTATACTTCAGTGTGTTTGTGCAGGCTCTGAGGCACCTGTAGCATCTGCCCAATAAGAAAATGGTAAATGCCTCTTGCCCTTTGCAGACAGCGTATCTTGAGAATGTCCCCCAGGGTACGTAGCTGAGTGCCGATGATTCACTGGGCAGTTTTCACGACCCTCTAAAGGGCTTTACGGTCCGAAGCAGTGCAGCAGCTGTACCACTCTGACACGCAATTAGTGATTAGTGAGTTTGATTGCCAGTTTATGTAAAATCCCCAATGACCTCCTTTGTCTTTTGGTGTTGAGTTCCAATTTGTTGTCCTAACACAATGCAACTAGGTTCTGGATCTCCTCCCTGTAAGCCATCTCACTGTTACCTCTGATCAGGCCTATCACCGTTGTGTCATCTGCGAACTTAGCGATGTTGTTTGAAACATAGGCAGTTACGTAGTCATGGGTAAAAAAAAATAGTATAGGACTTGGGACAATACACATCTCTGAGGAACCCCAGTGCTGAGGGTGAGACTGGAGGAGGTGATGGTTACAGTTTACAGTTACAGAGATGTGTGTTGATGCCAAAGTGTGTTAGCTTAAATAGTAGCTTGGAATGGCTAACTGTGTTAAAAGCTGAGCTGATGTCAACAAACAACAGAGTGTGTGGCAGACAGGATTTAAGATGGGTAAGGGCCAGTCTTTCCAAGCACTTTGCGATGATGGGGATAAGTGCAAAAGGATAAAAGTTCTGTTGCAGCAGAGTGCTTTGGCACTGGCCCAATGGTAGCAGACTTGAAGCAGGTGGGGACAGTTGCCTGGGCCAAGGACAGACTGAAGAGGTCAGTTAAGACCTCAGCCAGCTGCTCTACACATGCTCCAAGTACACGGCCATTGCTTTTTGCGCATTCAACCTGTCCAGGGTAGTACACACTTGATATGGGGAGAGTGTGAGTGGCTGCCCAACCGGTAATAGCTTTGCCTTGTGCATGGGCATTATGCTCCTTTTTTTAAAATGAGCATAAAAGAGGTTGAGCTTGTCGGCGAGTGAAGCAGAACTGGTTGGAGGTGGGTGGCTTGGCTTGACTTCACTGATCCCAAACCAAGTCAAATCAAGTCATGACCTAAATCCCTTGCTACATGAGTCAGGGGTCAGCAGAGTTTAAGTTCTTCTCAATCCGTTTGTATAAATGTATGGCTTTGCAGATTCCGCTCCTCAGATTGGCTCTGACGATGCTGTAGGCCTCCCGGTCTCTAGACCTGAAGGCTGTATTGCATGCTTTGAGCAGAAGATGGACTTCCCAGTTTATACAAGGCTTCTAATTGGGGAAAACTATAATGTTCTTTTGTCTGGTCACCCAATCCATATGCCTGCTGATGTGATCAAGAACAGAGATGGTGTAGATGTTGATGTTGGTGACTGAGTCAGTGGTGGCCTGTGCAGCAAATTCACATTTTAGACTCAAGTCTGTATGTGAGAAGTGCAGCTGGAGAGATGCATCAGCCCATTCAGCCAGAATTTGACAGTCCTGATTATAGATTTCACACCTTTTGATGACTGGAGAGTACTTTGGCAACAGTAATAATGAGATATGGTCTAGGTTACCTAAGGAAGAAATGCCATTGTGGCCCCTGACCCATGGGGTCAGTAAAGGCCTACCCATTAAAATTTCAAAAGTGACAGTTTAGTTGTTGAAGATGTGGTCATTCTCATCTCTGTGAGTACTACTGGGAGAACAACAGTCTAATTTCAGCCTCTGCCAATACAGGTTTTGGTAACATGTTCCTTAATAGTTGTTTGTTCTTTCTACCATTCCAGAGGACTGTGGGTGATAGGGAACATTCAAACTACAATCAACAACTTGGGGAAGGGGTATGATTTACATATGTATATACATGATCCAGGGTTTTGTGTCCTCTAGTGAAACAGGACATATGCTGTTGGAACCTTGTCAGAACAGATATTAAATCACATTAAAATCCCCATCGACAGTGTAGGCTCCATCAGGATGTAGTTTGTTTGTTTGAACTCACAAGGAAAATGTAAGGGTATGCACTTATTGATCAGTTTATTCAAGATCAGCAGAGTAGTGAGAAGATACAGTGACAGAGACAGTGTACCATGTTTTGTTTACATAAATGCATAAGCCTTTTCCTCTGTTTTACCTGTGCATGCTGCTTCTCTATCAGCCCTGTAAACACTCCTCGAACTTCAGAATACTATATGGGATGCCGATGTTGAGACAATTTTCCTAGAAGACCAAGATATTGCAGTCCATAATCAGTCTCTGAGTGAGTGTTCAGATCCTGAGCTCACCCAGTGTGTGCCAGGGACCAAACATTTGCAAGAAAAATACTAGGAGGCGCTAGTCGATGTGGGTTTAGCCTTAGCTTATCCCAAAGCAAGACATAATTTATAAGCTTTTATTTTTCGAATGTGGTCATACATGGTCATACATCCCTTTCTTCAAGAGAATAGTTTTAAAGTTTTTCTATTGACTGCATTTAGACAGAAAATGCCCCAAATTACCAGTTGAACAGACTGTAAAGTGTGTAGGACAACCACTTTTCTTGGAATGAATGAGTAGTTGACTCTAAAGGTCTTTCAAAAATTATTTATTTTAAACACAATGGTTAGGACACAATGTCTCTTTTTGTAAATTTCACAGTTTTAAGGCCAAAGTATGTATGCTAATTTATGTGATTTGTGTTGTAGCGACTGGGGGGATAAAAGGGACAAACTTATAATACAGATAAATTGAGTATATAGCTGGAAGCACAGTCTGCCCGCATTCTCCACCATTATATGTAGCGAATTTAGCTCGCAAAGAAAAGGGAATATTTATAAGTAATTATAACGGGTTATAGTTACTCCTAAATATTTAAATTAAGTTGAATTGACGGTAATGGAATTATCATTACACTTATTTGTCTGTTCGTCTGGCAAACAGACAGTATAATTTTATATTAATTCTATAAAAGAGGTATCTCCCTGGCCAAGAAAGACGTAACCCCCTTTTACCTTATACCGTAAATTAAATTCAATTAAATAGAGCATGTAGTTCAGACCTGATGTTGCAGGAACTTCATTTATGGAACGTACTCAGAGACCATCACTTATGAAAAATACGGCGTTTAATGAATAAGACAAACACAACATAAAAATAACTACACAAACAAACAAACAAAAAGAAATAAAGAAAATTAAAATAAAATAAAAAGAAAGTTGAAATTTAGGGAAGGAGGAAGAGAAAGGAAAAGAAGAAGGAGATAAAGAAAGGAAAGGCAGCTTACTTTAAATTAATCACATCCTAACTGAGAAATCGTCACGGAAATTTAAATTTGCCTTAATATTAAGGGGTTCAAACTTAACACGCATCTAAATTAGTTGGTAAACTGGTTACTTGCATTGACTTGTTGCACAAGAGTCCGGATGCGGTAGACAAAAGAATCGTGGACGAGTCGGTTAGGATGGAGTCAGATGTTCTCCCAGCTTCTTCCTGAAGATCAGAGCAGTTGGTGTTTTAAAGATAAAGCTTGCTGAAAGATCTCAAAAGAGATTTGAGATCTCGTCCCGAAGAGTCGCTGCTGAGCTGTTCTAAGCGTCTGACTCACCGGGCCATCGGGCCTTCGGGCCCCGGGGGTCCGAGCCTTTCCGGTCGAGCCGAGTGAGCGAGTTGCTCTCTTGACTGAACTCTGACTGGGCCTGACTGCACTCTGACTGGACAATGATTAGTTGGGTTCAAGATGTTTTAAAGGTTCTGAACCCCACCCATCCTTGGGGGAATGGCCAATGCTATGGCCTGAAATTTTGGAGGGAAAAACTTCCTTTGTTCATGCATCTGTGGGCATGGTTTCCAGGCTATACTTGCTTTTGGAGGACTTTAAAGTTTTATTCAAAGTGAATTAAGACCGTATGGTACATTTCATGATCAAATAAAATGCACCATTGTTTGAAAAATAAAGAAACAGATAATTTTGCGGTCGTTTTGGATACTAAACATGAAAAGGAATGACAGTATAAGGCAGAGGTACATTAACTTACATCAGTAATTAGCTGATCAGTAATTAACTGATGTTAATACAATGTTGTATTCTGATAAATAAAATGCACCCTTGTCAGGAAAGTAAAGAACAGATACTTTTAAGTCAATCAAGCCTTAAGAAGAGAAGAGACAACATTTAACAGAGTTATATTGCTAAACATTTTAAGGTTTAAATATTATTGATGTAGAGTTAAACACTTGCTTTATTTATAGTAGAAGATACAAACAAGATGTATGTATCATGCGAAGTGGGACATTCTATTTATTATTTAATTAATAAAAGAATGCTCCCTTTTGGTGTGTGTGTGTGTGTGTGGTATAGAGACTGGCTTGTGTTATCAGTCTTCCGGGGGTGGTGTGTGTGTGTGTGTGTGTGTGTGTGTGTGTGTGTGTGTGTGTGTGTGTGTGTATGTGGGTCAAACAGAGAACCTGCACGGGGTTATCTCGTCTTGTGGTAGGATCCAGACCTTCTGGAGCCAGTCGTGTGTTTGTCACAAGCAGCCATGCTGGATCAAGTTTCGAGTTTAGATTGTTTCATGAGTTTTATGAGTTTATTGTTTTATGGGTCCCGGCAAACTAAACAAGAGTTCAGGGTTTGGGTCCTGTTTAGTGTCTTCGGAGGGGGAGTATGACACTTTACGGGTATATCACCCCCAATAAAAGTTTTAACTTTTGATTGAGGTGAAGATGTCATAGGTTAAAAGGAATACCTGGGACATGAAGTTTAAATGACCTGTGCCAGACGCTACAGTGTAATAAGAATTAATCCAAAAGCAACAGTCTGCTCAAAAAATTTTATCATTTAATCGGGTGTACTGTACAGTGCTTAACAAATTTATTACACATAATAGTGATAAAACATATTTTAGGATATTAGGATAAGACATTTGTCAAAAACTGTATTAACCTGTTAGCCTTCACCACCGCTTTTGGGACTCACAGCTGAAAAAACCCTACCTAAATTTAAATGTTGTATGAAGAAATCATGACAAATGAGATACCTACAAACATTTATCTGAGACTACGTCTGATCCTTTTCGCCCTCCCCCTGTTTGTGAGCTATCTGCTAGACTCATGTGTCTATTTATCCAGTCTCTATTCAAATTAATGTATGAACATAAACGCTATTGTTCTACATGTTTGGAGATTGATATTGATTTGGAATTCATATTGACGGCTAGGTAGCCAGACAAGCTGTTGTTTTACAGTCATTATTCATATTGAATTCCAATCCCAACAATACAGACACCCATACACACAAACACACACTTTTCAAGCATTTCTCCTATAAAAACAAACAATTAATAAAACGTATAGCATCGTATAAAACTGTAAGGGAAATTATATTGTAACTTACAGATGTAAAATAGGCTCAGATTTTCCATCCCCATGCAGATCTCCAAGTTGCTGTTGTTACTCCGCCCACAAGAACATTTTCTCATTGCTGCTTTGTGCAAATCTCTGATAAAACAACTTATTTGACTGTTAATTTTTTTGCTTTGTTTTATTTATTTATTTATTTTCTGAAAACAAAGCCCAGTTAGCATGAGCTGGAAACAGCTGTTTGTGCAGAACCGAGAGCTGCATTCACTTCCTGGTTCCTCATTGCACATGCTACACTCTTTGACCACTAAGAGTTTCAATTCAAAAGAGTAATAAAACTAAGAACTAGGGTCCCTGGTGGTCTAGTGGTTAGGATGCGGCGCTCTCACCGCTGCGGCCCGCGTTCGATCCCCTGTCAGGGAACCAACCCCAGCCACTCTTAGTGCCGGTCCCAAGCCCGGATAAATGGGGAGGGTTGCGTTAGAAAGGGCATCCAGCATAAAAACATGCAACTAAATCCCTAAAGTTAAAAGAAAGTTTTAATAAAACTAAGAACTCGTTCACGTGGGAAATAAAATGCACATGAATATGACCTCGTAAAGGAGGAAATCCTGGCATGTTACTGGTTCTTCCTACAGAGTTCCACCACTAGGCATACTGAGCCAGGAAGCAACTCTGGACACAAATGGACCAGCTCCTATAAACCACCAAGAGGTGGTTACAACCAGAGAAACATTTTTTTTTTCTTTTCAATTCTTTTTATTGAAAAATCAACAATCACAGATACAAAAATGTAAACAGAAATTCTCAATTTTTCCTTTTTAAACAACAAAGAGCAAACACCCCCACCCCCCAAAACACAAACAAACCCCCACATGCGCACGCACCCCCCAAATCCCCCTGTTTAAACAACTGAAGAAACAAAAGAAAGGCTATGCATGCAGTCCGATTTTGACCGATTCAGATCTTTAATCAGGTAACGCCCATAGTCTCCTAAAATAAGAAATAACAGGTTGCCACTTGCAAAAAAAAGTGTCAGTAGAACCCCTCAGTGTATATTTTATTTTCTCCAACTTAAGAAAAAACATAAAATCTTTAAACCACCGAAAGATGGAAGGACATCCTATTGCTTTCCAGTGCAAAAGTATGCAACGTCTGGCCAACAAAGATGAGAAAGCTAACACATCTTTGTGTACAGAACTTAGTGATACTGATTTATTGGTAACCCCAAATATAGCGATTAGTGGGCATGGTGTCAATTGCACCCCAAATATGGAGGACATAATAGCAAAAAAAACCTTAATTTCGGGCACAGAAAAAACATATGACTTAAATGACAGGGGGAAGCATGACATCTGTCACATCTGTCCTCAGCCCCAGGATAGATTTTTGCCTGTTTCGATTTAGAAAGATGAATTCTGTACAAAACCTTAAACTGAATTAGACTGAGGCGGGCACAGGAACTGGTGGACCATATCCTATCTACGGCCTTCTCCCACCGTTCGTCGCCAAACTGCAGCCCCAACTCCTCCTCCCAAGCGGTCCTGGTTTTATCTGTATTACAGCTATTGAGAGATAAAATGAAACTGTATATCAAACCATGCTGGTGTGGAGTAAACATGACTAAACTCTCCCAAGGTTGCTTGGGGGGTACAGAGGGAAAATTGGGAAGGCATTTAGATACAAAGCTGCTGACTTGGAGATATCGAAAAAAAATTAGCTGTAGGCAGCCCATACTCCAAGGATAGGCTGGTGAAACTTCCAAAAATGCCATCTTTGTACAAATTATAAAGTTGCTTAATGCCTTTTTTGTGCCTTAGTGAGAAAGCTGAATATAAAAGTGACGGGGGGAAACATGATTTTTATCCAAGGGACTCTGATAAAGCCCTAAATTTAAAGTGACACCTAAACTGAAACCAAATCTTAAGTGTGTTCAGAACGACTAGATTGTCAGTATATCGAGATGGTTTGATCGGAAAAGGTGAGCAAAGCAGAACAGATACAGAGGATGATCTGCAAGACAGGAGCTCTAGATTGCACCTAATGGATTCTGTTGAATTGGTCCAGAAGTTCAGTTTTTGGATATGTGCAGCCCAGCAAAGCAAGCCCACCACTGAGCCTACATCTCTGCAATAAAGTCTTACGGATTCTGGGCAGTTTTCCACCCCAAAGAAAAGAATTAATAATTCTATCTAAAGAATCAAAAAAATACTTAGGTAAAAATAGTGGAAGCGATTGAAAAAAATAAAGAAACTTGGGCAGAACATTCATTTTAACTGCATTGATTTTTCCTGTTAAAGACAGAGGCAGATTGCTCCACCTCTGAAAATCCAACTTCATGTCTGCCACAAGCGGACCAAGATTGGCATGAAAAAGTTTGGGTAAGGAACGGGTCACCGTGATACCAAGGTATTTAAAGCCTGAACAGTTGAATTTGAATGGCAGATTCAGACCCTGGAGTTGTAGAGCGGTATTGTTTATCGGATAACACTCACTCTTATGGAAATTTAGTTTATATCCCGAGAAAGAGCCAAAATCATCCAAGATACATAAAATGACAGGAACAGAGGCTGCAGGATCCGTCACATATAACAACAAATTATCAGCATATAAGGACACCTTATTGCTATTATTTGAAGAAATAAGAGATTGGATGACCCATAACTTTCTGCTATTAAATTCTGATAAAACGGAGATTTTGCTCATCGGCCCAAAAAATAGTACACAGAAGCTCCAGCATCTCAGCCTGCATTTAGACGGTTGTTCTGTAACTACTAGTTCAACGGTAAAAGACCTGGGAGTTATTTTAGACAGCAACTTATCTTTCAAAAATCACATCAATCAAGTTACAAAAACAGCCTTCTTTCACCTTAGAAATATTTCTAAGCTAAGAAATATGTTATCTATATCTGATGCAGAGAAGCTCGTCCATGCGTTTATGACCTCTAGAATAGACTACTGTAATGCATTACTAGGTGGATGTCCTGCATCATTAATAAACAAGCTTCAGTTAGTTCAGAATGCCGCAGCAAGAGTTCTTACTAGGTCAAGAAAATACGATCATATAACCCCAATCTTATCGTCCCTACATTGGCTTCCTATTAAGTTTCGAATAGACTACAAACTACTGCTACTCACTTATAAAGCACTAAATGGTTTGGCTCCCATGTATCTATCCAGTCTCTTAACACGCTACAATCCGTCACGCTCCCTGAGATCTCAAAACTCTGGGCTTCTAGTAGTTCCTAGACTGTCTTCCTGACAGTGTTCGGGGCTCAGATACACTCTCCCAGTTTAAGTGTAGATTAAAAACATATCTTTTTAGCAAAGCCTACACATAACACACATCACACACATCACATCATAACCTTGTGCTCCAGAACATCTGATCACATGCACATTATCAACTTGTGCTGTTAATATCATGAACAGCAGCTACGCTAATTCCTCTCCACTGCTTCTCTTTCTCTCCCCATCCCGAGGCATCCTGAGGTTTGGCCAGCTCCAGTCACGTCCCACCTCGTGAAGATTATGGACCTATAGATGATCATGGAGAAGTAGATGCCGAGTGTTTAAAGGCCCTGGCATGGAGAAGCTGATGCTGGATCTATGATGATCACAAATTGTTCTGTATTGTTGAAAGATTTATGACCAAACTTTTGATGTCACCCATATGAGGATGGGTTCCCCTTTGAGTCTGGTTCCTCTCAAGGTTTCTTCCTCATATCATCTAAGGGAGTTTTTCCTTGCCACTGTCGCCACGGCTTGCTCATCAGGGACAAACGCACACCATTCACCTTCACTGTTGTTTTCTGTAAAGCTGCTTTGAGACAATGTCTGTTGTGAAAAGCGCTATACAAATAAACTTGACTTGACCTTATATTCCGCCCCCTTGCGAGTTATACCCTTAAAGGCTAATGAGGATTTAGGTTTAATGGATAATGGCTTAATAGCAAGGGTGAATAGCAGTGGTGACAGTGGGAAATAATCAGAGCTAATATTATTTGTACGAACACTGGCTTGCAGAGATTTATAAAGGAGGCGGATCCCGGAGACAAATGTATCAACAAACCCAAATTTCTTTAATTTCGCAAACAGGTATTCCCACTCGACTCTATCAAACACTTTCTCAGCATCCAATGAGACTACAACCTCAGGCAAAAGAGATGACTGCTTAGAGTAAATTATATTGAAAAGTGTACGAGTATAAAAAAATGAATGTCGCCCTTTTATGAATCCAGTCTGCTCCATAGATATGATACATGGTAGTACATTTTCTAACTGGGATGCAATCACTTTCGCCAGCACTTTCACGTCGGCATTCAGCAGCGACAGTGGTCTGTACGACCCACACAGGTTGGGATCCTTGCCCTTCTTCAAGAGAAGGGCTATTGAGGCCTGATTGAAAGTGGGTGGTAGCACGCCCCGATCCAGAGATTCATTGAACACACCAAGGATCAGCGGCGCCAATTTATCGATAAACTTTTTTAAAAACTCAACTGGAAAACCATCCGGACCTGGGGCTTTATTAGACTGCATCGCCTTTATTGAAGCTCTGACTTCGTCAAGAGATAGTGGAGAGTCCAAGTACCTTACAGAGACCGTATCAATACCAGGAAAATCGACACTTTGAAGGAAATCACCCAGTCTCTTATTATCAGTAAGGCATTCAGATTTATAAAGAGCAGAGTAATATGACTTAAATACTGCATCGAACTCTATGGGATCGGTAACGGTAACATTTAAGTCATTATTAATCTGCGGTATTAGGCGTGATGCAGCCTGCCGTCTTAGCTGATGAGCTAACAATCTGCTTGGTTTGTCACCGTATTCATAATACGATCCACGAGTTTGTAGTAACATGCATTCAGTTTTCTTAGTGGAGAGGAGATCGAATTCTGCTTGCAACTCAACACGTTGTTTGTATAGCTCTGGAGAAGGGTTGGACGCGTAGCTCTGATCGAGTCGGCTGATAGCCGATGAAATTTGCTTGAGTTTAGCTCTGTGCTCCCGATATATGGAAAGCAGAGTACGAAACAATTTGCCCCCTGAGATAGGCTTTCAGTCTCCCATAATAATGAGCATGGAGTAGAGTCAAGACGATTAAACAACAAGAATTCATCAATAGCTTTAGAAATAGATGCACAGAAATCCTTGTCTGCTAGGAGATGCGAATTAAACCGCCAAGGAGATCATGCAGGTCTATGGGTTAAGAATTGGATATCCAACGCTAGAGGAGCATGATCAGAGATTACAATGCCCTAATAATCTGTAGATACAACGGAGCGATTAAGACGGCTATCGATAAAAAAAATATCAATTCTGGAATATGAATTATGCACCGGGGAGAAAAATTAGAATTTTTTTTTTATCCCGGGATTGCGACATCTCCATGGGTCTACCAAGCCGTTTTGTGACACAAAATCGGAGAACGATTTAGACATTGCAGATGGGGATACAGCACGAGAACTAGAACGATCAAAAACAGAGTTCAAAACACAATTTAAATCACTACCAAAAATGATCAAATGGGTGTTTATAAAGGGAAGACTGCTCAGTTACCTATTCGCAAAATCAGTATCATTAAAGTTTGGAGCGTAAATATTAACCAATTGTACAATTGTATGGGTAGGTGAAAACCGTATGCTTCTATTTACTAGGATGGCCACCCCCTCACGCCTTAGAATTTAAATTGGAGTAGAAAGTTTGACCCACCCAAGGAAGGTTTAAGCCTATGATGATCTTTGACTCTGAGGTGTGTTTCCTGTAAAAAATACTATGTTGGCGCGTAAGCGTTTCAGGTGGGTAAAAACCCTAGACAGTTTAATAGGATTACCCATGCCCCTAATATTCCAGCTAAGGAACCGGACGGGTGCACCACTTCCAGCTAAACGTGAGTCTGTATTATTATCAGCCATTCATCCAAAAACAACTACACAGAAAAAAAGAAAACAGAACCTGTGAAGCCAGGGGGATCCCCACCCCTGTGCTTGCGCATCCGACACAAACAAACACATACCCAACACACAAGTAGAGTCCCCATTCTAACAGTAACCCCAGGGGACAGCAACATAAACTATCAAAAAAGAAACCTATCGCCGCTCACACAAATAAATGTGCTAACGACACGGAGAACAAGCCTATCCTAAGCAAAGAGAAGGCTCCAGAAGATTAAACACAACATAAATTATGCGCAACTATATCTATTTCACGGCTGCTCATCCCCGGTCTACATAAACATTTAAACAGTCTCTCTAGAGGAAAATAAATTCCCAACATAAATTGACCAAGCGTTTATAAAACAAACATTAAGTTTTCAGGATCACTTACACTTTGATTCCTGTAAAAATAACACACAAAAAAATTAAAAATAAATAAAGCAACACAACAACACAAAGTGCGTAAAGTTAAAGACCAGCATAACCACGCAGAGTTTGTGAACAGTGCAGTGACATGAAAAACAAGGAGCAAACATCACGTCCAACAGCGACAAAAAAAATATGTTCAAACTTTAGACAGTTGGGATAGTTTTTATATACTTGCTGGCCTCGTCAGGTGAAAGAAAATCTTTGTGTGTAATACGTAGCCGCGCTGGATAAAACAACACGTACCGCACACCTTCAATGCCACTGTTCAGGCCCTTCAACTGAATGCGCTGTAATTCTCTGGCACTGTATGACATCCAGAAATTCTCTATGATAGTGAAACTTGTGATTAACCGGTGATTAACGCCGAGAGCGGCAGAGACAGGCACCGTGAGAACCTCCGAGGGAGGCGTGGCAGGCGGATCCCTGACAGGTACAAAACTAGTGGAGCTCGGGGCTGCAGTCCACACTTGGGTCTCACCTTCACTAGGCCCTGGTGCAGCAGCAGTTGTGGGGCTTTTAGCAGCAGGTGAAGCTGTAGCCATAGAGTGACTGGCTCAAACAGGTTCAGCTGCTTGACACCCTCTGCAGTGGTCTGGAGCAGAGTAACGCCCTCTGAAAAGGTCTGGAGTGGAGCAACGCCCTCAGTGGAGATTAGAGGCTGAGCGACGCCTTCGGCCAAAATCAGGGGTTAAGCGACGCCCTCGGCCAAGATCAGGGGTGGAGCGAAACCCTCTGCAGAGATTAGGGGCTGAGTGACCCCCTCGGAAGACATCAGGGGCCGAGCAAGCCCCTTGGTGGAGATCAGGGGCTGAGCGACCCCCTCGGCCGAGATCAAGGGCTAAGCAACCCCCTCGTCAGAGATCAGGGGCCGAGCAATGCCCTTGGCCGAGATCAGAGGCTGGATGACCCCCTCGGCGGAGACCAGAGGCTGAGCGATGTCCTCGGTGGAGATCAGAGGCGGAGAGACGCTCTCTGTGAAGGTTTGGAGCCAAATCTGGGGCACGATGGTGCCCTCGGCAGGACTCAGGAGCGCAGCGGCGCCCTCTGTGGGGGTACAAGGTCTCTGAACAGGTTCTCAGAACAGAGGGGGACTGTAGTGGAGGTCCGCCGAACATTGTCTCAAAGCAGCTTTAAATGTGGTGATTAAAAGTGAATATGTTCTTTATATGCAAGTTTTTTCCTGATGAGCAAGCCGGTGGCGACTGTGGCAAGAAAAAAACTCCCCGAGATGGCATAAGGAAGAAACTTTGAGAGGAACCAGACTCAAGAGGAAACCCATACTCATCTGGTCTGCACCGAATGTCCATTTATAGCAGATATACGATGTTGCGGGGTGCAGTGATGATGATCAGAAGTTAAAAGAAGTCCTTAGTCAATGTAGCAGACTGTTGACATTAGCTACAGTCCAATCCATCCTCAAAGCGCCCGGAATTTCATGGAACCACCCAAGGCGTTATATAGATTATTATGTCGTTATTGTTGTATGAAAGTTAACGTCACTGTGCAGTTTGGAACTCCGGCAAGACTCGCTATGGAAGCATAGCTAAAAGGGAGAACCAGAAGGTAACACACACATGAAGGATCTCTGGAATTAGAGACGACAAACCACACCACCGTCAACGAACCTGAGTGAACATGTGAATACGAGGGGATGACAGCATACAAATATCCCAGTTCACCAAATACTCTATATCCATTTTCCCTCCAGATCTGCGCCTTTACCTTAGAAAAAAATATACTGATAAAAGGCTTGACTAAATAAATACGTTATATAGCCTTAGATAGCCTGCACCTTTTGATCTAAGTAGACGAGGAGGATCATACTGGTACAGAAGTTCATTTCCGAGTGGTCTGTTTTAGGGTGCGCGTATGATCATTATACCACTCTGCTAATATATTCTTCCTGATCATTTTGGTCTTAACGGGAGCTACATCATCTAGACTCTACATTATGTTATACTATAGATTCTAGAGTATAACGTAACGTTGATTCTAGGTATTCAGTGGCTCAGTCGAGCTCTGCAGGGTCAGACAAAGATCTATTTAATATCGTAATTTCTGGAAAAATATTGATAAAATGCACTGCTGTAGCTGACGTGAATGTACGCTTAACACGGTAACGTGGTGAGGTACTAATGCAATGACTGAGGCAGAGAGCCTCCCCAGACAGGAGGGAAATAAAGATTTTTGGCTCGTTCGATGGGGAATTGGGACGACTGTGCTTCCACGTACCTGTCGACGCTCCGTAGGAATCAGCCCCACTCGCCCGCTTCATCGAAGAAGCGAGCCGGTAATTCCATCTGGCTCCTGGAGGTGCGTGGCACAGCCGGGCTTGCATGATCCGGCACCGCCGAGCATGATCTGTGAGGCTTCCGGGTGAAATCCGGAGCAGAGTATGGCTGCCTACCTATCACGGTAGGGCAATTCCTTTTTTTGTTAAGTTTGGACCTTCTGTTGGGATAGTAACCATGGGTAGACAGTGGAAGTAACTATCATCTTTTATTTACCTTGAGAAGCAAGACAGGAGTTTAGATGAGTTACAAACCGTAATGAGGGGTAAATCCAGGACATGGGTAGATTTCACAAAGCGGGTATATTCCACAACGCAGGTAATCCGTAACACAAGTGTAATCCGCACAGTGAATTTGATCTGTATGATTGGAACAGGGAGCAGGAACCAGCGGGGACTACTGGTGGTCTAGAATCCGGTAGGTCACGATCTCCATCTGGGAGGTCCAACAGTGAATGAGGCCGGAACGGGAGCTTATGAAGGGGAATGGGGATGAGGAACAGCTGCCGGTGATTAACGGGCAGAGCGGCAGAGAGAGGCAGCATGAGAACCTCCTAGGGAGGCGTGGCAGGTTGATCCCTGACAAGTACAAAACTAGTGGCGCTCTGGGCTGCAGTCTGAGCTTGGGGCTCATCTTTTTAGGCCCTGGTGCAGCAGTTGTGGGGCTTTTAGCAGCAGGTGGAGCTGTAGCCATATAGTGACTGGCTCCAACAGGTTCAGCTGCTTCCTGCCCCAGTCATTTGGAAACACTGCGATCACTCTCCTTTCAGGACAGGCGCAGACAAGATACCCTATCTGAACACATTTAAGACATTTGATGTCAGCATAAGGGGAAATGAAAATGTTATAACCAAAGCCTTCAATTCTCAACTTAATAAACACATTTAATTTTGACCTTTATTAAGGAACTTAAAAAACTTCTCCTGAAAGACACCAAGTGCTTAACCATTGGGGACTTACAGCTGATGCGATTTTCTTCATAGGGGAAATCTGTACTGAAACAGCTCTTTCATAATTGCTTAATTGCTAATAAAAGGAGGAACATTGGACAATATGACATTTTTCAGAGAACTGAGGGAAGAAACTAGTATGCACTCATTATTCAAAAAATCCCTTTTTGTATCAGTTTGGTCAGTATATCAAGATTATAAAAAAACGAAAGCACTGTTTGTTTGCGAGGCAGAGACAGTGTTCTCATGCCCCACCTCATTTCCAACAGCTAACATACACTCCTTTACACTCACCCAGCACACAAGCTGCACACTTTGCCATTAAGTCAAACTCGAAGACGTCATGGAGCTCTGGCAAAACTAGCAGCAGCATAACTAAAATGGAAAGCTAGAAGGTAAAACAGACATGAGAGATCTCTGCGATATGAGAGAGCCCGACACTGCACATTCACTCAGGTTTGTTGACAGTGCTGAGTGTGGGGGGGACGACAACATGAAAATATTTTAATTTACCAAACACTCTACATCCATGATCCCTCCAGATCTGCTCCTTCACCTAAGAATAACCTACCAATAAAAGGCTTGGCCAAATAAATATTTAGACTAGACATAATGAGATTGTGTCTGAGTCTAAAACACTAACTGGAAGGATGTTAATGATAATGGTACAAAAGCTTGCTCAGATACTGTGGCTGGAGACTATTCAGTGCTTTATTAGTATTTGTATTTGTAGTATTTTATAATCAATGTGAGATTTAATGTGTGCCAGTGTAGACTGATTAAAACAGGGGTGATAACTAACTAAATCCTATTTATGAACTTTCTAGAATGCCAAGAGGATAAAGAGTTACAGTAGTATAGTCTAGATGTAATAAAAGCATGTACCAGTAACATCATATTTCTAAATGTATCATTATTTCTAAGGTGAAAAAAGGCTATGCTGGTAATGTTATTAACATGAAGCCTTAACATAAATATATACAAAAAAACCCAACAACAACAGTAAAGGAGTATCCCAGGAATTTTAGGCTTTAGTATACACTCTATAGGCAGGTGTCGTGACGTTCTGTTCTGAGCAACCTATAATTTCAAACATTTTATTTCCAGCCAGTAGCATTATAGAAACAAAATCATTGATGGAAAATGTAGCCAATGAGTGCAGGATTCTAATAATATATGGAAGGATTTTATTCCCCACATAGGTGAGTTTTTAGTTATTACTCTTTACAAACTCTGACCGAACAAACTTTACAATCAAGACAGGAGCATGTGCACTGTGATGCACCAGGAAATGAATACAGGTCTGTTTCCAGCTCGTGCCAACTAGACTCTGTTTACAAAAAAAAAAGAAAACAAAGAAAAAAAAATTAACAGTCAAAAAGTAGTTTTATCTGAGATTTGCACAAAGCAGCAATGAGGAAAATATTTTTGGGGGCAGAGTAACAACAGTGACATGGAGATATGCATGGGGATGGAAAATCTGACCTATTTTACATCTGTAAGTTACAATACATCTCTACAGTTTTATATGATATTAGACATTTTATTGCCTGTTTGTTTATATAAGAAAAATGTTTGAAAAGTGTGTGTGTGTGTGTGTGTGTGTGTGTGTGTGTGTGTGTGTGTGTGTGTTGTTGGGAGTGGAGAGGCTAGACATCAATATGAATGGCCATGACTGTAAAACAATAGCTCTTCTGGCTACCTGACCATCAATATAAATGCCAAATCAATATCAATAGCCATACATGTATAACAATAGCCTTTAATGGTCAGCCATTAATTTATATGCCAACTGTTTGAATGGACACCTGAGTTTAGCAGGTGGCTCTCATACAGTGAAGGAAAAAAATGATCAGACATAGTCTCAGATAAATGTTTGTAGAAATCTTATTTGACTTTTCTGGATTGCTCCAGGACTGATTTTATGTATTTATATATGAAATAAAAAAAAAGTTCAATACATTGCCTGCATTGAACATTATTTATATATGAAATTAAAATAATGTTCAATGCAGGCAATTTATTTCCCTTTTCTGGAAATTGAGCTGTGTCTCAACGCTTTGCACTGCGCTTGCATGTCTATGCGGTTGCTCCGCTCCTGGTGGGCACTCTTCGAGGAGGGTGCCGTTACTCCTCACATTTCTAGTCCCACTCTCGCTGAGGCAGAGCGGGGTTCCAGTTCAAAGGGTTTCAAAGGGTTTAGAGATGGGCTTGATCCTTTCTCTTACCTCACCTGCCCCGTCCAGCTCCCGTTCACAGGCTTTAGAAGCACACCCTTCAGCGGTTTCTTCCCCCTTCCACGAGAGAATGCAGCACCGCCTCTCTGGGTGGGGGGCAAGCTCCTAGCAACCCTTAAAGCAAGGTGCTCCTAGGGGTTGTGGGACCTGCCGTGGAACCCCTTCATCCAGAAAGCTTGACAAGCGCTCTTTGCTCCCGGCGTCACAACCTCCACGTCGGGGTCACTCTAACCCAGCCAACATTGTCATGTTGACATCAAGAACCATGTGGGTTCTTGATGGGCTGTCACTTGGGCCTTGCTTGGGCAACCCAAATGGGGCCCAGAGTAATTTGTCCATCGGCTCCAAATGGGCCTCATGTGTGTTAGCCCAGAAGGGCGACTGATGGGTCCATGGTGGGCTCTAAGTGGGGCCTGTATAGGTGTTCTTTATATGGGCCCATTTGGGTCCCAAATTGGTGTTAAAAATGGGGCCAAAGTGGGCACATGACTTAATCATGGGTCAACCCACAAATGGCCCCTTAATGGGGTTGTTATGGGACCACAGTGGGTGAGAATTGGGTCCCATTTATTAATTTCATCATTGATTTCTGTGGGTGAACTTAATGTGTACTTAATCTTACTATGGAAAATCCACTGTCAAACCATTTCAAACGTCAGTTACAATGTAAAACTGTGCCTGACCAAACAAAAAAATAATATATTTTATGTGCTGCTATATGTTTAAAATTACATGGTTGAGTATTTGAACTGTGAAAAAGAAATTACTTCAACTCAGAATGTGTAAATCACATTTAATTTAAATTAATTCAAGTAAAAAAACAGGAAACAGGAATAACATAATTACTAAAGTAGAATAATTCACTGGTGGGTCTATGCAGATTTCTCAGCTGCAATTTGGTACATTTTAAAATACTACCATTGACAGCAGCATCTAAAAAAACATGCATCAATATAATTAAGACATATCTTAGAATCTCATCAGTGAATTGTTTCCACCTCTGCCTCGCACAGTAATAACTTATGCCGGGGGACCAGTCATGGAATGTAACAATAAAATATCAACCTTGCGTCTGAACTTAACTCTTAAACAAATATTTGGCCATTGCCAAAAGCCAGTGATTGAACAATGATTCTGATCAGCTGAAAGATGTAAGTCACACCTAGGATCACGGTGGACCAGAAAGTTCAACGCACTGCAAA
Source organism: Silurus aristotelis (assembly GCF_946808225.1). NCBI lineage: Eukaryota > Metazoa > Chordata > Actinopteri > Siluriformes > Siluridae > Silurus > Silurus aristotelis. Next base: position 18,167,325 of record NC_139583.1, read on the forward strand.
TGAAGAAAACATTGCAAATAGAAAAAACACCAGCAAATCAAGAAAACATCATCAGTTAAACAACACGTGCTGCAAATCCTCACAACGCAACTAAATACAGAAACATCCTGCAAATCCTACATACAGGGCCCTCAAATAAACAAAATGGGCAGCCTAACTGGGGCCCACATTCAGCCCATCAAAATGCCCACTCTGACCCCATGCCCACATGATGCTCATATAACCCAGATAAAACCCATGTGGGGCCCACATGGACATGTTGGCTGGGAATGTGCGCAGGTCCTGGGCATGGCCCTTTTTGGCCCGCCCCTTTAGCCCCTAAACTGTGGTGTACTTTCGAGTCATGCCACAGGTTGAAGAGACGCTAGCAGGCTATCTCTCCCCAGGTGTGGCATCCTTCCTTAAGACTCTGACACTACCCACCAAGCCTCTGCGTACTACGTCAGCATTGGTGGGTAAGTTTAATGCCTCGGCAGGTCAGGCCGCTGGATGTGTGCACACAATGCCGTGTTAGAGGCATACCAAGCCGACTGCTGCGGGAGCTGGATGTGGGAGACATCATAAGCGGCCAGATGCAAAAGCGCCGCCATACAGCGGACCTGGCCTGGTGAGCCACAAAAGAGACTGTCCAAAATTTCTGTCAGGAACAAGGCTGTGCTGCTGGATGCCCCACTCTCGCCCTCAGGCCATTTCGGTGACTGCGATAGCTCGGTAGTCAAAAGGTTTTAGGAAGCGAAGAAACAATCGTCAGTGTTCCAGTGGTATCTCCCACACCACTTACATGGCAGGCGCAGCCCCAACCACAACCACAACAAAAATTGACCAAGAGGTCCTGACAAGACCTTCTGGGGGTGACCGGAGGGCATGTATCGCTGCCTTCCTCTGTGCCCATTTCTCTCTGGCTTCCTCAGGGACCTAGCTCATTAACCATGCCACAAAATGTGTTTTAGGCCTTGGCCAGCTCCAGCTCCCTTCCATTGTTGGTTTCCACTATGTTTTACTATGGCACATCAATTGCCTAGAGAGGCTGGCTGTGTTTCTGGCTCTGGAACATTTTCTCCCAGACCTCAGAGGCCATCATGTGTTGATCCGCTCGCACAACACCTCAGTGGTCTTGTCTATCAGCCAGAAACTCCTGTGGGCCAAGGGGAAGCTCCTCTCCTGGAGAGCAGCTTAAATCACAGGCCGGTTAAATGAAGCAGCAGACACTGTGTAAAGGCAGGGGTCCACACCCGAGAAATGGAGCATATCTGGGAGAGGTTTGGCAAAGCCCAAGTAGACCTGTTCGTGTCTCGAGTTACGTCACACTGTCGTCTATGGTTCTCGCTATTTCCCCCAACCCCTTATGGGGCTGGACGCCATAGCAACGGTAAAGCCGAGGCTGTGCCTATACGCCTTCCCCCATCGTGCTATTTCTGAAGAAAGTTTCTGAGTCCGTCTCCTCCTGGTATCCCCGCAGTGGCCTGGCTGTCCATGGTTCGTCGACCAGAGCTGTGGAGGCTGTGGCTGTGCCCCCTTAGACGGCACAGCTCTGAGGTTGTGGTCTCTCCAACGAGGTGGTAGAGACCATTCTCCAATCTAGAGCTACCTCCACGAGGAGGTTGTATGCCGCGAGATTGAATTTGTTTACTGTGTGGTGTGCTCAGCCCCAATTTGATCCAGTCCACTGCCCAGTTGGTTCAGCGCTTGAGTTCCTCCTGGAACACTTCGCAAAAGGGTTGGCTTCGTTCACCAGTAAGTCTATGCATCCACTGTTTCTGCATTACACCCCCCCCCATTTCGGGACATTCAGTGGGCAGCGACACGCTCCTGATGCATTTTCTCCATGGCGCCTCAGCCTCCGGTTCGACCAACAGTGCCTGGGTGGGACCTGGCTATAGTGCTGGAGGCTCTATCTGAGCCCCCCTGCGAGCCTTTGGCTGAGACTTCATGGAGGCAATTGTCTATTAAGACTGTGTATTTGCTGGCTATCTGCTCTCTGAGGAGAGTAGGTGATCTACAGTGCGGGTTACATCTTCAAGGTGCCTTTTTTCGTCCCACAACCTGTTTGGCTCCAGTCATTTTATCCTCCTTCATTTTGAACCCCAGACCAGGAGAGGTTGAACCGGCTTTCCTGCTCATAAGCAACCCCTTATCAGATAGATTATCGATGCTATTGCATCCTTCTATGAGTCCTCTGGTCTCCCTGCACTCCCGTTCCCAAAGCATTGCGATGCAGCGTCTTGTTCCCTCAGGGAACTAGGGTTACATATGTAACCTAGAGACCATCCATGGCACTTTATCATCTCTAAATGAATATATTTTTGAACAATATCAACTTTCAATGATTTAGTTAAGCTCAAAGTGTCTTCTTTCCAAAGATTTTTTTAATTGTGTATAAAGCACATTTTTGTCAGAAACTGTTCACATTTAAAGTTAGGTAGGTCATTTTAGCTGTGAGTCCCAAAATTTGGGCTGGGTGGGGCGGGGAGGGGTGAACCAGACATTGTATCAGATAAATGTTTGTAGGAATCTCATTTTTCATGATATCTTCATATCTTCATTTTTAAATATAAACTAATAAAACATGGCTTTTATGGATTGCTTCAGGACTGATTTCATGTATTTATATATTTTTAAAAAAACATTTTCAATGCAGGAATTTATATACAAGGTACTTCATCATCTATAACAACTTTTTGAGCAATATCAAATTATGAACTTTGACAGTAAAGCTTAAAGTGTCTTCTTTTTAAAAATATTTAAATTGTGTATGTAGCCCACTTTTATCAGGAACATTTAACATTAGGTAGGGCATTTTCTGCTGTGTGTCATATCGTGTCTGCTCCAGTAAGAAATCCTAAGGGGAGAGTGGAGGGGCAGAACCCTCCTCTTTAACCATGTCTGTCGGATGCAGAGCTGATGTTGACAGCTGGGGCATCACTCCCCAGTCCACATAGCTCACATCCCACACCTCTTTGCCTTATAGTAGGACCCATCCACACACAATCTCCCTAATGGATGCGGAAAGGCGGGTAAATTCATTCCCAGAATTAGTGGATAGTTAAGGTGGTGACTTACCGCTACCTCAATGCTATGTTTTTTTCCCTAAATTGTACAGTTCAGAATGCAGCAGATCTAGAAAATATGACCACATATCCCCTGTTTTAATCAGTTTACAATGGCTCCTAATTAAATCTCGCATTATAAAATACTACTACTGACGTATAAAGCACTTAACGGTCTCGCGCCGCAGTATCTCAGTGAACTTCTGTTCCATTATGATCCTCCATGCCTACTTAGATCAAAAGGTGCAGGCTATTTGTTGGTACCTTAGATAATGAAGACTACAGCAGGGGCAGATCTTTCTCTTATAAAGCCCCACAGTTATGGAACAGCCTTCCAAACAGTGTTCAAGTCAAGGCTGAAAACATATTATGTCAAGTCTTTTATCAGTAGATTTTTCTTAGGTAAAGTAGCAGATCTGGAGAGATCAAGGATATAGAGTCTTTGGTGAGCTGGGATATTTGTATGCTGTTGTCCCCTCACTCTTACACATCCTCTCAGGTTTGTTGACGGTGGTGTGGTGGTTTGTTTCTTTTACCAGAGATCCCTCATGTCTGTGTTACCTTGTGGTTTTCCTTTTTAGGTATGCTGCCATAGCGAGTCTTGCTGGAGACCCCAACTACACAGTGTCCTGAAATATCATACAACAATAAGGACACAAAATAATCCATATCCTTCTCTCTCTCTCTCTCTCTCTCTCTCTCTCTCTCTCTCTCTCTCTCTCTCTCTCTCTCTCTTCTCTCTCTGTTGAGTTAAACATGCTCCTGAGGTTCCAGTGACCACTGTTCCTGCCCCTCCTCCCTCTGTGGATCTTCCTACTTCGTCCAGGCTTGCTTCTGGATAGTGTCAGGACTGACTCTGACACTGACTTAGGACTACAGTTTGCTTCTGATCACCATCACTGTACCCCGCAACATCGTATATATGCAATAAATGGACATTCGGTGCAACCCAGATGAGGATGGGTTCCCTCTTGAGTCTGGTTCCTCTCAAGGTTTCTTTCTTATGCCATCTCGGGGAGTTTTTCCTTGCCACAGTCACCACCAACTTGCTTATCAGGGACAAACTAACCCTTATAAAGAACATCTTATTCATTTTTATAACCACATTATCTGTGTAAAGCTGCTTTGAGACAATGTTCATTGTTAAAAGCGCTATACAAATAAATATTTATTAAATTGAATGGCATCTATTTATAACTATATTTATAGATATCTCCATGCACATTTTACCCTTACCCAGCATGCAGTATTCAAAGCCTCCCAGACCAGGCTTTGGTAAATGGTTCACAGCCCGAATCCCTAAAGCCTGGTGTGTACCCCATTGGATACTCACCAGTATGCAGTTGGTTCCAGCTCAATCGAGGAGTGGTCTGTGGCACCTCTGGGATCCAAACGATTGCTCCCAACTACATCACAAGCCATTGATCCAGAAGACCGGCCCAGGTTTTTTTTTTCCACACCTGTGTGCCCATTTATGAGCAATTGGCTTTGGGGCGACTGGCCCCCGTTTCCGCGGAAGGGAAGTGGGAGGTAGAAATAGAGGTAGAGGGTTTGCCGGCACCTGGGTATCCCTTCAGGTGGTTTGCGGCCAGCTGGACTGCCTTATCCAATGATGCTGGATGCTGTCACTGAACCCACTCCAGCATCCTCACCAGAAGCCACGTGACAAACTGCTCCGGTACCATGAGGTCTAGGATCTTGTTGGCACTTAAGGAAATGCTCTTGACTGTATTTCAAGTTCAGGTCGTTGTATTCCAGCATGCATTTGGCCAGGAGTTGCTGGGCTGTGAGCTGGGCCTGGCCCAGGAGCGGCAGAAGACAGAGTGCACACTTCGAAGCCAGCCATTTTCCACAAATTGTTAAGCAGCCATGGGTGCTGGGACATTGCGGCATGATTGCGGCGGCAGTGGGCGCTGCCTCGGTATGGACCAGCTCCTGGAACTGCTGTTCCTGCTCTGCATGCACCTGAATGAGGGCCTGGTTTTGGGTCTGCTGGAACATTTGCTATCCATCATTTTGCTTATGTTTGTGTTTTATGGTGTTCAGTGTTTTAATTTTTTTATATTTATTTGTTGTGTTTTATTTTTTTCACCATCTATTAAAATTTTGCCAAAAGTGCATATGCTTCCTGTTTCATTGTGCCTTCTATTTTTATGACAATCCTATACTTATTTTTTTAACCAGTGTTCGTGGTTCAAGAGTGGGTGCTAAATTTGCCTTAACAAGAGTTGGTAAAGTATGCAAGTTATGCTAAGATTTGCTGTGTGCCTCCTAACAGTGAATCTCCGCTATGCTGAGAGTTGGGACTTTGAGGTGTCAGCGTCTTCATTTCTGCAGTTTGATCTGAGCATAGGCTGCAATAAAGCTGTGACACCAACCCACGGTGTCCACTTGGAGTTCTCCACTGATTGTGGACACCACTGGACATTGGTTACACCTGAGTGTATACCGCCTGCTATTGGATGTGCCAGATATATGCAGAGCTCCATCTTTAGTACTCCCCAGTATTCCCAATGGAGGAGGGTCACCGTTTATCTACCCACTGCAGCCAAGTATGCAATATTCACTTTCAAACTTGTCAAAATATGTATTTTATATGTATTTTTGATGCTTTTTCTAGATAAAAGTAACATACATACACAAACACATTGGTACTCTTCCAAGAAAATCAGAAATTATTAGAAAAACTGATATGAATGTTAAAAGTAAAAAAGATTATGTCCAGGCAGATTGATGTTCCTGTGAATACTGTTGCAAATATAATTAAGAAGTATAATTATGTTGCTTTAAGTATAAAAAAGTCTGAATAGTTGACGCAGAGCAAGGGAAAACATACAAAGAGATACAATCTGAACTCCAAAGTCAAAGTATCTGACCCCGCCATCCATCATTTTTTTAAATTAGAGTGGGCTCCATGAAAAAAGACCCCACTCCACTGTTAAAAGAAAAACAAAAAAAAACATAGTGAGAATTAGCTAGAATGCATATTGGCAAACCACAATGTATTGGGGAGAATGAGAAGTAGGTGAGGGAAGGGGAGGTGCCCATTCACAAGCAATTGGCTTTGGGCCGATTGGCCCCCAATTTGGCAAGGCACATCAGCTGTATGTTAACAGCCACCATAATTAAGCTTTAAAAGAAAAGAACAAGACACCTATTGTAAAGCTTATGGCTGCTTTGTTGCATCTGGAATAGAGAGCTGTTAATCTCTGCAGGACACAATCAAAAATCTCAAGACTACCAAAACCACTTAAATCAAATGTACTGCCTTGTATTAGAAAGCTCTGCCTCAGTCACAGCTTATGGGTTTCCAATAGAATAATAGCCCAAAACCTACAGCAGAAGCACCCAAAAATAGCTTAAAATTAAACAATGGACTATTCTCTGAGCCCTGATCTAAATCCTATCAAAGATTTATTGAAGGGAGTTGAAACATGCAGTCTGGAAAAGGCACCCTTCAAACCTGAAACAGCTGGTGCTGTTGGCTTATGAACAGTAGGCCAAAATACCTGTTGTAGTTTCATGTAGAGCTTGTTTGCAGTGATTGCCTCTAATGTTGTGCAACAAAATAGCAGGTTAAAAGGTCCTTTGTTTCCTAGGCCCTTGTTTTTTTATTTAAAATATTTTATGTAAATAAAAGAAAAAAGGTAGATTTTTTTTTTAACAAGAAAAAAGAGAAACGTTTTTCCTAGACAATCTCTCTCTCTCTCTCTCTCTCTCTCTCTCTCTCTCTCTCTCTCTCTCTTTCTCTCGCTCGCTCTCTCTCACTCTCTCTCTCTCTCTCTCTCTCTCTCTCATATATATATATATAATTTGTTTTTTGTTATGCAGTTCACCTAGGACAAGGTTTCGCTGGATCCAACCTCGCTTCACTCCTGGAGTTGATAGCTGGGCTCTGGACAATGTGATACTCTCATCTGGCTGTCCCTGGATGTGTTCAGGGCATGGCCTTTGTGACAATGGACACTGCATGTATTTGACTTTAACTATATATACCTAACATACATTTGCACACAAGGGGATGAACTTTATCAAAAGTAGTGAATGTGCTTGTATCTCAGTCTATCTGTCTATTTGTTGATCATCAGATGTGACAGAGGTTATGGTGGGGTTCACTGTGTGCCCATGGCTCCCCTGCCCTTTGTGCTTAGGGAAGACTTCAACGAAAATCTGGATCCAGAAATCTGGCCTGAAATGTATGGAGCAGAACGTGGTATGTTGAATGGAGAGCCTCTTAAATCAGGCACCGCTCTCATATTCAAAGGGGTAAGTCATTTATCTACTCGCTCCTACTCACACACCCACAATACTCGTTGGATGTACAAGATTACAAACACATTTAGAATCAGTGATTGCATAAAAAAAAATCGCTCTTTGTATTCAGGAAGGATTGCGCATGCTGGTTTCACAAGATCTGGACTGCACAAACACTCTGTACATCCAGTTTTCATTAAAATTTATTACAAAAGGTAAATGTCTAGATGTCTGTATGTTTGGCATATGGGATATTACTTATTTTTTAATTGTATTATGTTTGTTTATTATGTTGGTGTCTACTCAGGAATTCCAGATCATTCTCACTCCTTGTTGCTACAGTATTCAGTAAATGGAGGGATTTTCTGGCTACTGATGCATGAGTTCTACTTTCCTTCCTCCACTGACCCTCTGTTTCTGCATCTGCCACTGCCTCCGACAGCTCAGACTAATGCTACACGGTTCAGACTATGGCAGCCTTACCATAATGGTGAGAATAAACCATACATAGTTAAGATTTTAAGTAATGCTTAAAAAAAAGGATTAGGCACTTTAAATGATGTTGATTTGACTGACACAACATAATGTACAGAAACCCCTGGATGTAACTGGTTGATTGCATGGATTGGTTTACTCTATATGATAAGTCTATAGTACAGACATCTTTTATTAAATTGAAATAACACTGCCTGCATATTTTAACAGTATATAAAAAAAAAAACATGCAAAATAATGCAATATAATTTTTTATAAAAATAAAAACAAAAATGGCACACTTACAGTATCTCACAATAGTGAGTAGAACTCTCAAGAGACAATTCTTAATAAATGAAACTTAAATATATTTTAGAGTAGTCAATGTGCAGCTTGTATAGCAGTAAAGATTTACTGAAATCCTGTCCTCTGAAAATAACTCAACATACAGCCATTATTGTTAAAATAACTGCCAGCAAAACGGAGTACACCCAAAGTGAACTTGTCAAAACTGTGTCCAAAGTGTCAACACTTTGTGTGAGAACCATTGTTATCTAGCACTGCGTTAATCCTCCTGGGCATGAAATTCACCAGAGCTGCATAGGTTAATAATGCTGGGACCCTCTTCATGACATCAAGGAGCTGCTGGATGTTATACACATGGTGCTTCCCGACCTTCCACTTGAGAATGCATCACAGTTGCTTAATAGGGTTCGGGTCTGGAGACATACTTGGCCAGTCCAATACCTTCATCTTCATCTCCCTTAGCAAGGCAGTTGTCATCTTGGCGGTGTGTTTGGGGACGTTTGGCCCAGTTTTTGAAGGGTGAGCATCATGTTCTGCTTCAGAATGTCACAGTATATGTTGGAATCCATGTTACCATAATGAACCGCAGCTCCCCAGTACCAGCAGCACTCATGCAGTTTCAGACCATGATGCTACCACCACCATGCTTGACTGTAGGCAAGACAACTTTCTTAGTACTCATTTACATTTGCCACAAAGCAAACTTGGAAAGTGTTAGTTTAAGTGCTTTAGGAAGAGAAACGTCTTAACCCATGGCCTGGGACTCCGCTGTTCGGACATCTAGGGAAAGTTCATTACACCACCTCCGTGCCAGAACAGGCACTTCTCACCAGTGCGTCACCACACATGTTGGACACCATCTAGGCCAAACACGTTTATCTTAGTCTAATCAGACCACACAACATAGTTGCAGTAATTTATGTTGTAAGCAGATTTTCCCCTTTTGCAACCTCTAAAGCAATGCTGGCATCACTCATTCGTCTGTTTTTTTTTTTTTTTTTTTAAGCCAGCTTCTGCACCTGACGCACAGCACGAGGACACAACTTTTTTGATCAACCCATGCGATGCCTGTTTAGAGTAGAACATCTAGGAAAACCTCTGTATGACCATGGCCACTTACTGTAACTCAGTTTCAGGGCGATCTTTTTATAGCCTAGGCCATCTTTGTGGAGAGCAATAATTCTAATTCTCAAATCCTCACAAAGTTCTTTGCCATGAGGTGCCATGTTGAACATCTAGTGGTCTGTATGAGAGAATTGTACACAAAGCCTCAAATTTTAACTGCTCTAATACAAGATACATAAATGTATGATCCTGTCATGCAGACAAAAGCAGTAACATGATGAAGAGGACATGTGATCTTGCATGGTTAAACAGCTGTTATTACTTAGGGTGTACTTACATTTGTTTTACATTAATGGTTGTATGTTGTGTTATTTTCAGAGGATAGTAAATGGAAGTAGTGGATAGAAGTGGGGGACCCACTAACTTCTCATGGGGGTATAATTTATGTAGTAACCCCATATATTTATAGTTATATTTACTAATTATATTTAAATCTAATCTAATTTGATTATTTACAAATAAGTAAAAAGTACAAATAAGTAAGACAGCTCAGAAACCAAATCAGAGTCCATAGTCTGGTGGGTCTCATGGACTATGCCCCAACCTGAGTCTCTCACAACAATGATAAAAGACATCAGTACTATGCACTACTGTTTGGATTTCAGGCCAATTCAAACAGTTTGTAAATGACACTTGTTTTAACACCAATTAACTCCATGTAGGCCATTGACTGGAGAGTTTTCTTTGTTGTTTGTGCTTGTATATACTGCTCTACATCTAACTCCTGTGAGACTCCTGCAATGAAAGAATGACACAGAGATTTACACACATTATGAATGCCATTCTTGATCTTTGTTTGGGTTTTGCTGCAGACTTCAATTTTCCTGTAGGAGAGAAATGCAGAGATGTGATCTAACAGATGGCTTTTAATGGTTCTGGTGACATAGTTTGCACAGGCCACTTCTTTTGTCATATGAGGTCGTATAAAAAAGTTTTGAGACTAATAGTGTTAACTGGTGCTATTCTGAGCACATGTGTTACCATGTTTGCTATTTCATCATGGACAGCAAGTTAGAACAAAGAGCATATGTGTAATTCTGTGTGAAATTGGGCAAATCTTCCACAAATACATTTGAAATGACAAACTTTTGAAATGAAATTTTTACATTCATGCTGCAATACGTCGTTCATGACTTTAGTGACATGCATTATTAAAAAGTAGAACATCAATAGAAGACAACAAGAGATCAGAAAGACAGTCAACGATCTCAACCCCTGAAAATATTGAAACCATTCGGCAACTTGTGCAGGATGATTGTCAGAGATCCACAATACACATTATCTCAGTTCTGCACCCCACTCATCAGATTTGGCTCCTGTGGACTTCGCTATCTTCCTGAAGATAAAGATCCAAGAAGCATGCAAGTCAACTCTAGATTTTCATGCACAAAGCACAAGGTTACCTTAGTATGTTTTAGCACACTCTGAAAATTGAAGCACATCAAAGCAGAACTTAATATTGAGAGTGATATCCAGCCGAAATTTCAGAAGGCATACCCAGTACATATTCAGTATTGGCAAAAGTGGATGCCGAGTTAAAATGACACAAAAACCAAGGCAATAATAAAAAATAAAAAAGTAATCGGTATTTGTATGGAAACACTTCACTTAGATCACCAATCATTCACTTTAGTGGCTAATTTTAGCCCTAGCAAAAGTGTTCCTGTGATGGCAGTATCACAACAACATTGCTGGGAAAATTTGTCTTGGTTTTGATGAATATGCAATTGAGTTCAAAGTTAAAAAAATATATCCTATATTGACAAGTGTATATGACCTGTCCAAGGAAAGATTGGCAGTTAGTGGAGAGCCACAACTTCTGACTATTCAAATCAGTGTAAGCAGCTTTTATTACACTTGGAGGCATTAGGTAAGGTACCAGAGTTGCCACCTAAGCTACAAGCAAATGTCTTTATTGTAATTGAAGTAAATGTATAAATTGTTAAAATGTAACATCTTCTTTAAGAGGCTCCTCTGTCCTCCACTTGTTACCTGTATTAATGGCACCTGTTTGAACTCGTTATCAGTAAAAAAAAAAAAAACCTGTCCACAACTAACAACAAACAGTCAGACTCCAAACTCCAATATGGCCAAGCCCAAAGAGCTGTCAAAGGACACCAGAAACAAAATTGTAGACCTGCACAAGGCTGGTAAGACTGCAATAGGTAAGCAGCTTGGTGTGAAGAAATCAACTGTGGGAGCAATTATCAGAAAATGGAAGACATAAAAGACCACTGATAATCTCCCTCGATCTGGGACTCCACGCAAGATCTCACCCCATGGGGTCCAAATGATCACAAGAACGGTGAGCAAAAATCCCAGAAACACACGGGGGGACCTAGTGAATGACCTGCAGAGAGCTGGGACTAAAGTAACAAAGGCTACCATCAGTAACACACTACGCCACCAGGGACTCAAATCCTGCAGTCCTAGACGTGTCCCCCTGCTTAAGCCAGTACATGGCCCATCTGAAGTTTGCTAGAGAGCATTTGGATGATCCAGAAGAGGATTGGGAGAATGTCATATGGTCAGATGAAACCAAAATAGAACTTCTTGGTAAAAACTCAACTTGTCGTGTTTGGAGGAGAAAGAATGCTGAGTTGCATCCAAAGAACACCAAACCTACTGTGAAGCATTGGGGTGAAAACAACATGCTTTGAGGCTGTTTTTCTGCAAAGGGACCTGATTTCTGATTCGTGTAAAGGAAAGAATGAATGGGGCCATGTATCGTGAGATTTTGAGAGAAAACCTCCTTCCATCAGCAAGAGCATTGAAGATGAAACGTGGCTGGGTCTTTCAGCATGACAATGATCCCAAACACACCGCCCGGGCAACGAAGGAGTAGCTTCGTAAGAAGCATTTCAAGGTCCTGGAGTGGCCTAGCCAGTTTCCAGATCTCAACCCCATAGAAAATCTTTGGAGGGAGTTGAAAATCTGTGTTGCCCAGTGACAGCCCCAAAACATCACTGCTCTAGAGGAGATCTGCATGGGCCAAACTACCAGCAACAGTGTGTAAAAACCTTGTGGAGACTTACAGAAAATGTTTGATCTCTGTCATTGCCAACAAAGGGTATATAACAAAGTATTAAGATGAACTATTGTTATTAACCAAATACTTATTTTCCACAATAATTTGCAAATAAATTATTAAAAAATCAGACAATGTGATTTTCGACAATGGGATTTTTATTTTTTTCTTATTTTGTCTCTCATCATGAAAATTACAGGCCTCTCTCATCTTTTTAAGTGGGAGAACTTGCACAATTGGTGGCTAACTAAATATTTTTTTGCCCCACATAAACAATGAAAAAAAAAACCAGAAAAAATTAAGAAAGGAAGTAATGCAAAAAAAGTAGTCATAATTCTTGTCAGATGAATAAGCTAGATATTTTTATATTTTTTTTTTTTAAATATATGAAATGGTTCAGCAAGAAGTACATCAAGTTAGGAACTGTTATGTTTAAAGCCACTAGTGGGAGGAACGACAGGGACCGGATTCGTAACAGAACCTCCCTCTAAGAAGTGGCTCTCAGACGCTCCTAACATGACACAGTCCAGGAGGGTGGTGGAGCAAAGACAGAACAGAAGGAGAGACGGAAGTACAGGTCCATGTGCCGGAAGAGGACTGAGGAGACTGAGGCAGAGCTAGCATAGCGGGGAACCATGGCAGGTGCCGAAGGGCACCAGGGCAAAGCAGACAGATCTGAAGACCACCAGTGTGGAGCAGGCGGATCTGAAAAGCACCACAGTGGAACAAACAACAGCCACAGCAGAGTGGCTGGGTCTAAAGAGCCCTGCGGTGTGGCAAATGACCACTAGGGTGGTGCTGAACAGTCAGAGAGTTCACAGACCATCTCAGTGTCTATAACAGGACAGTCGGAGAGTTCAGACATGGTGCCACCGCCTTTAAAAGGTTCTGCAGTGGAAGCTGCCACCTCAGGAGGAGCTGTAGCTGGCTCACGATCAGACTCATATCAAGGAGCCAGATTATGTAATCCTTATAAACAAAATGCAGATTTTAAATTCAATGCACACTTTAACAGGACACCAGTGCAGCTGTTGAAGAAAAGGAGATATGCACTGTTAAAAATTTTCCAATTAAAAAACAGTAAAGCCCTGGCAGCACAGTTGCCAGCAACTTACTGTAAAATTACCAGTGTCTTAGTGTAGGTTAAAATTAAAGTTGTCTACTGTTTATTAAAAAGCAGTAATGAACTGGCAGCACGGGTGCCAGCAACTTATTGTAAAATTAACAGTGTCTTATTGTTGGTGAAATCTACAGTTGGCTACTGTTTTTGCAAATACAACATAACACTGTTTCTACATTGAAGTATATTTCTGAAAATATAATTAGCAGTTTTTCTAAACCTTGTGATTTAAGAAATTGCCCCAGTTTAACTACAAAACATCACATTACTACCATGTATAAATGTACCCTTTAACAGAAGTAAATCAGCTTTAGAGAGTTGTTTCAAAAGATCTCTTCTTTATTAAACTGTCTTAGAATAAAACCTAATTAACATTAGAGAAGATAACACAGATTCTTATTTACAGAACATTTGTATAAAATAAAAACAATGGTCAACCAAAAGCCCAAAGCTTATTACATGTATGGAAATACATCTAAATGTAAAAAAAAATTACTCTGGAAAGAAAGACAAAGTGAATGACGGAGAACACCCAAGCATATACAGTATTTTTGAGTGAATATGCATGTGTGTGATGTGTGTGATATGAGTGTGTGTATGTGATGTTTGTGTGTGTCATGTTTATGGTCTGTGGTGTGTATTACTTATATAAAGTCCCACTTAAAATCTATGAATTTTTTAAGTAGACTGGAGACACCTCCGTTTTGATATGACTCCTACAGCCTGGTGCTCTTTTCCGGATTTATCCTGATTAACCGCCTGAAAAACAAATGTGTGTGTTTAGAACTAGTGGAGGGGAAATTATTACTCATGGAGAACATATAGCAAAGTATATTCTTGTATAAAGAACAGTTTTCATTAGGAAAGAAAACAAGCTACAGCACGGGGATCTTTTGGGCAAAAAGTAAAACACAATAACACTGATATATAAGTTTTTTTTTTCTAAAGCTGGAGGCTTCACGAATTTCAGAAAAGCAGCGGAAAACACCAGTCATTTTAGTGTGATACAAAGACATTGTGATTTCAGTGCAATAGAGTTTGAAAAATAAACTTTATCGAAGGATTATCAAATATTTTGCTAAATGAAACTCACCCGGTAATTGGGAATAATGCAACCCGAGTCTGAAATCCAGCTGCACACCAGGCGTATTAATCACTAAAAATGAGCAAATAGAAGATCGATTTACTTTCAATATCCACCATACATGTTAGCTGCCATAGCAAATGTAATGAATTTTGTCGCGCAAACAAACGGGAACTCACCTGTTAATGTTATGAAGACGAAAAAAGTCCCCGCGTGCTCACTGCAGTTTACAAAAATACTGGATAGTAATGTTTTATTTTCTCTGAGTAATAAATACAGCAAAATGCCATTATATTGTGTCTACATCATTTTACAACAACAATAAAACAGTAATGTACTGCTTTTAAACATAACATTATTATATTGTTGGAATCCTGCCATAAATTAACAGCAATTTCTAACAGTGTGTGGTCCATTGGAGTTCTATTGAATATTTATGCAGCTGAGTTACCAACTGTAACTTGCATAGGAGTTTATGGGGTAGACCAAAAAAAAGAGCATTGCAATAGTCTATGTGTGAGGTGAAAAGAATGAACCATAATAGCAGTGCTCCTAATTGAAAAGGCCAGGAGGAGGAAATTTATATTTTGGATGTTATAATAAACTGTCTGGGAAATCTTGTTAATATCGTATTTTCCGGACTATAAGCCGCTACTTTTTTTCCCACTCTTTGAACCCCGCGGCTTAAACAATGAAGCGGGTAATTTATGGATTTTTCCTGGGTTTTTTTCCTCTTTAACAAGCTTTAAGCCAAAAAACTGAAGCTCCATAACATTAGACCAATGAAATGAAATGAAATGAAATTGATATGAAAATAAAATTATTTATATCAAATCAGATGTGCTCCCACTGAATCGGGCCGCACCACATCATGCATATGGATGAGGTTCCTCTGACATTTGACCTGCCTTTCACTCGGACTGGCAACAGGAAAGGTGAATCATTCGTCACGCTGAAAACAACCAGGCATAAAAAAACGCACTTCACCTGTGTACTGAGCTGCACGGCATCGGGAGAAAAGCTTTACCGATGGTGATTTTTAAACGCACGACGATGCCAAAAGATAAACTCTGAGAGAAATTGTTGTGAAAGGAAGGAGGAAGACAGTGAACAATGACTTTCTTGGTAGGCTACTGTTTAGATACAAGCTGTGTAACCCTAACCCTGTCTTTCATTAAAGCCTGTGTAAAGTACATTAGTTTCAATGTAGGCACCTGCAGCTTATAGACAGGTACGGCATATTTATGTTAAAAATAAAAATATTTGTAAAATTCAGTGGGTGCTTAATAGTACGGTATGTCACGGAGAACACCCAAGCTAATGTGGAGCATATGTAAAACCATAAATACACAGATAAAAAAAAAAATACATTTTTGTGCCCACAAGGAGTATTTCAGTTTTACTAATGTTAATTTTGAGAAAATTATTTGAACATTAGATTAGGGAAGGTCAGAAGTAGGTTTTGAGGACAGAGTGAGCTGGGTGTTGTCATCATACTAATAGAATTAAATATCATGTTTATAAAAGATACATTCAAGTATCAATAAATAAATGATATATATAGAAAGGTGCCCAGGACTGAACTTGCGTGAGACTGCAGGACTGCAATAGACTGCAATCTATCTAATAAAATATCATGGAAGCAAGTGTCAAATGCTGAGGTTAAGTAAAAAAAAAAATGTAAATAGACAAAAGTCCTGAGTCAGACGCTACCAAAAGATCATTAAAGATTGTATTAAGGGCAGTCTCAGTACTATGGTGAGAGCAGAAGCCTGATTGGAATAGTTCATACAAGTTTTAATGTAGTATTATTTACCAATATGTGAACCATAACGACCTTTTCTAGAATTTTGCATAAAAATGGCATGGGACAGAAATTATCAAAGTTTTGTATTAGCATCTGGTTTCTTCAGTATAGGAGTTATTAATGCAGTTTTAAAGAAGATGGAAATAAAGCCAGAGGTGAGAGAAGAATTGATGATCTGAGTGATAAAAGGCAAAAGAACTGACAGACTTTGACTAATTGATTTGGAAGGGGGTATAAATGACAGGTAGTTGACCTCAGTTACAATGTAAAACTGTGCCTGGCGAAACAAATAACTGATATTAGTTGATTTTTTTGTGCTGCTATATGTTTAAAATTTCATGGTTGAGTATTTGAACTGCGAAAAAGAAATGACTTCAAACTCAGAATGTGTAAATCACATTTAATTTAAATTAATTCAAGTAAAAGGAATAACAGAATTACTAAAGTAAAATAGTTCACTGGTGGGTCTATGCAGATTCCTCGGCTGCACACCTACAAAACAGTAAAGAAAGAAAAGACAGAAATGGCAATTTAGTACATTTTAAAATACTACCATTCACAGCAGCATCTAAAAAAAACATGCATCAATATAATTAAGAAATATCTTAGAATCTCATCAGTGAATTGTTCCCACCTCTGTAATAACTTATGCCGAGGGACCAGTCATAGAATCCAAAACTTATGAATATAACAATTAAAATATCAACCTTGCATCTGAACTTGACTCTTAAACGAATATTTGGCTATTGCCAAAAGCCAGTGATTGAACAATGATTCTGATCAGCTGAAAGATGTAAGTCACACCTAGGATCACGGTGGACCAGAAAGTTCAATGCACTGCAACTGAAGAAAACATAGCAAATAGAAAAAACACCAGCAAATCAAGAAAACATCATCATCAGTTAAACAACACGTGCTGCAAATCCTTAAAACGCAACTAAATACACAAACCTCCTGCAAATCCTCACAACACAACCAATTAATTTGCACTGCAAATAGCACAGACCACAAAAAAAAATGTTTCAAGGGGACCCCAACAAGTGACGAACCTGGGACTGCTTGTTCAGTGTCTATTCATCAGTGGTGTTGTTAATGATCTAAAAGGTGAGTTTTTAGTTTATTTTAACATCCTGATCATGATTCCTTGGCTTTGCCAGTTAACATAATAACGTTTTACAGTTAATTGTGTATTTCATCAGATTATTTAGGATAATAATATCCAAATGCCAAGTAATCATAAATAAACAATGATAAAATAAACAAACAACTCACCTTTCAGGTCATCGACAACAACACTGACGAATAGACATTGAACAATAAGCAGTCCTAGATGGGTTTGTCACTTGTTGTGGTCCCCTTGGAACATTTATTTTGTGATCTGTTCTATTTGGTTGTGTTATGAGGATTTGCAGCATGTTTCTGTGTTTGGTTTTGTGGTGAGGATTTGCAGCGTGTTTCTGTGTTTGGTTGCATTGTGGGGGTTTGCAGCACATGTGTTGTCAAACTGATAACGTTTTTGTTTTTTTTTGTTTTTTTGCTGGTGTTTTTTTCTATTTGCATGTGTTTTCTTTAGTTGCAGCATGCTGAGCTCTCTCAGCCACTGTATAGGATGCCTTGAGGATAAGTAATGTATAAGATATTCTTTCATCTTAGGGTGGAGTATTTCTTTAATTAAACAGAGGCAAAAACAGTGATCGGGATAAAATATTATTAATTGTGCAGCCCTAGCTATAGGTTATATGACTTACACTTCCGGCTGTACTGGTTCCGCTGGGCTCTCAAAGCAAGGTTGCCTTCTCTGTCTCTTGCATTTGTGAACCATTTACCAGGCGCAGTCTCCAGCTCTTTCTTACTGACAGTTTTCAGCAAATGGTTCTGCTTCAGGCTACCTGTAAAGCAAAAAAATTAATATAAAGTAGAGCATGCTACTGTATCAACCAGGGCACAATCCATTATTTGTATACATGCAAGTTACATGAGCATAAGACTATCAGTCAAAAAAAGACAAAAAAAGACAAAAAATCACAAGGTTGTAAGCACCTTCTAATTCACCATTTACCCAAACTGTTAACTGATCTGAGTAAATGATGTTAAAATTACACAATACCATGCAAAAAGTTAAATGCATCAATATGGTGAATTTCAGGCTTTGTTGTGATTAATGTTTAGAATAATTAGTGGGGCCTTGAAAACAGATCGATTATTAAATTCTTACTTGTTCACTTTGGACCGTGAATATGAACTGCCCACTGTAACATTAGTTAAAGTTACTTACTTATAACAATGTTTTGTCTTCAAAAAGCCTTAGTGGAGCTAACACAGCAAGTGTTCGACTTGACTGCACAGACCGAAGCGTGCTTGACATAAAAATACCGTGAAAGTGATTCGGAAGAATTTGGAGTTGTCTGCTCTCGAATTTGCCAATCTGCAACATTTGGGGGGGGGTAGGTGCGCCTGACTGAGTTTATTAACGGCGCAGAATTACATTATCTTTAACGTAATCATAACGTATCATATTTTTAGTAATGTTTAGAAATAATATAAATATGAACGTTTTTTTTTTACTATTATTACCTCTACCTATTTCACCTAAATCACATTAAAATAATCTTCAGTATTGTCACAGTTTCCTCATAAGCGTCCTTGGGCTTGGGAAAGGCGCAATATAAATTAAACATTATTATTATTATTATTATTATTATTATTATTATTATTATTATTATTATTATTAATATATATATATATATACAGTGGGTACGGAAAGTATTCAGACCCCGTTAAATTTTTCACTTTTTGTTATATTGCAGCCATTTGCTAAAATCATTTAAGTTCATTTCTTTTCCTCATGAATGTACACATAGCACCCCATACTGACAGAAAAACACAGAATTGTTGACCTTTTTGCAGATTTATTAAAAAAGAAAAACTGAAATATCACATGGTCCTAAGTATTCAGACCCTTTGCTGTGACACTCATATATTTAACTCAGGTGCTCTCCATTTCTTCTGATCATCCTTGAGATGGTTCTACACCTTCATTTGAGTCCAGAAATTTTTTATTATACTGATTGGACTTGATTAGGAAAGCCACACACCTGTTTATATAAGACCTTACAGATCACAATGCATGTCAGAGCAAATGAGAATCATTAAGGTCAAAGGAACTGCCTGAAGAGCTCAGAGACAGAATTGTGGCAAGGCACAGATCTGGCCAAGTTTACAAAAAGATTTTTGCTGCACTTAAGGTTCCTAAGAGCACAGTGGCCTCCGTAATCCTCAAATGGAAGACGTTTGGGACGACCAGAACCATTCCTAGAGCTGGCCGACCGGCCAAACTGAGCTATCGGGGGAGAAGAGCCTTGGTGAGAGAGGTAAAGAAGAACCCAAAGATCACTGTGGCTGAGCTCCAGAGATGCAGTCGGGAGATGGGAGAAAGTTGTAGAAAGTCAACCATCACTGCAGCCCTTCACCAGTGGGGCTTTATAGCAGAGTGGCTTGACGGAAGCCTCTCCTCAGTGCAGGACACATGAAAACCCGCATGGAGTTCTCCAAGATCGTGAGAAATAAGATTCTCTGGTCTGATGAGACCAAGATAGAACTTTTTGGCCTTAATTCTAAGCGGTATGTGTGGAGAAAACCAGGCACTGCTCATCACCTGTCCAGTACAGTCTCAACAATGAAGCATGGTGGTGGCAGCATCATGCTGTGGGGGTGTTTTTCAGCTGCAGGGACAGGACGACTGGTTGCAATCAAGGGAAAGATGAATGCGGCCAAGCACAGGGATATCCTGGACAAAAACCTTCTACAGAGTGCTTTGGACCTCAGACTGGGCTGAAGGTTTACCTTCCAACAAGACAATGACCCTAAGCACACAGCTAAAATAACGATGGAGTGGCTTCACAACAACTCCGTGACTGTTCTTGAATGGCCCAGCCAGAGCAATGACTTAAACCCAATTGAGCATCTCTGGAGAGACCTAAAAATAGCTGTCCACCAATGTTTACCGTCCAACTTGACAGAACTGGAGAGGATCTGCAAGGAGGAATGGCAGAGGATCCCTGAATCCAGGTGTGAAAAACTTGTTGCAGCCTTCCCAAAAAGACTCCTGGCTGTATTAGATCAAAAGGGGGCTTCTACTAAATACTGAGCAAAGGGTCTGAATACTTAGGACCATGTGATATTTTAGTTTTTCTTTTTTAATAAATCTGCAACAGTGTCAACAATTCTGTGTTTTTCTGTCAGTATGGGGTGCTATGTGTACATTAATGAGGAAAAGAAATGAACTTAAATGATTTTAGCAAATGGCTGCAAAATAAAAAAGAGTGAAAAATTTAAGGGGGTCTGAATACTTTCCATAACCACTGTATATATATATATATATATATATATATATATATATATATATATATATATATATATATATATATATATATATATATATATATATATACACATGTTATAAAGGTAGTAAAAAAAAAGAGATTACTCCACAGTGTTTTTACTGTTTCACCCTCCTGTTATCATGAGGATACTATATAGAGAAAACACTGTTAAAAATTGTTTGAAAAGTCGTTATTTCCACATTTTAGTAGACAATTTCCTAGTTATTTGCCAATCGTTAAGAATATTCCGTTTTCCACAGGTGTTTATCTCTGAGGTAAACCAGTTCAATCTCCACACTGACCTTCATTATATTGTGTCTGTAACTTTAATTACCACAAATATTTTAAAAGTATACATTGATTGAAAGCAAACAGTAAAATGTGATTAATTTAAAACAAAAGATAATTTCTGACCAGCAGAAATGATTGAAATATTTGTGAAATAAGTCAGAAGAGTGCTGCATAATTCAGAGGAGTGTAACTGTATAGGGAAAAAATCAGTTTAAAAAAGTTTTTGATCAAATTTAAATAATAATGTATTTATAATTGATTTAGCTGTATTGATAGCAATTTTGTAGAACCCAGCCATTAGGCAGGCACAAGCCAGTGCACTCTTAGTGCCGGTCCCAAGCCCGGATAAATGGGCAGGGTTGCATTAGGGCATCCAGCGTAAAACATGTGCCAAATCAAATATGCGGGTCACGATTGAGAATTTCATACCGGATCGGTCGAGGCCCGGGTTACCAACGACCGCCACAGGTATCGTTGGCCAACAGGGTACCGGTGGAAATTGGGCTACTGTTTGCCGAAGGAGGAGAAGGAGAGGTGTAAGACGTCTACAGAGGCAATAGGGAAAGGAGAAGTGTAGAAGAGTAGAGGTTAAGGTTGGTACTTTAAATGTTGGCACTATGACTGGTAAAGGGAAAGAGGTAGCTGATATGATGGAAAGGAGAAAGGTAGATGTGTTGTGTGTTCAGGAGACCAAGTGGAAAGGGAGTAAGTCCAGAAACATTGGAGGTGGGTTTAAACTGTTTTATCATGGTGTGGATGGAAAAAAAATGGTGTAGGGGTGATTCTGAAGGAAGAGCACAGTAAGAATGTAGTGGTGGTGAAGAGAGTTTCTGATAGGGTGATGATTGTGCAGCTGGAAGTTGAAGGGATGATGATAAATGTCATCAGTGCCTATGCTCCACAAGTCGGCTGTGAGATGGAGGAGAAGGAAAGATTCTGGAGTGAATTAGATGAAGTGGTGGATTTTTTAATTAGAAATGAACGATTGGTGATTGGTGCAGACTTTAATGAACATGTAGGTGAAGGGAACAGAGGTGATGAGGAGGTTATGGGAAGGTATGGCCTCAAGGAGAGGAATGTGGAAGGGCAGATGGTGGTAGATTTTGCTAAAAGGATGGAAATGGCAGTGGTGAATACGTATTTTAAGAAGAAGGAGGATCATAGGGTGACCTATAAAAGTGGAGGAAGGTGCACGCAGGTGGATTATGTTCTATGTAGGAGATGCAACCTGAAGGAGATTGGAGACTGTAAGGTGTTGGTGGGGGACAGTGTAGCTAGACAGCATCGGATGGTGGTCTGTAGGATGGTTTTGGAGGCGAAGAAGAAGAGGAGGAGAGTGAGGACTAAAAGAAGAATAAGATGGTGGAAACTAAAGGAGGAGAGGAAGAGTGTAGTGTGAGGTTCAGGGAAGAGGTCAGACAGAGGCTAGGTGGTGGTGAAGAGGTGCTGGATGATTGGGAAACTACTGCAGGAGTGATAAGAGAGGCAGCTAGAAAAGTACTTGGTGTGACATCGGGAAATAGAAAGGAAGACAAAAAAAATGTGGTGGTGGAATGAGGAAGTGCAGAAGAGCATAAGGGGAAAGGTGTTAACAAAACAGAAGTGGGATCGACATGGTGATGAGAAAAGTATGCAGGAGTACAAGGAGATGTGGCAGCAGGTAAAGAGGGATGTGGCGAAAGGCAAGGAAAAGGCATACGAGGAGCTGTAAGAGAGGTTGAACACTACGGAAGGAGAAAAAGGATTTGTACCGATTGGCCAGGCAGAGGGACCGAGCAGGGAAGGATGTGTTGCAAGTAAGAGCAATAAAGGATGGAGATGGAAATGTGTTGACCAGTGAGGAGAGTGTGCTGAGAAGATGTAGGGAGTATTTTGAGCAGCTGATGAATGAGGAAAATGTGAGAGAGAGAGAGAGAGAGAGAGAGAGAGAGAGAGAGAGAGAGAGAGAGAGAGAGAGAGAGAGAGAGAGAAAGAGAGAGAGAGAGAAGGTTGGATGATATGGAGTTAGTGAAGCAAGATGTGGATAGGATTAGCAAGGAGGAAGTGAGAGCAGCAATTAAGAGGATGAAGAGTGGAAAGTCGGTTGGACCAGATGACATACCGGTAGAAGCATGGAGATGTTTAGGAGAGATGGCAGTGGAGTTTTAACCAGATTGTTTAACAAGATTCTGGAAGGTGAGAGGATGCCTGAGGAATGGAGAAGGAGTTTTCTGGTACCGATCTTTAAGCATAAGGGAGATGTGCAAACCTGCAGTAACAACAGGGGAATTAAGTTGATCAGTCACACCATGAATTTATGGAAAAGAGTAGTGGAAGCCAGGCTGAGAGAAGAGGTGACCATCTGTGAGCAACAGTATGGTTTAATGCCGAGGAAGAGCACCACAGATGCCTTATTTGCTTTGAGAATGTTGATGGAGATGTATAGAGAAGGACAGAAGGAATTGCATTGTGTATTTGTGGATTGAGAGAAAGCATATGACAGAGTGCCGAGAGAGGAGTTGTGGTATGAGGCAGTCAGGTGTGTCAGAGAAGTATGTGAGGGTGGTGCAGGACATGTATGAGGACAGTGTGACAGCAGTGAAGTGTGCAGTAGGAACGACAGACTGCATCAAGGATCAGCCCTGAGCCCTTTCCTGTTTGCAGTGGTGATGGACAGGTTGACAGACGAGGTCAGACAGGAGTCTCCCTGGACTATGTTGCTTGCGGATAATATTGTGATTTGTGGTGAGAGTAGTGAGCAGGTTGAGAAGAACCTGGAGAGGTGGAGGTATACGCTGGAGAGAAGGGGAATGAAAGTCAGTAGGAGTAAGACAGAGTACATGTGCATAAATGAGAGGGAGGGCAGTGGAGGGGTGCGGTTGCAGGGAAAAGAGGTGGAGAAGGTGGAGGAGTTTAGGTACCTGTGGTCAACAGTGCAAAGTAATGGAGAATGTGTTAGAGAAGTGAAGAAAAGAGTGCAGGCAGGGTGGAGTGGGTGGAGAAGAGTGACAGGAGTGATTTGTGATAGTAGGGTATCTGCAAGAATGAAAGGGAAAGTTTATAGGTCTGTGGTGAGACATGTGATGTTGTATGGATTAGAGACAGTGGCATTGAGTAAAAGACAGGAGGTGGAGCTGGAGGTAGCAGAGCTGAAGATGTTACGGTTTTTGTTGGTAGTGACGAGGATGGACAGGATTAGAAATTAGTTTATTAGAGGGACAGTGCATGTTGGACGTTTTGGTGACAAGGTGAGGGAGGTGAGATTGAGATGGTTTGGACATGTGCAGAGAAGGGACATGAGTTATATTGGTAGGAGAATGCTGAGGATGGAGCCACCAGGAAGGAGGAAAAGAGGAAGACCAAGGAGGAGGTTCATGAATGTGGTGAGGGAAGACATGCAGGTAGTTGGTGTAAAAGAGGCAGATTTAGAGGACAGGGTGGTATGGAGACGGATGATCCGCTGTGGCAACCCATAATGGGAGCAGCTGAAAGAAGAAGAAGAATAGCAATTTTGTAGTAGGCAGATGGACACCCACTGTGGGTGTAAGGATCAGGATGGGGTTGGGAGGGTGTAAATAACACTGACAAATACCTTCACAACCATGAAACTATGTGACTGAACTTTAATACATAAAGTAATAAAATTTTGGCCCTCAACAATAGAATAATAATTTTACATGACACTGATTCCTTTCAAGGCCATAGGTTGAAGTGAAATAAAAAATCAGTTGAAAAAAATAAAAAAAGTCCTCCTAATATTCTCTGGTATACTTTTCTGAAGACCCAATCTTTTCCAATAGTCCCTGACTCAAATCAAGTCAGCATTAAAGTCTTTGCAAGACATTTGTTGAAAGTTGTACTCTGTGCACACAAGCCCCTTTAGTGACTCAACAGACAAATGATTCTTTTCCTTTCTTCTCTGGCTTTGCATCAGTGAAAAAACTCTCTCAACATTTGCATTGTGAGAAGGAATAGCAAACAAAAACTGTGCAACCTTCAATAGCTCTGAATAAAAATCTATGCTTTTGGAACTTTGAAAATATTTTGTCCCGTCTTTGTTTGCTTAAATGTCACTGAAATCTCCATCACTGTTACACATTTCTGTGAATTTCTTCAGGTTGGTGACCTGATCAAAGCATTTTCCATCATTTTAAGTTTGTAAAAACATTATTTTCTTCTTCATCACAGATTCCCCCAAACATTGTACTACAGTTGTCACCTATAAACGCAATACATAAAAAAAATAATAATAATAATTTTCCAGTGTTTCTTTGTTGTATTGCACGTGCATATCAGCTGACTTATTTGGGGTGTTTTTTACTTTGGATTTACTTTTTATGCCACCATACTTCCAATCAAAATACTGAATAAGCAGAGGGAATTTTCCATAGCACTGTGATTGCTTCCATAAGTAGAAACACCACAATAAGGTATGTATTCCAGTGCTTTTAGAGCTATGTCGACTGAATTTGGCAGTATCACAGCGTACACAATTGCTTCAGTCTTCGTACGAGTGCTTGAAAATTTTCGTGCTGTCTCGGAATCAGGAAAAGCATTTATTATTATAATTTTTTTTTACAATGCAGACATGCAGTCTATTGATCTATAGCTTTTGTGATGCATGGCTAAAACTCCCTCCGCAGCAGAAACAGCATCATCTGTTTTACTTGGTCTCACAAAATAGAAGGTTAATTAAACTGAAGAGCTCTCCCCTTTAGCTTCAAATGGATCCTGACCGAGACAAAAACACAGGAATTTTCATTGTAACTCATCTGTGAATTGACATTTTCATTTGGGCAAAAGAGAAAGAGAAAAGTAAAGAGAAAGGTAAAATTAATGCAAAAACGCAAACAAATAATGACGACTGTAGAAAGCAAAAGCCGAATCCTGGACATTTTAGAAGATTTTAAAATCCCGGCCGGAGGCATTTTTTTTGTCCCAAAAAAGAAAAAAGAAAAAAAAAAATAGTATGTATAGTCTACTTTAACAAGAATGGTTGGATCTAGACCATTGATCTGGGAAACCATGGACTTAAATGAGGTGAATTCAAGTGCAAATATATGTGAGATTTTCCATTTGGTAATAATACCAAATGGAAAATTTCACATATATTTGCACTTGAATTCACCTCATTTAAGTCCATGGTTTCCATGGTTTCCCAGATCAATGGTCTAGATCCAACCATTTTTGCACATCTGGTCATGGTGGAGGTCTGACAGTAATATATAAATATTACTGTCAGACCTCCACCATGACCAGATGTGCGGGGTTTGCAAATATAAGTATATCTTTATGCTGCCAAGTTTCATTTAAACATAGAATATCAAAATGATGCTCACATGATAAATCATAGAGCACATGACCTTTAGTGATTCCATAGTCCAAAAGAAAGAAGTGATTGTAGTGCCCTTGAATCATCAGTTATTGCTCCAACGAGAGCCCCGGTGGACATATTTACGACGAGGTATGTAACTGACTGAAGAAATTCCGATGCCATATAGTGAAGAATTAAGGCTACTGGCTGACCAATAATTGAGAGGATGATCCAAGTAAGTGTAGCCAAAACTGACAGCTCAGCAAGCCTCATGATTTCCACCAATTCACTCCACCCTGCCTGCACTCTTTTTTTCACTTCTCTAACACACTCTTTATTACTTTGCACAGTTGATTCCAGGTACTTAAACCTACTTAAGATCTCAGATACATAAACTTCTCTTAATAGCTGCTCTCACTTCCTCCTTACTAATCCTATCCACTTTCTGCTTCACAATCTCCACACCATCCAACCATATCTCTCATTTTCCTTATTCATCAGCTGCTCAAAATACTCCCTCCATCTTGTCAACACATTTCCATCTCCATCCTGTATTGATCTAACTTGTAGCACATCCTTCCCAGCTTGGTCCCTCTGCCTGGCCAATCGGTACAAATCCTTTTCTCCTTTTTCAGTGTCCAACTTCTCATACAGCTCCTCATATGCCTTTTCCTTGGCTTTTGCCACATCCCTCTTCACCTGCTTCCATATCTCATTGTACTCCTGCCTACTTTTCTCATCTCTCTGCCCATCCCAATTCTGTTTCATTAACCTCTTTCTTCTTTCCAGCACTTCCTCATTCCACTACCATGTCTTTTTGTCTTCCTTTCTATTTCCAGATGTCACACCAAGTACCTTTCTAGCTGTTTTCCTTATCACTTCTGCATTAGTTGCCTAATCATTTAGCACCTCTTCACCACCACTAAGCCCATGTCTGACCTCTTCCCTGAACCTTACACTACAGTCTTCCTCCTTCAGTCTCCACTATCCTGCTCTTTTTTTAGTCTTTACTCTTCTCCTCTTCTTTTTTTACCTCCAAAGCTATCCTACAGACCACCATCTGATGCTGTATAGCTACACTGTCCCCTGCCAACACCTTACAGTCTCCAATCTCTTTCAGGTTCTTACAACCTATTTGTGGAGCATAAGGCACTGTTGACATTATCATTATCATTATCCCTTCAACTTCCAGCTTCATGTTCATCACTCTATCAGAAATTCTGTTCACCTCCACTACTCCCTTACTGTACTGTACTTAACAGACCATGATAGAACAGTTTAAACCCACCTGAAATGTTCCTGGCCTTACCCGCTTTCCATTTGGTCTCCTGAACACACAACATATCTACTTTTCTCTGCTCCATCATAACAGCTTATTCTCTTCCTTTACCAATCATAGTACCAACATTTAAAGTGCCCACCCCAACCTCCACTCTCCTACACTTCTTCATTCCCTGTTGACATCAACAGTAGCCCAATTTCCACTGGGAACCTGTTGGCTAACAATACCTGTGGCAGTTGTTGGTAACCCGGGCCTTGACCGATCTAGTATGAAATTCTGATTCGTGATCTGCATATTTGATTTGGCCACAATAAATTTCAGCTGGATGCCCTTCTTAATTCCTCCCCATTTATCTGGCCTTGGGACTGG
Source organism: Silurus aristotelis (assembly GCF_946808225.1). Taxonomy (NCBI): domain Eukaryota; kingdom Metazoa; phylum Chordata; class Actinopteri; order Siluriformes; family Siluridae; genus Silurus; species Silurus aristotelis. The sequence continues at coordinate 18,195,187 of NC_139583.1, forward strand.
CACTAAGAGTGCACTGGCTTGTGCAACCCTAATGGCTGGGTTGCCTGGCCTCCACAATCACCTGATGTTAATCTAATTGGGTTGGTTTGGGATGAGTTTAACCAGAGATTGATGGAAAAGCAGCCAACGAGTACTCAACAAGCTTTTGACAAATAAAGCGGTTATATAAAAATTTATAATTTTGTTCCTTGTAATTGTAAGTATTTAATTAAAGAGCAAGCCAGATGCTGGCCAGATGATGCAGAATCATTCCCAGCTTCGCATAGCACCCCATCCAGAGGTAGGGCAATGGGATTAACCAGGCAGATCTGAAGAGAGGAAAGGGACAGGAGCACTGGTTGCTGCTAGCTCAGGAGCATGTTTAACTCAACATAGAGAGAGAGAGAGAGAGAGAGAGAGAGAGAGAGAGAAGAAGGGTGACAGGGAGAGAGAAATAATGATATTTAAGTATCCTGGTCCAGAGAGCATGGCACCATTTCTGGATCACGCATACCTTCTTCTTGCATGATAGAGATTTATTCTGCATTTGTCAATGACAAACTGTGTTCACAAACAATAATTACTCGTGTTAATCAGCCCATGCAGTAATTTCCATTACAGAATTATGACTGTTTTAAATGCAGTTCCACCTGAGGGCCTGAAGTTAATGGGCACCAATATTGATTTTTGCCCTTGTCTCTTGTGCACAGAGACTTCTCCAGATTTTTTAATTGACATTATGTACTGTAAATTATTAGATATAACTGTTTTGAAAATTTATGTTGAGAAACGTTATTCTGTTCCACAGTTTGTAGAATCACTCTTTCACAGATTGGTAAAGCTTTGCCCATCTTTACTTCTGAGAGACTCTGCCTCTTTAAGATATCCCATTTTTACCCAATCATCATACTGACCTGTTGTCAATTTCCTTAATTAGTTGCACATGTTTCAGACCTTTTTTAATATTAATAACACTTCCTTTTTAGAGATGTGCTGCAGCGATCAAATTTGGTTCATGATTTTTGCAAATCATTGCATTGTTTTAATTTACATTTTATTCAGTGACCTAACCTTTTTGGAAATGGGGTTTTACTTCACATCTAATTTGATGTTATATATTGCCCAAGCATTTTATGTTTTTCCCTATGATAAATTGCTTTATATAATAGCAGTCATGGTGTTGTTGAGTAAAAGAAGACTATTTATAGCTGCCAATAAGCTGCCTGTAAGTAATAACAGGATGTCAGATCTATGGACATAAACTGGGATTTTTCTCATCAGCCACTGCAAAACATTGAAGCATGTCACGTTATGTTTTTACATGTAAATTTATACTTCAATTTATACTGTAGATTCTTTCTTTTTCTCTGTTAAAATGTAAATTCTGTTTTATTCCCATATTGGGTTGTATAGGCCATCTCAACAGTTTATATCTCTGATATTTTCCTCAAACCATTAAATAACAATTCTATATATTATGAATTAAAAGAATAGAAAATTATTTATATAAAGGATTGGCTTAAGATTATCCAACAAGTTTGTCATTAAAGGGGGGAATCTACTGTGTTTTAGACTTTACAATTTATTAATTCCAGGTGTACTATATATTAGAAAATAAAATAAAAATTGTTAGTTAGTTACAAATAAAAAGTTTTTTCAAGAATATTGCATGGTGAATGCATTATTCAGGTTTTGCCATTTGTTTTAGGAATACTTATTAAAATAAACATGTTTTATATTAACTTAACAGGCAAAAAGGAGGAAGTGTGGGTCATTGATGATCTCATCATTGATGGCCACTCCTTGAACAATTTTCAAATCTTATCAGAAAGTTTTGAGGATGGGCCTCAGATGATGAATTGGTTGTTTTACCCAGGGGGCAACATTGACCGCTACTGTCTTTACCAGAAAGCAAGACTGTGAGTATTTCAGTAAATAGTTTAAGCTTTTATTTTGGAACTATTTTGTACTATTTTGTTTCTAGTTTGGTAATATCTATTCTCTCTATGTACAGGGAGGATGGCTTAGCTTTGGTATTTATGTCTAGTGAGCTGGGAGAACATTCAGTTACCACTAGAGACATTGATGTCAATGAGAACACAATTGTCCAGTTTGAGGTATAATTAAGGTTAAGATTTACAAGCTTGAAACAATTCTACATAATTTATTTAATTATAACTGACTTTATGAATTTATTTTAGTTATGACTTTGACCAAGATAATTATAACTTAATATCAACAAAATTGTCTAACTGCAGTTTCTCCATATTTGTTTATTATAAATGGTCTTATTTTGATCAACAGATAAATGTAGGCTGTACAGCAGCAAGCTCATCATTAAATTCTGTTCGTCTGGAATACTCACGTGACTTTGGGGCTACATGGAACCTTTTAGTTCCTTTGTGCACAGGTGGTCCAATACCCAATGCTCTTTGCTCAGCTGAACACCACCCAGCCAGCATCTACTACCCTGGCTCTTTCAGAGGCTGGAGAAGGGAAGTGATTCACATTGGAAAACTGCATGTATGTGGGTAAGTAAAACAATATAAGGAAGAGAGCAATCTTCTATTTGAATATTTCTACAGGACCTAACAGTGTACCACTCAATATATTGCAGATCTGTTCGATTTCGTTGGTACCAAGGCTTCTATTTGTCTGGCATGGTACCTCCAACCTGGGCCCTGGACAATGTTTATGTTGGTCCTCAGTGTCAAAAGATGTGCAGTGGCCATGGGACATGTGTTAGGGGCACCCACTGTCAATGTGACCCTGGTTACTCTGGTATAGAATGCTCTGTTCCAGATGTGCCAAATCCAGACTTCCTGAAAGAAGATTTTGAAGGTATAGGAGAAAAAAAATGTTTGAACAAAATATTATGAATTACACCCTTTCAATTCTAATGTAATTGCATGTATATGCCTGAGACAGATGAATGCTTAAATTGAATTGCTCTGTTTTAATAAAAACACCATTTAGAAGTGTATTACAGGTTTTACAATATCGTACTGTCATTTAATAATTTTTCTTCATTGTTTAAAGTTGATACTTCAGAAGCTGATAATTTCAAAATGGTGAGTGGAGGAAAGCCCTCTAGGAAATGTGGCATCATGGCCAGTTCAAACCACCTGTTGTTTAACGAGGATGGTTTACGTATGTTGGAAACAATAGACATGGATTTGTCTGATGCAAGGTAACTAGTCCTAAGATATGTATTCACTACCAGTATAAAATGGAATTTAATGTAAGACCCTTGAGATTGCAGTCAACATGCACAGACAGGGGAAATCCTTCTATGACAAGGTTAGGTTCAAAGTTAGTAGTTAAGACTTTCCAATAAATGCTACATTAATGCCTTAATGTGATTATTTATTTGATGCTGTAGAAGCAACATTGTACAGGATTAAGACTTTAAAAACAAAATTACAGACAATTATTGTTCAATAAACTTCAATTAAGGTTTTAAAAACTTATATATATATATATATATATATATATATACACACACACACTCACCGCCACTTTTGCCTTCAGAACTGCCTTAATCCTTCGTGGTATAGATTCAACAAGGTACTGGAAAAATTCCACAGAGATTTTGATCCATATTGACATGATAGCATGAACCCTGAAGCCACAATCATGCACTTTGTAAAGGTGCGGGGGTGACAGTGCTAGGCCAAACGGGAGGACCCGATATTGGGTTCCTGAGCTTCGCCCCCTCAGGAACCTTCTGTGAGCAGGAAGGATGACTATGTGGAAATAGGCATCTCTTAGATCTATCGTGACAAACCAGTCCTTGGACTCAGACTTGATCTGAGACACGACCTCTTTGAGGGTAAACATCCTGAACTCGAGCCTCATGAGTGAGCGGTTCAAGGAGAGTAGATCTAGGATCAGCTTCAATCCGCTGTCCTATTTTGGAACAACAAAGTACTGGCTATATTAGCCTGATTTTCTGACTAAGGGCGGAACCACCTCGATGGCCCCATTCCTTAGGTGGTTGCACACTTCCTGTTCCAGGACTCGAGCCTGCTTGTGTCTCACCACTATAGGACATATTCCCTTGACCCAGGGAGGAGAAGACCCGAATCGAATCAAGTTGCCCACCTTTATCGTATGCAGGACCCACCGAGATACGTCTGGCAGCTCTTCCCAAGCTGCCAGGAAATCTCTCAAGAAAACCAGCCTCAAGCCTCGAGGCTGGCCTCTGACCCTCCCAGAGCAGTTGGAGCAGAGCCCTACAACTGTTGGACCCCTTCTGAGAGGTGGCGGGTCTCCTCTATCTGCAGCAATTTCTCTGGCGGAGATTGTAAAGAATGTTTTATCCTCTGCCGCTTGGACAGGATTGCCTTTTGTCCCGTGGACAGGATACCCCTGAATTCAGCCTTTCCTCTCGATCTCTGCTCTCCTACGTATACGGGGAAGTCTCAATGAAACACACAAATCAGCTTTCAGAGAGAAGTTCCGATGTTTATTGTTTCACACATGAAGATATACTTCCAAAGAGATGGAGAGAAAAAGGGAGGGCTGCCAGGTGTGTGTGTGAACAGAAAAGAAAGTTAGGAGAGACAACTCCACAAGGTTATGTTGAGCCTGCAAAAGATAAGCCTAAAACAGAAATACAGGAACCATTGTGTGTGTACGAGCAAAGTAACACATGCCACAAAAAAGGACAGTTCAGGGTGTGGTCAACAGAAACATACAAAAAGGTTATTCAAGAAGCATACAGCAGAATTACTATAACTACTAATGGCAACAAGATACATATTACCACACTGTAAGAAGATAAAAACAGTTAACGATAATAACTCCACATCTGGTCATGTTATTCGTTTAGCAGAAGCAACAAAGCATGGATTAGCCATACCGAAAGGCAACAGTTTGGGTATTCTCACAGCGTAAGCGTATAAAGAGAGGCTATAGACAAGAACTGAGTGTTCTGGGTCAACCTAATCTAGGATTAGTGATCAAGGATATCTTACAATTCCCCCGTTTTATCCATGATAAATAAGAATGGATAAATCACAACTTAAACAATCAGACATGTCGCATAGGAATAGGATAATAATCAGAAACACGAGGGACAGGTTGATAACCAGAAAGCATACGGGTGAATGATCGCTGTATACATTGAAAAATACATGGTCCAATGAGGCATAGTATCAGGAAAACAATGACAGTCGGGATTATCAAAGAAATGTAAGGTGCCGACACGAGTAGCATGGACCTGCTGTGTGCTGACGAGCCGTCCAGTTGGCATATTGCCAGGATTTGTTGTCGTGTGGGTGAGCCTGGGTGGGTATCCCAGCCCCAAGACTGACGAGAAAGACAACCATACCGGTTACTGGTTGTGTTACTTCCCTTGATTGATGAGAGGTTGTTGTTCCGTTCCTCGCAGCTTTCCTTGACACGTTATTTGTTGATGTGCACATTCAAATCAGCTGTACCTATTGCTGGTTTACCTTTTCTCCAGGGCATTGGAAATGGTCGCCCAAAAATTATTTTGTGTGGTGATAGGTGGACGTCTTTTCGCGGAGTCATTCTCATTTCGGCTACCCATTTTTTGTTACCTGTAGCTTGCATGGCCTTAGTCAGTTTGTCCTTAAGCATCCGGTTAGTTCTCTCAACGATACCGGAGGACTGAGGGTGATAGGGAATATGGAAACGCCATGACAGGGATAGGTATTTACATAAGTCCTGTGTTACCTTTGCAGTGATTGGTGTTCCTTTGTCTGAATCAAACGTGTGAGGAACACCATATCGTGGTATAATCTCTTTGGCTAGAATACGTGTGTAGACCTTAGCATTTTCTCGTTGACAAGGGAAAGCTTCAACCCACCTCGAGAATCTGTCTACCATCACCAGGAGATACTTGAATAGACCACAGGGAGGCATGTGAGTGAAGTCAATCTGCCATTCAGAGAATGGAGCAGTGGGTAGTCGGAGGCATTCGTGTTTCGTTGCACTCTTAATGATGTTATTCCGGGCACAGATCAGACATCTAGATAAAATCGAGTCTATCATGCAGTTTAAGTTAGCTATACAAAAATATCGGTTCATATTTTCCCTCACCCCCCTTAGTGCGCGATGTGCAACACCGTGAAATTCACACACGAGGAAAGGAACACAGTGAGATGGAAGGCATAGGCGACCATCTGCAGTGTACCAAAGGCCATCGGAGGCCACGTAGGCATTGTGTGATTGCCAAAAGGCAGAATCCTTCAGGGTGGCTGAGGATTGGACAGATGGCAAATGTAAATCAGGAATAAGAGCGGAGGAAAGAAGACAGGTATTAATAGGAGTGCTAAGAGAGGGGAGGCATACCTGAGCTTGAGCCGCACTTTTTGCCACTCTGTCAGCCAAGGAATTGCCTTTGGCCTCCACATTGTTGTCATAAGAATGGGCTTTTGTTTTGACGATGGCCAGTGTGCGAGGAAAACAGAAAGCAGTGATAAGGTCCTGAACAAAGGACGAATGAGAAATGGATTTCCCTTCAGCCGAGCGGAAACCACGGGATTGCCAGATGCAGCCAAAATCATGCGCAATACCAAAGGCGTATCGGGAGTCAGTGTAGATGGTGACATCTTTTCCTTCTGAAAGGACACATGCACGAGTCAAGGAATAGAGTTTAGCAGCCTGTGCAGAAGAAAAAGGCAAGTAAGCTTCAACAGTGACATCAGGTAAGGAACAGACAGAGTAACCACACATAAATTTACCGTCATACAGCTTTGAACATGAGCCATCCACAAAAAGTGACTCACCCCTGTTTAAAGACATGGAAGACAAATTTGGGCATATACTAGTGGATTGAATGACCTCGGAGCAGCAATCATGTGTGGTGTCATGCAGTGTGTCATCTTCTGCATTAATCAAACAAGCAGGGCATGACCTAAAGTGTCGAAAGAGGAGGTGGCCTTGATTTCCAGATTACTGGTCGAGCAAAGAATAGTTTCATAGCCGGACCTTCTCTGAGCTGTCATGTGTTGTGTGTGTATGTTCTGAAGGACCTGTTTCACATAATGTGGAGAGTGCAAGATCATAGGATGAGACAACACTAGTTTTTCAGCGTCTTGAACCATCACAGTACAGGCAGCCACCGCACGAAGACACGCAGGTAAACCCTGAGCCACAGTGTCAAGTGTTTTGGACAGAAACGCACATGGTCTCATGCCCCCCATGCTCCTGCGCCAAGACAGCAGAGGCAGTTCCGTCCTGTTCACACGCATAAAGGTGAAAAACCTTATGATATTTGGAATTCCGAGAGCAGGCGCTGAACACAGCTGACCGCAAAGCCTCATACGCCTCATACATCTCGGGTGTCTACGTTAGCGGGTGCTGCAAAGGATCGTTGTGTGAGATCGCAGAGCAGAGACGTTTGTCGTGGAAAGAGCAGTCAGGTATCCATGGACGGCAGTAATTAATCAGTCCCAGGAAAGCCATGAGAGCGTGCTTTGTGGAAGGAAGCCTTGTGTTAAGAACGACCTGTATACGATCTTTAGAGAGCCGTTTTCTGCCTTGAGAGAGTTTGAACCCTAGGTATTTCACAGTGGTTCTACAAAACTGGAGTTTGGTTTTGGATACCTTGAATCCTTTTCTTGCCAGATGATGCAATAGGCACAGGGAGGCTTGTTCACAGAGGTCCTCAGAGAATGTGGAGATCAGGAGATCATCTGCATACTGTAAGACAACAAAGTCAGAGGGGAATGCAAGATCACAGAGTGCGTCCCTTACCACAGCGGAAAAGACTGCTGGGGAGTCAATGAATCCTTGTGGCAGACGTGTCCAAGTATATTGGCGCCCCCTGTGCATGAAGGCAAAAAGAGGCTGTGTCTGCTCTTCTACAGGAACGCTGAAAAAGGCAGAACACAAGTCAATCACAGAGAAGTGTGTATGATTGCATGGAATTGAAGCGATAATAGAGGCCACATCGGGCACAATAGGTGCAACAGGAACCACAACATTTATTTTTCTCAAATCCTGAGTGAAGCGCCAAGTGCTGTCCATCTTAGGAACCGGATTAAAGGGTGTGTTGTAGGAGCTCACACACGGCTTGATCACACCCTGTTGTAACAGAGAGGTCAAGATTCTGTCTATTGCCTGCAACATTGATTCAGAGAGAGGATACTGTTTAAAAATTCAGGATGCAAATGTTTTAGTTTAGCTTCATAAGGAGATATGAAAGATATCAAAGATGTGACAGAGAAAGATATGACAGAGGAGCAGAGTCAGGAACTAAAACCGTGGGTTTAGAGCCGGAGAAGGTGAGAGAATTGTGCAGCCTGCTCATGAGATCTCGGCCCAAAAGATTAAACAGACAATCAGGCATAAAAACAAAATGATGTTGCAAAAAACACTTGTGTCGGAAGGACAGGTTACTACGATCGGTGAGCTGATAATTCAGGACTTTCTGTACCTCTGGATGCATTAAAGTCGTGAGGAATAGAGGGTTACTTTCTGCATCTTCTAACAAAAGTTTGGAAGTGGTTTCACCCTTCTCCTGTTTACAGTTAGTTACTTGAGAGAGAGCTCTATTGGCCTGCTGCCGCTGGAGTAGGAATTTGGTCAACTCCTTTTTTAATGCCGGGAGAGCACCTTGCTCAGCCCAGTGATAATAATAGAAGGTGATTTTGCTCTTACTTTATTTTCGAACCTTTCCCGTCGTCTTCCACCTCCGTTTTTGTTTCCATTTTAATCTCATCATTCCTAGGGTGTAAATTGGGCACCGTGTCAATAAGCGTTTCTTTGTCGTTACTGTCTCCTAGTTTAGCATGAAGGATAAACCTATAGTCTGTGCCTGTCAACTGATTATGGTTCTCTTATAGTTCTCCATTTGAGTTCGGTATAGAGTGATATTCATCCCAGATTGGTTTAATTTCTACCCATTTTTGATAACCATCACCCATGTAAGAATAACCCCAGTTAGGATCGCCCAAACCTTCATAAATTTGGGAATGTGCAGACTTCAGGTATTCAGACTTAAAGGTACCACCACGAGGATAAGTCAGAACTTGAGGTTGTGGTTCAGTCCACCCTGCTAAATTGTCTAGCCAGGGGGTAGTATAAAAGGTGAGACCACAACGATTCATCCAGTCCCAAGGGGCTTCCTCAGGATCTGGTTTAGGATATTTTGTTCCAGAATTACCCATGATCCAATATAGGTACAACTGTCTGACAAATGTTAGATATAAAAGGTTAGATACAAAGGTTGGAGGCCAGAGATCGAGATAGATAAGGCGGTTTAATAAAATTTTTGATGTCCCAAGTTACTGTGACTGCAGAGACGGTTCATTGGCGCTACACGACGGTACAACGTCGACAACAAGTTTGCTTACGAATACAAGGTGCGTGCCTACACATTGAACGGTATGACAAGATACCAAATCAGCACAACACTAATATCAGCATACGAGGTAAGTACCTACACGTTGTACGGTATGACAAGATACCAAATCAGCACTTACCCGAACGCTGATATCCCCGACGAGCCCCCAAGGACTGTAAGGAATGTTTTATCCTCTGCCGCTTGGGCAGGATTGCCTTCTGTCCCCTGGACAGGATACCCCTAAATTCAGCCTTTCCTCTCGATCTCTGCTCTCCTACGTATACGGAGAAGTCTCAATGAAACACACGAGTCAGCTTTCAGAGAGAAGTTCCGAAGTTTATTGTCTCACACACGAAGATATACTTCCAAAGAGATGGAGAGAAAAAGGGAGAGCTGCCAGGTTTGTGTGTGTGTGAACAGAAAAGAAAGTTAGGAGAGACAACTCCACAAGGTTATGTTGAGCCTGCAAAAGATAAGCCTAAAACAGAAATACAGGAAACACTGTGTGTATGAGCAAAGTAACACATGCCACATAAAAGGACAGTTCAGGGTGTGGTCAACAGAAACATACAAAAAGGTTATTCTAGAAGCATACAGCAGAATTACTATAACTACTAAGGCAACAATATACATATTACCATACCCAAGCTGCAAGGAAATCTCTCAAGAAAACCAGCCTCAAGCCTCAAGGCTGGCCTCTGACCCTTCCAGAGCAGCTGGAGCAGAGCCCTACAACTGTTGGACCCCTTCTGAGAGGTGGCGGGTCTCCTCCATCTGCAGCAATCTCTCTGGTGGAGAGATCCTGTGGTAGGGCTAACACCCTGGCCTCCTGTGCCAAGACATCCGATCAAGGCACCAACCCCTCAGGCTTTTAGGTCGGCCTGGTATGCCTGCAACACACTCATAGTGTGGTGTTACGACCCAGTCTAGGGTTAGGCCGGACAGAGTATTCAGCTCGGAATTCAAAAGAATGGATCTTATAAATTGACAACCCAAACACACCACAAACCCACACAAAAAGGTTTGCTACACAGGTGTTGGTATATTGTAACACATACATGTGTATATATATACAGTGGGTACGGAAAGTATTCAGACCCCGTTAAATTTTTTTCACTCTTTGTTATATTGCAGCCATTTGCTAAAATCATTTAAGTTCATTCTTCTTCCTCATGAATGTACACACAGCTCCCCATATTGACAGAAAAACACAGAATTGTTGACATTGTTGCAGATTTATTAAAAAAGAAAAACTGAAATATCACATGGTCCTAAGTATTCAGACCCTTTGCTGAGACTCATATATTTAACTCAGGTGCTTTCCATTTCTTCTGATCATCATTGAGATGGTTCTACACCTTCATTTGAGTCCAGCTGTGTTTGATTGGACTTGATTAGGAAGCCACACACCTGTCTATATAAGACCTTCCAGATCACAATGCATGTCAGAGCAAATGAGAATCATGAGGTCAAAGGAACTGCCTAAAGAGCTCAGAGACAGAATTGTGGCAAGGCACAGATCTGGCCAAGGTTACAAAAAGATTTCTGCTGCACTTAAAGTTCCTAAGAGCACAGTGGCCTCCATAATCCTCAAATGGAAGACATTTGGGACGACAAGAACCTTTCCTAGAGCAGTGTAAGACACATAAAAGCCTGCATGGAGTTTGCTAAAAAACACCCGAAGGACTCCAAGATGGTGAGAAATAAGATTCTCTGGTCTGATGAGACCAAAATGGAACTTTTTGGCCTTAATTCTAAGCGTGGAGAAAACCAGGCACTGCTCATCACCTGTCCAATACAGTCCCAATAGTGAAGCATGGTGGTGGAAGCATCATGCTGTGGGGGTGTTTTTCAGCTGCAGGGACAGGACGACTGGTTGCAATCGAGGGAAAGATGAATGCTGCCAAGTACAGGGATATCCTGGACAAAAACCTTCTCCAGAGTGCTCTGGACCTCAGACTGGGCCGAAGGTTTACCTTCCAACAAGACAATGACCCTAAGCACACAGCTAAAATAACGAAGGAGTGGCTTTACAACACCTCCGTGACTGTTCTTGAATGGCCCAGCCAGAGCAATGACTTAAACCCAATTGAGCATCTCTGGAGAGACCTAAAAATGGCTGTCCACCAATGTTTATCATCCAACCTGACAGAACTGGAGAGGACCTGCAAGGAGGAATGGCAGAGGATCCTCAAATCCAGGTGTCAAAGACTTGTTGCATCTTTCCCAAAAAGACTCCTGTCTGTATTAGATCAAAAGGGGGCTTCTACTAAATACTGAGCAAAGGGTCTGAATACTTAGGACCATGTGATATTTCAGTTTTTCTTTTTTAATAAATCTGCAACAATGTCAACAATTCTGTGTTTTTCTGTCAATATGGGGAGCTGTGTGTACATTCATGAGGAAGAAGAATGAACCTAAATGATTTTAGCAAATGGCTGCAATATAACAAAGAGTGAAAAATTTAAGGGGGTCTGAATACTTTCCGTACCCACTGTGTATATATATATATATATATATATATATATATATATATATATATATATATATATATATATATATATATATATAGTGAGGAAAATAAGTATTTGAACACCCTGCTATTTTGCAAGTTCTCCCACTTAGAAATCATGGAGGGGTCTGAAATTGGCATCGTAGGTGCATGTCCAGTGTGAGAGACATAATCTAAAAACAAAAATCCAGAAATCACAATATATGATTTTTAAACAATTTATTTGTATGTTACAGCTGCAAATAAATATTTGAACACCTGTCTATCAGATAGAATTATGACCCTCAAAGACCTGTTAGTCTGCCTTGAAAATGTCCACCTCCACTACATTTATTATCCTAAATTAGATGCACCTGTTTGAGGTCATTAGCTGCAAAAACACACCTGTCCACCCCATACAATCAGTAAGAATCCAACTACTAACATGGCCAAGACCAAAGAGCTGTCCAAAGACACTAGAGACAAAATTGTACACCTCCACAAGGCTGGAAAGGGCTATGGGGAAATTGCCAAGCAGATTGGTGAAAAAAGGTCCACTGTTGGAGCAATCATTAGAAAATGGAAGTAGCTAAACATGACTGTCAATCTCCCTCAGACTGGGGGTCCATGCAAGATCTCACCTCGTGGGGTCTCAATGATCCTAAGGAAGGTGAGAAATCAGCCCAGAACTACATGGGAGGAGCTGGTCAATGACCTGAAAAGAGCTGGGACCACCGTTTCCAAGGTTACTGTTGGTAATACACTAAGACGTCATGGTTTGAAATCATGCATGGCACGGAAGGTTCCCCTGCTTAAACCAGCACATGTCCAGGCACGTCTTAAGTTTTCCAGTGACCATTTGGATGATCCAGAGGAGTCATGGGAGAAGGTCATGTGGTCAGATGAGACCAAAATAGATCTTTTGGGTCATAATTCCACTAAACGTGTTTGGAGGAAGAAGAATGATGAGTACCATCCCAAGAACACCATCCCTACTGTGAAGCATGGGGGTGGTAGCTTCATGCTTTGGGGGTGTTTTTCTGCACATGGGACAGGGCGACTGCACTGTATTAAGGAGAGAATGACCGGGCCATGCACTGCGAGATTTTGGGGACCAAACCTCCTTCCCTCAGTTAGAGCATTGAAGATGGGTCGAGGCTGGGTCTTCCAACATGACAATGACCCAAAGCACACAGCCAGGATAACCAAGGAGTGACTCTGTAAGAAGCATATCAAGGTTTTGGCGTGGCCTAGCCAGTCTCCAGACCTAAACCCAATAGAGAATCTTTGGAGGGAGCTCAAAAGCCTGCAGTGTGTGCAAACCTGGTGAAAAACTACAGGAAACGTTTGACCTCTGTAAATTGCAAACAAAGGCTACTGTACCAAATATTAACATTAACTTTCTCAGGTGTTCAAATACTTATTTGCAGCTATATCATACAAATAAATAGTTACAAAATCATACATTGTGATTTCTGTTTTTTTTTTTTTTCTTACATTATGTCTCTCACAGTGGACATGCACCTACGATGACAATTTCAGACCCCTCCATTTTTTCTAAGTGGGAGAACACACAAAATTTTGTGTGGGTTTGTAAAATCAGTAAACAGGCAGAAGTCAAAATCACGAACATCAACAACCAAGCTATACCCTGAACACCAAAACAACAACTCTCCACCATTGCTTCGCTCCTTCCTCCTTAAATAGAAAACTGGTGGATGATGTCATCATGAAGGAGGTGGGATCAGCCAGGCTAGGGCAGGCCTCAAACTCTGGAGTGGATCGGACCTGCACACAAAGCACACATGCAGAACACCGATATGGACATGGGGCTACCTAAGGTTGTAACAGTGGAGAAAACCCGCCGCCTGGCCTACTGCCACGTAAGCCTTACCTACATCGGCCGAAGTTGCTTCGAAGTGGGCAACTATGTCCGCATACAGCGAAGTTTGCGGGGAAAATGCACTGGCCGCATATGGCATCTCCCAGGACCAGGACACCTGTGTGCAGGCCAGGAAAAAACGGTAGGCCCCAGTGCAGAGGCTGTGATGCGGAACGCAGGAAACACTCATCCAGCTGGCTGGGAACGCTTTGCTTTTGCTTCTCACCAGGCCTAAAATGCTCTCCGGGAGCGGAGAGTGTGTATACAGCACGGACAAGCATCTCACTTGAGAGAAACAACAAAAAGCTCATGTCTCTTCCCCCTTGTGATAAAACAGGGTCAACGAGGGACACACATGCGAAAGTTTGTTTGTCTTTTAGCCATGGTTGCACAGATTCACACACAAAGCGCTTACCTGAAGCGCTTCCCAAAGCGTTTCGACACAGCCTGAGTTCCTAAAGGGGAACCAATTATACCAAACATGTTCACATTATCATCAATTTTATATGCAATTTAAAACTTATTAACTTTAATACTAAGGTAAGGTTGTGGAAGACAGTTTTATTTTACTGGTCTACCACAATGCTTGAAAACAGCAAAAAGACACAAGCTAGGTTTTTCCCAGAAAAAGATTTCCAACCAGGCTTGGGTTTTAAGATGTGCTGTTAAAGGTATTTTGAAGAATTGTTGCAAAAAAGCCATACCTCCAAAATGGAAACAAGGCCAAGCAATTCAACTATGCACAAAAAGCATAGGAAATGCGTGCAGAATTATGGCAACATGTGCTTTGGAATGATGGGTAAAATTTTTTTTATATTTGACTGTAATAGTAGGCAAGTTGTTCACTAAAGGGTTTGGTAAGATTTACATTATAAGTGTCTGCAAGCAACCTTTAAGCATGGTGAAGGTTTCTTGCAAGTTTTGGGCTACATTTCTGAAAGAGTTGGTGATTTGGTCAGGATTAATGATGGTGAAGACAGCATTACTGGTAGATATTGATCCATTGCAAAACATCAGGGATGCTGTTTTGCAGGCATATGCTGTTTTTTAGACAATACCAAAGATTGATTTATTTTGGATTTTTCATTTTCCATTTTTCATTTTTAAAGAGAATGTTTTTGTTTATGCTTGTGTATTTTAATTGTTAATGATTATATTTAAGAACATAATCAAAAGGTACAGTGTGTCAATATGAAGTTGATACATACACTAAAAGCATATTAAGTAAAATTGTAAAAAAAAAAAAAAATCCTAAATACTTACTGTATTTCTCTTACTGTGTATAACCTGTATTACATGACCAGTTGTATTATGTTAGAGAAAGTTCTTAAAATGTTTTCACCTTTTCTGTACACAGATTTGTACAGTTCTTTTTGCGTTTGGGCTGTGGGAAAACTTCCCCAGACCCACGTTCCCAGCCTGTGCTACTCCAGTTTTCAGTGAATGGAGGATTATCCTGGAAGCTGCTACAGAAATTTTTCTATACTAACAGCAGTAATCAGGCTGAGCTTATTGCCCTAGAGATTCCACTGCAAGCCCTCACTACTGAAACTCGCTTACGTTGGTGGCAGCCAGCTGAAAATGGATACTTCTACAGTCCCTGGGTCATTGACAAGGTGATGTGATTTTAATCAAATACACAGCACATTTGTTATGGTCTAAACTTATTTTAGGAAATTATAAATTGTATTTTTAATGGTCATACATAAATTGCCTTATTTTTATTTCTAATAAAACTTTTTCTATTATCTCAATGTGCATCTTATTTTGCACACACAAAAAAAGTGTATTCATGAAATACATTATAATAATGGAAGCACTATGATAAAAAGAAAAAGTGGCTGCAGTAGCTAATATGTTTCATAATTGCATTGGTGTGTTAGGTGGTGGTGGGTGGCAGTGCCAGTGGTTGGGGCCCTCTGGAGGATAACTTCTCCACCACAGATGAACAGTTGTGGCTTCTTCATCCTGGTGGCACACACATGCCTGTGTGTGGCTCTGATGGCAATGCGTTTGCATTCATTGAAAAATCTAACACTCGGTATGCTATCACAACTGATATCAGTGTAGGGCAGGATGCCTTGATTCAGTTTGACTTCTCTGCTTCTTGCTCTGTCACCTCATCCTGCTATTGTAAGTTTACTGTCATTACTTTTATATTATTTGTACCATTCAGAACTATTCTACTAACATGCATGCATGCTTGTGTGTACACAGCAGTGGAATTGGACTACTCTCTCGATCTTGGACTTAATTGGCAACCCCTTCTAAGAGAGTGTTTACCCACAAGTTCAGATTGTTCCTCTTACACACTTCAGAATTTCTTAGTGTCAGATACCTACAACAAATGGGGCAGAGTTACCATACCCATCCCAGCCTATGCCAGGTAAAATTATATTGTACTACACCTCATTCACCATTTGCATTTTAAGTGCCCAGGACAAACACCAAGTTTGTGTTTTTAAGATCTACATCCACTCGATTCCGATGGCTTCAGAAGGCACCATTTGACAAGCAGCAAACCTGGGCTTTAGACAACCTCTACATTGGAGATGGTTGTCCTGACATGTGCTCTGGTCATGGTCGTTGCAAGCATAATTTCTGTGGGTGAGTTCTTTGCATTTTTCACAGTGAACATTGTAGTTAAAATTGCAAACACTGGCATATTTTCTTTTTCTCATTGGAACAAGATCTGTTTACTTTACAAGTGTATTTTCAGGTATTAATAATTATGTAATGTTTATAATTTCGTATTTTGTTGTCTTTTTCCAAAATAAAAAAAAATAAAACATTTTTCCCATAGTTGTAAATGAGTGTCCATTGTGCTCTGCAATTATCTGGTGCCCCATCCAAAGTGTATCCTAGACTCATAGCAAGTGTGCTTTGATTAAGATATGCTGTTAATGAATGTGCATTAATATATGTATATGTCATGTAAGAGACTCTAAATAGATGCAGGTTCAGGTTTATGCAATTTTAATAAACAAAAGATAGGGCTAGAGAAAGTGGTGAAAAAAACAGGTCAAGATCAAGGTAGTAAAATAATGTAACATGGCTTGAAAAAGACAGAGGATAATATCCAGGGAGGGTGAATCAAGTGTTTCCCATAAGACAAATAAGCCAGCCAACTAAATCATTCTTCATCATTGGAAGGTGTAGCACAATCTAAGGATCCTCATTCACACTCAAAACTGTGGAGATGATAGTGGACTTTAGGAAACACCCTTCAACACCACTTCCCCTCACAATATCCAACATCCCTGTGTCATCTGTGGAGAACTTCAAGTTTCTGGGCACTACCATTTCCCAAGACCTGAAATGGGAATGCAACATAAACTCGATTCTGAAAAAGGCCCAGCAGAGGATGTACTTTCTACGCCAGTTAAGGAAGTACAGTCTGCCACAGGAGCTGTTGATGCAGTTCTACACTGCAGTCATTGAATCTGTCCTGTGCTCATTAATCACCATCTGGTTTGGAGCAGCAACAAAACAGGACAGAAACAGACTGCAGAAAACTGTTAAAACAGCAGAAAAAATCATTGGTGTTCCTCTGCCCACTCTCCAGGACTTGTACCAAACAAGAACCAGAAACCGGGCAGAAAAAATCATTAATGACCCTTCACACCCTGGTCACAACATCTTCCAGCTCCTCCCTTCTGGCAGGCGCTACAGAACTTTGCTCAATAAAACTGCCAGACACAGGAACAGTTTCTTTCCCAAGCAATCACCCTCACTAACAACTGACCATAATTATATTC
Organism: Silurus aristotelis; assembly: GCF_946808225.1. NCBI lineage: Eukaryota > Metazoa > Chordata > Actinopteri > Siluriformes > Siluridae > Silurus > Silurus aristotelis. The sequence continues at coordinate 18,212,616 of NC_139583.1, forward strand.
CCTACTCATATCTATAAGTACTGCACAGAACTGTCAGTCATCACATTATCTGTATATGTTGCACACACTATGGCTGCTATATACTGTAGAAAGTTTTATAGTAAACTCTCTATCATACCTGACACACAATACTGTCATTTGCACTACCCTGCACTCTCACACTTTATGTACATTACTGATCTGTATCCCTATTTATTAACCACACTGTCTATACTGTCTCACATTGTCTGTATTATCTTGTATTGTCTTGTATAGTCTGTTCTTGTCTTGTCTTGTCTGTTTTGTCTTGTATAGGTTTAATTTATGTCTGTACTTTTGAGAGTCACTAACAGCTGGAACCAAATTCCTTGTGTGTGTCAACACACTTGGCCAATAAACCTGATTCTGATTCTGATAACCTCACATTATACTATGATTCAAAGTGTTGCTTTGATTAATAGAGGCAAGAGTGTATGCCAACCTACTTACTTTTCTGTTGGGCCACACAAGGTTATCTTTTTACAATTTTAATTTATGTTTTTCTTTCTGTTATTTAGGTGTGACCCAGGGTGGGGAGGAAGGTACTGTGATGAAGCCATTCTACCCCTCTTGTCCCAAGTAAAGGACAGCTTTAGTCGTGCACCCTCCCTCAATCACTGGCATCTATTAACTGGTGGAAAACTGAGTACAGTATGTGGGGCTGTAGCATCAGGTACAGCGCTGCACTTTAGTGAGGTAAGAAAAAGACACACCTTCTTGTTTTATATAATGATTAGAAACCACTTTACTATTGTCTGGTTTCCTGGGTTATCTAGGGATTTAATTGATTATTTTGATTATGCTAGTTTTATTACAGTGTGATTATATAGCATCTTTTTAGCCGTCATGAAACTCATGAGCAAATGCAAATGCATAAAGAAGAGACAACCTTTATTAATTCAGACAAGCAAATGCAAAATCACTACCAAAAACTTAGGCCCAATTAGGCAAGAGTTGAACAAAGAGAATCCGGTACAAAACAGAAGCAAACAAAACAGAAGCAGGTAAAAAAACTGTGGTTAAAACAATCTATCAACATGATATCAATCAGAAAATATAAGGCTTAATAAGTTAATAGAATAAGTAACAAAGAGCGGGTTGTGGGTTGCAGCCCCACTGACCTTTGGTGTAAATGCATCATGTGAGTATGCTTTGTTGGTTGTAAATGGGTTGTGGGAGGCTGCCTAGTCCTTGGCTTGAAGAAAAAAAGAAAAGAAAGAAATTGCAGCAGGAAACTATAAGAAATGGCACACATCTCTCAAAGTTTTCTGAGAAAGGCAAGCAGATCGACTATGGAAACTGAAAAGAGTCGGTTGGTTACTTAGAAGATGACAGTTGTGTGCAGAAGAGGAGCAGGTATTTTTAAATCCACTTTGATAAATCCATCATTACATTTTTGCCCATCAGGGTACAATCAATTACCTTTTCTGATAGGTGAGGCTATGACATATCCATCCCTACCTTTTTTTCTGTTGCTAAAAAGAAACTGAAGGAATTTTTTTTTTACAACTAATTACATTAATTGTCAGGTCAGTAATATGATTGGTATAAATATAATATCTTAAAGAGGCAGAGTCCTCCAGAATTATAGCTGAGCTGAGTTTCACCAATCAATACAAATTGTGGAACAATTTCTAAATAATGATCCTCAGCCAAAAATTGCAAATACTTGCATATCTTTTCATCTTATCAATCTTGAATATCTAATTATCTACAGAAGATAGATTAAATCATTGCACGGGCTAAGAAACACCTTCAGAATGAATTCAGTTTGCTTACATCTTCTCTTGGCCAAAGTTTATTAGACTTAAAATAGACTAAAACATAGTGGAAAACTGTGCTGTCGATGCTGTGTTCAGACTAAAGAGTAGATGGACATACAGCTTGTTATCAAATCAAATCAAATCAAATTTAATTCATCACATACACATACATACAGGGTACGACATGCAGTGAAATGCTTTATACGACGGTCCGGCATAAGGGGAATACGATGGGGAAAAAGAAAAGAAGCAGATAAATAAAGTATAAAGTATAAAAAACGATATAAAATTAAATATAAAAATATAAGATATAAAGCATATATAAAGATATGTATGTGAAACAACAAGAAAAATGTATATACAAAAAAATTCTTATGGCACTAGACAGTGAAACAGTAAACAATGTGTAACAAAGTGTCCTCATCAGAAAGCATTGATGTCTTGTACAGTCCATCCGGAAAGTATTTACAGCGCTTTACTTTTTCCACATTTTGTTATGATACAGCCTTATTCCAAAATGGATTGAATTCATAGTTTTTCTCAAAATTCTACAAACAATACCCCATCATTCTCAAATTATAACTAGTGCCAAAGGTGAATACTTATGTGCATGTGATTTTTGTTTTTATTTGTAATAAGTTTGCAAAGAAAAACAAAAATCACATGCACATAAGTATTCACAGCCTTTGCTCAATACTTTGTTGAAGCACCTTTGGCACCAATTATAATTTTTTGAGAATGATGCTACAAGCTTGGCACACCTATTTTTGGGCAGTGTGTCCCATTCTTTTTTGCAGAACCTCTCAAGCTCAATCAGGTTGGATGGGAAGCATCAGTACACAGTACACATTTTCAGATCTCTCCAGAGATGTTCTGAGCTCTGGCTGGTCTATTTAAGGACATTCACAGAGTCATCCCCTAGCCACTCTTTTGTTATCTTGGCTGTGTGCTTAGGGTCATTGTCCTGTTGGAAGATGAACCGTCACACTATTCTGAGGTCCAGAGCACTCTGGAGCAGGTTTTCATCAAAGACATATTTGTACATTGCTGCATTCATCTTTCCCTCGACCCTGACAAGTTTCCCAGTTCCTGCCGCTGAAAACCTGAAAATGGTCAGGTGATGAGCTGTGCATAGATTCTCTCTCCATGGAGAAGCACTGGAGCTCTTTCTGAGCGATTATCCGGTTCTTGCTCACCTCCCTGACTAAGGCCCTTCTCCCCAATTGCTCAGTTTGACCAAGCACCCTGCTCTTGGAAGAGTCCTAGTGGTCCCAAACTTCTTCTATTAACGGATTATGGAGGCCACTGTGCTCATTGGGACTTTAAATGCTGCAGAAATTTTTCTATACTATTTCCCAGATCTGTGCATCTATACAATCAGGTTTTGAAGTTCTAAATCCAATTCCTTGAATTTTGTGGCTTGGTTTGTGCTCTGACATGCACTGTTAACTCTGGGACCTTATATAGACAGGTGTGTGCCTTTCCAAATCATGTCTAATCAACTGAATTTATTACAGGTGAACTCCAAATGAAAACAGGATGCACATAACAAACTTCTTTCATGTTGTCATAATGTTGTACTGTGTATAGAATTTTGCGGATTTAATTTAATCCATTTTAAAATAGGGCTGTAACAAAAAAATTTGGAAAAAAGTAAAGTGCTGTGAATGCTTTCCGAACGCACTGTATGTTGGCGCATTAGTGACCATGAAATCAGCAGCTTGCACACCTGGAAAGACTTTCATCAATGCTGAAAGATATACACATGTTTAAGAGAAATATATACCTCTGTCTAGATTATGTATTTTTCAGGAAAGTCCTTGAATATTTGAGCAAAACAGTGCTAAAATGCATACTGTATTTATTACTATTTTCTCAGACTGCTGGTAAAAGAAGTAGGGATGCTGCACAGTGGTCAATATGGCCCTGTCCCAACTGTTTTTGAGATGTGATTTACTCAGTTTCTCATATATATAAATTAGGATTATATTAGAGTTTAAATGTACTTTTTGACATTAACAGCTCTGCACTCGTCAGCTGGTAACTGTGGATTTGAACTTGACCAATGCTGAGTTTGTACAGTTCTACTTCATGTATGGCTGCATGGCACCCCCTACAACCAGAAACCAGGGTGTATTATTGGAGTTCAGCCTGAATGGAGGCATCAGCTGGAGATTACTGACTGAGATAAACTATGACCAATACAGCAAGCCAGGGTATGACTGTCCAAATATATGGCCCTTATAACTGATGTTGTCTAGATGTTCTATATCATGATTAGTGTGATGCTGATAGGATAAAATTTTTATTAAATCTTTAATTAATTTTCTTTAGATCAACTTTTCTTAATTAATGTAGTTATTCTTCAAAAGTAGTGCGTGATTTATTTCTTATTTTTTTGTACACATTGTGACATCAACATTAACTTCCACAGGTTTGTGAATGTTCTCTTGCCCCCTACTGCCAAGGCAGTGGGAGTACAGCTTCGTTGGTGGCAGCCACAACATGATGGATCAGATCGTGGAGACTGGGCACTTGACAATGTGCTTGTTTCTGGCTCAGATACACATGCTCCAATCTCAGACACATTTGGAGTTGCATTGCCCAGTCATGAGAGGCCTCCAGCTGACGGCACACTTGGAACACTTACTGGCCACATCAGGACAGTAAGCAAGGGAGAAAAAAGCAGCAACAGAAGAGGTGTGACACATGCATATTTACAGATAGACTTAAAAGTATGGGCTTTCCATTATTAACGGCTGCAATCTTCACCAAATTGTGAAATAGCACTAATCCACATTTAAAAATATTATAATTCTACAAGCCCTCATTAAAAATGTGGGAAAAATAGTACATAGGTAGGTAATTTAATATTTTTTCAGCTTCAAAGTCATACCACCACTAAGAGAATTCAAGTCACAAACAAACAGAATGATTTAGAATAAATGAGATCTGCTGTTTCTTTTTGGATCTTCTTGAATTCATGTGACTGCTGAAGATGGTCAAAGATGGTCTGCAAAGAGCTTACCAAGCATCAATGTGATCTTTATCAAAAGTAATTTTTTTCAGCAGAGGGTTACAAAAGAATGTTGAAAACATTAGATGTTCTATGGAACACTATGAAGGCCATAATTTCCAAATGGAGAATATGGGGCACCAGCATGACTTTAACAATAAGAGAATTCTTCTTCTTGTTCTTCTTCTTCTTTTGGCTTCTCCCATTCGGGGTCGTGACAGCAGATCATCCGTCTCCATACCCCCCAGTCCTCTCCATATGCCTCTTTCACATCAACCACCTGCATGTCCTCCCTCACCACATCCATAAACCTCCTCTTTGGCCTTTTTTTTTCCTCCCTTCTGGTAGCTCCATCCTCAGCTTTCTCCTACCGAAATATGCCATGTCCCTTCGCTGCACATGTCCAAACCATCTCAATCGTGCCTCCCTCACCTTGTCTCCATAATGTCCTACATGCGCTGCCCCTCTAATAAACTAATTTCTAATCCTGTCTATCCTTGTCACTCCCAACGAAAACCTCAACAACTTCAGCTCTGCTACCGCCAGCTTCACCTCCTTTCTTTTACTCAATGCCACTGTCTCTAAACCATACAACATCGCAGGTCTCACCACAGTTCTGTAAACTTTCCCTTTTACCCTTGCAAATACCCTTTAATCACTAATCACTCCTGCCACTCTTTTCCACCCACTCCACCCTGCCTTCACTCTATTAATCACTTCTCCAACACACTCATCATTACTTTGCACTGTTGACCCAGGTACCTAAACTTCTCCACCTTCTTCACCTCTTCTTCCTGCAACCTCACCACTCCACTGCCCTCCCTCTCATTCACACACATGTACTCTGTCTTACTCCTACTGACTTTCATTCCCCTTCTCTCCAGCACATACTTCCACCTCTTCAGGATCTTTTTAAATCTGCTTCCTACTCTCACCACAAATCACAATATTATCCCCACACATCATAGTCTATGGAGTCTGTCTGACCTCATCAGTCAACCTGTCCATCACCACTGCAAACAGAAAACGGCTCAGAGGCGATTCTCGATGCAATCTAACCTCCACCTTAAACCAGTCTGTCAATCCTATTGCACACTTCACTGCTCCTGCTACTGCACAGTCACACTGTCCTCATACATGTCCTGCACCACCCTCACATAGTTCTCTGACACACCTGACTTCCTCATACAATACCACAACTCCTCTCTCGGCACCCTGTCGTATGCTTTCTCTAAATCCACAAACACACAATGCAACTCCTTCTGACCTTCTCTTTACTTCTCCATCAACATTCTCAAAGCAAATAATGCAGTTGTGGTGCTCTTCCTTACCTCTTCTTTCAGCCTGGCTTCCACTACTCTTTCCCATAACTTCATGGTGTAACTGATCAACTTTAAAGCCCTGTAGTTTCTGCAGGTCTGCACATCTCCCAGTAAAAAAAAAAAAAAAAAACGGTACCAGCATACTTCGCCTCCATTTCTTAGGCATCCTCTCCCCTTCCAAAGTCCTGTTAAAGAATCTTGATAAAAAAATCCACTGCCATCTCTCCTAAACATCATATTTCTACCTGTAAGAAAGGATTCCTATTTAGTTGTATTTCCATGCTTTACCACTAGAGGCAGATATACAGTTTACCAAGCAATGACGGGCTACCTGTGACATCACAGTGCACCGTCCTCCATCAAGAGTATAAATGGCCAGAACACCGAGCAGCAGTCGTCATTGACCGGAGGCATTCTGCATCACGCAACCCACTGAACAGCAGCTAGCAGAAGACAGCAAGAATCACCTCATATACAATCAATTCTATACTCAGTAAAGTAGAGTGTTCTGAATTCTGTATCGTGTTTTTACTGACGTGCTGGGGCGAATACAATCCCCTGATCAGCGCATACTAGATAGTGAGAATCCTTATATGGTCCTTCGAGCCGGATAGGAAAACTTCCTAACACTGTCAATATGTCATCGGGTCCTACTGACTTTTCACTCTTTATCCTCTTAATTGCTGCTCTCACTTCTTCCTTACTAATCCTATCCCTTTCCTGCTTCACAATCTCCACACCATCCAACCTTCTCTCTCTCTAATTTTCCTCGTTCATCAGCTGCTCAAAATATTCCCTCCATCTTCTCAACACACTCTCCTCACTAGTCAACATATTTTCATCTATATGAACCACATAAAAGCTCATAACTATTCTGGCCCTCAGGGGTTCTCAGCATACCCACCAAGGACTGGACTGATAAAGCAAATGAGTCGAAGGTGTTAGCATCACCCAGCCTAAGAGGGATTCAGGATGGCACCCACCTCAGAATGAACAAGCTGTCTTGGCTGTCCATACTTCTCTTGAAGTGCCTGCAGCACAGCGGAGTAAGGCTGCGGGTGATACGCGCTAGCTGAAGAGCACTGGGGAGTATCAAGTTACTTACGAGAACATAGTATTTGTACTGGTTACTGATATAGTTGTGATTACTTAACAAATTGTCTAATGCTAACTTGAACAACACAAAGTCACTCTTAGCACCACTCTCGAAGACTGGTAATGTAGGCTGTAGAATGCCATAGGCTGACGCATACAGAAGCTCTGGGCTTAGATAAGGTGAGTAAACAGCTGAGGGAAAAGGCTCAGATGGAGCTGCTAAGTGCCTTTGTCGAGGCTTGATCATTGGAGCTGGGGAGCCGTGATCAACCTGGAAGTGTCACGGAGGGCATGCTGATGCTTATAGTGTTCGCAGCACTTAGTCTTGGGAATGATGCTGAAGGCTGAGGTGCCACGTTCAATGTTGATGACTCAGACTGTACTGGAGCAGCAGGACTGGCAATAAGAGCGCTTGTGGCACCAAACTCAAAGCTAGGATTATTACCATCACAGAAAATGGCACCCAAACAGGGATATGAATCCTGCTAATTTAAAAACTTGAAACAAAGTACAGTATGTGATAATTCTCATTTTGATATTCGTGTAAACAGGTGTAAACCCCTTTATAGTGTGAAAATTATTTTTAAACTTTGCTCTAAACCTTAGGCTATTCATCCTGCTTTATATTATTATTCTATATGCACTTAATTGTTGAAGTTCAAAAATGATAATCTAAATTAATGCAAACTGAAACTTATATAATTGAATGTGGTTACCAGGTTATGTGAATTGTACAAACACGATTCCAAAAAAGTTGGGACACTGTACAAATTGCGATATCTTATTCAGAATACAACATAGATGACATATCAAATGTTTAAACTGAGAAAATATATCATTTTAAGGAAAAAATAAGTTGATTTCTTCTCAAAAAAGTTGGGTCAAGGCCATGGTTACCACTGTGTGGCATCACCTCTTCTTTTTATTACAGTCTGCAAACGTCTGGGGACTGAGAAGACAAGTTGCTGAAGTTTAGGAATAGGAATGTTGTCCCATTCTTGTCTAATACAGGCTTCTAGTTGCTCAACTGTCTTAGGTCTTCTTTGTTGCATCTTCCTATTTATGATGCACCAAATGTTTTCTTTGGGTGAAAGATCAGGTCTGCAGGCTGGCCATTTCAGTACCCAAGTCCTTCTTCTATGCAGCCATGATGTTGTATTTGATTCAGTATGTGGTCTGGCATTGTCATTAGCAGAGGTGGCAAAAGTACACACATCCTTTACTTAAGTAGAAGTACAGATACTCATGTTTTAAAATACTCGGGTAAAAGTTGAAGTACTGATTAAACTTTTTTACTCAAGTGAAAGTAAAGAAGTCTTGGCTCTGACATGTACTTAAGTAAAAAGTTGTTTGTGTCGCCATTATGAGGGAAAAACCCACAAAACGCCACCTAGAGGGTTAATTGTGTAAAAAATGGCGGATTTTCTGTTTGATTTGAGACTTGGCGCATAAATAAAACAAAAGTTTACTGATTAAAAATATTTTTATCTGGAGTTTAATAATTAATTTTACATCTAAGTAAAGAAAGGACGTCGTAGATAAATGTATTTTTTCCCGAAGGTTTTAATTTCGCCTCTTTTATATTTAGAAATGTATTTATGTATTTACATTTTTTTTTATAAAAATGGTAAAAACAGAAATGCTGAATTGATGGCGCGTTAATAACATTTAGTGCCGTTTACAATAATTTAAATTTTGACAGCCAAATATATATATTAATACAAAACAAATTAAAAATGTTACCGAATAAATGTATCCAGGCGGAACATCCACATATAGAACACAAGCAGAGAAAAGATGATGATGATCAATGTGTCTGTTCTCAGTCATGTTTACATCACTGACTCCCTCTGTCTCATACACATTAACCCCAAACTTCTTACTGCCTTCTGCCTGCTGATTCTTATCTTCGTAAACTAGTCTACATCTGTGGTGAGTGAGAGTCAGGACTTTATACACCAGCGGATTGAAAAAGACGCGTAGTAAAAGGAAATCGGTTGTTCGGCTGAAATCGGCGCGCAGTGAAAATAAAAATAATATATTACACCAAATCAGTGGATTAAAACTAAAGTACCGAGCCGGTTTTGAAAATGTAAGAAGTAAAAAGTACAGATATTTGTGTAAAAATGTAATGAGTAAAAGTAAAAAGTTGTCTAAAAAATAAATAGTGGAGTAAAGTACTGATACCTGAAAAATCTACTTAAGTACAGTAACGAAGTATTTGTACTCCGTTACTTCCCACCTCTGGTCATTAGAGATGAGACGGATACTTGGCTGAAACGAGTATCCGGTACGGATTAAGCACTTCTGCCGAGTACGAGTATTATACAAGTAATACGAGTCAATATCTGTGCTCGGATTGAATGAAAATCATCATTGGGTAGCTGATTGTGTCAGCGTTCTGTGATAGGCTAGTCACAGCGCCCCTCCCCTACACACATACAGATGTACTGTGTTGCAGTCACACACAGAACAGCTCTCTGTCTCTCCCTCAGTCACTCGGGTTCGTGGCTCTTTTCCGTTAACGTTTAGGGTTTATTCAGCTTTTTACTTCAGGTAAAAAACGTAACGTTGATAATACGTACTTACTAACCAGTAGAGTTCTGGTAAACGTGGGTTCGTTTAGACGTGGTGCTTGCTTGGTAGAATGCGACTCGCATTGCATCTCTGCCTGTCTGAGATTTTTTTTCTTTTTTAAACCTTCAGCTGTCTCTAACCAGTAACCTGACACGTTTTTGCTGTATTTCATAAAAAAAAATAAAGGTTGTAAGCTAGTGTTATAAATATTACAAATTAATTAAGCTACATACACACTAGGGATGAGCGAGTACAGCATTATCTGTATCCGTTAACCATATGAATTATCTGTATCTGTATCGTGATCAAAACCATTGATCTGATAGTTCAATCCTGATGCTGTCCTGTAAATCTTTTTCTAATCAGCAATAAATATAACAATTTCTGATCAACCCATATCAATTGCATGCTTAAAATAACATACCGGTTAAAGCCCCGCCCATTTCAATACACACCCCGCCCACTTCCTGGTTAGGCCCCACCCACTCCAAGTACAGATACAGATACGGATAATTCATATGGTTAACAGATACAGATACAGATAATGCTGTATTTGCTCATCCCTAATTGTCATGTTGGAAAATGCAAGGTCTTCCCTGAAAAAGAAGACGTCTGAGTGGTAGCATATGTTGTTCTAGAACTTGGATATTACTTTCAGCATTGATGGGGCTTTTCCAGATGTGTATGCTGCCTATGCCACACGCACTCATGCAACCCCATCAGAGATGCAGGCTTCTAAATTGAGCGATGATAACAACTTGGTTTGTCCTTATCCTCTTTAGTCCGGATGACATGGTGCCCCAATTTTCCAAAAAGAACTTACAATTTTGATTTGTCTGACAACAGAACAGAATTCCACTTTGCCACAGTCTATTTTTACATTAGCCTTGGCCCAGAGAAAACGCCTGCGCTTCTGGATCATGTTTAGATATGGCTTCTTTTTTTACTTATAGAGTTTTAGCCGGCAACGGCAAATGGCACGGTGGATTGTGTTCACCGACAATGTTTTCTGGAAGTATTCCTGAATTATTACAGTAGCATTTCTGTATGTGATGCAGTGCCGTCTAAGGGCCCGAAGATCACAGGCATCCAGTATAGTTTTCTGGCCTTGACCCTTACGCACAGAGATTGTTCCAGATTCTCTGAATCTTCGGATGATATTATGCACTGTAGATGATGATAACTGTAATCTTTTTTGCAATTTTTCTCTGAGAAACTCCTTTCTAATATTGCTCCACTATTTTTTGCCACAGCATTGGGGAAATTGGTGATCCTCTGCCCATCTTGACTTCTGAGAGACACTGCCACTCTGAGAGGCTCTTTTTATACCCAATCATGTTGCCAATTGACTTAATAAGTTGCAAATAAAATATAAATGTATAAGATTTGTAAATTATTGCATTCCTTTTTTATTCACAATTGGTACAGTGTCCCAACTTTTTTTGGAATCGGGTTTGTAGAAACCAGTTTTTTTTAAGTTAAGTTTGTAATCAGTAATCGAAGAAGGCATATCTTATCACAAGTATTTGTTATTTTTTATTATTTCGAACTTAATAATTTTGTTTTTCACTTTATGTACTGACAACATACAAAAATATCTTTCCTACATGGTACATAATAGCAGACCCTTTGTACACATCATTAATCTTTGTGGACATTAAAGTCCCTGATGTAGCCACTCCAGTCTGGACACCTGCCTTGCAAACTCAGGTGCCTATTTACCCCTATACCCCCATTTAAATCCACTACATTACAATTAAGAAGCTAGGTGCAGTTTGCTTTTTCCCCCAGCACACCTGCACAACCTCGTGAATGGAATGGAAACCAGGACCAGATGCAGTTGTATACTCCCTCTCCACTAGGAATAGCAGGGGATGGTTGTCTTCAGGGGCCCAGTATGATTTGCCTGGGATGATTTTCACACCTGCAAGGGGTATTGGACATCTTATGATCCAGGGTATCTGGGACAAATTGTTTGACCTCATAAAGAGACAAAAGACCGCTGTATGCAAATTGCAAGAATTTTTATAAAAAAAACACATTGAAATCGAGACTGACCAAATGGTAAAGGCAGTTGTTACATTTATTTAAATTTTTTTTAAAAAAGCCACAGTGAACTTACTAAAGATTTCTTAGACATTACAACTGTCCAGAAAATCTATGCGGATCACAAATAAGAATTTCATACCAGATCGGTCAAGGCCTGGGTTAACAACGACCGCCACAGGTAACGTTAGCCGACAGGGTACAGGTGGAAATTGGGCTACTGTTGGCCGAAGGAGGAAAAGGAGAGGAGGAAGACGTCTACAGAGACGGCAGGAAAAGTAAAAGTGTAGGAGAGCGGAGGTTCGGGTTGGTACTTTAAATGTTGGTACTATGACTGGTAAAGGGAGAGAGATAGATGATATGATGGAGAGGATAAAGGTAGATATGTTGTGTGTTCAGGAGACAAAGTGGAAAGCGAGTAAGGCCAGGAACATTGGAGTTGGGTTTAAACTGTTCTATCATGGTGTGGATGGAAAGAGAAATTGTGTAGGGGTGATTCTGAAGGAAGAGTACAGTAAGAGTGTGGTGGAGTTGAAGAGAGTTTCTGATAGGGTGATGAACGTGAAGCTGGAAGTTGAAGGGATGATGATAAATGTCATAAGTGCTTATGCTCCTCAAGTCAGCTGTAAGATGGAGGAGAAGGAAAGATTCTGGAGTGAATTAGATGAAGTGGTAGATGGTGTACCTAGGAAAGAACAATTGGTGATTGGGGCAGACTTTAATGGGCATGTAGGTGAAGGGAACAGAGGTGATGGGTAGGTATGGCCTTAAGGAGAGGAATGTGGAAGGGCAGATGGTGGTGGATTTTGCTAAAAGGATGGAAATGGCAGTGGTGAACACGATGCAACCTGAAGGAGATTGGAGACTGTAAGGTGTTGGCAGAGGACAGTGTAGCTAGACAGCATTGGATGGTGGTCTGTAGGATGGTTTTGGAGGTAAAGAAGAACAGGAGGAGAGTGAGGACTGAAAGAAGAATAAGATGGTGGAAGCTGAAGGAGGAAGAGTGTAGTGTGAGGTTTAAGGAAGAGGTCAGACAGGGGCTCTGTGGTGGTGAAGAGGTGCTGGATGAATGGGAAACTTCTGCAGGATTGATGAGGGAGGCAGCTAGAAAAGTACTTGGTGTGACATCTGGAAATAGAAAGGAAGACAAAGAGATGTGGTGGTGGAATGAAGAATTGCAGGAGAGCATAAGGAGAAAGAGGTTGGCAAAACAGAAGTGGGATCGACAGAGTGATGAGAAAAGTAGGCAGGAGTACAAGGAGATGCAGCAGCAGGTAAAGAGGGATGTGGCGAAAGCCAAGGAAAAGTGGAGATGTTTAGGAGAGATGGCAGGGGAGTTTTTAACTAGATTGTTTAACAAGATTCTGGAAGGTGAGAGGATGCCTAAAGAATGGAGAAGGAGTTTGCTGGTACCGATATTTAAGCATAAGGGAGATGTGCAGACCTGCAGTAACTACAGGGGAATTAGGTTGATCAGTCACACCATAAAGTTATGGGAAAGAGTAGTGGAAGCCAGGCTGAGAGAAGAGGTAACCATCTGTGAGCAAAAATATGGTTTCATGCTGAGGAAGAGCACCACAGATGCCTTATTTGATTTGAGAATGTTGATGGAGAAGTATAGAGAAGGACAGAAGGAATTGCATTGTGTATTTGTGTTTATTTAGAGAAAGCGTATGACAGGGCGCCGAGAAAGGAGTTGTGGTATTTTATGAGGAAGTCTGGTGTGTCAGAGAAGTATGTGAGGGTGGTGCAGGACATGTATGAGGACAGTGTGACAGCAGTGAAGTGTGCAGTAGGAAAGACAGACTGGTTCAGGGTGAAGGTTGGACTGCATCAAGGATCGGCCCTGAGCCCTTTCATGTTTGCAGTGGTGATGGACAGGTTGACGGACGAGGTCAGACAGGATTCTCCCTGGACTATGATGTTTGCAAATGATATTGTGATTTGTAGTGAGAGTAGTGAGCAGGTTGAGAAGAGCCTGAAGAGGTGGAGATATGTGCTAAAAAGAAGGGGAATGAAAGTCAGTAGGAGTAAGACAGAGTACATGTGTGTGAATGAAAGGGAGGGCAGTGGAGTGGTGCGGTTACAGGGAGAAGAGGTGGAGAAGGTGGAGGAGTTCAGGTACCTGAGGTCAACAGTGCAAAGTAATAGAGAGTGTGTTAGAGAAGTGAAGAAAAAAGTGCAGGCAGGGTGGAGTGGGTGGAGAAGAGTGACAGGCGTGATTTGTGATAGTAGGGTATCTGCAAGAATAAAAGGGAAAGTTTATAGGACTATGGTGAGACCTGCGATGTTGTATGGATTAGAGACAGTGGCATTGAGTAAAAGACAGGAGGTGGAGCTGGAGGTAGCAGACCTGAAGATGTTAAGGTTTTCGTTGGGAGTGACGAGGATGGACAGGATTCAAAATGAGTTAGAGGAACAGCCCATGTAGGATGTTTTGGTGACAAGGTGAGGAAGGCGAGATTGAGATGGTTTGGAAATGTGCAGAGGAGGGACATGAATTATATTGGTAGAAGAATGCTGAGGATGGAGCCACCAGGTAGAAGGAAAAGAGGAAGGCCAAGGAGGAGGTTCATGGATGTGGTGAGGGAAGACATGCAGGTAGTTGGTGTGCAAGAGGCAGATGTAGAGGACAGGGTGGTATGGAGATGGATGATCCGCTGTGGGAACCCCTGATGGGAGCAGCCGAAAGAAGAAGAAGAAGAAGAAGACTTTCAGCCCGGTCATGCCAGTATGCCCTCAACAATGGGATTCCAATGTTTGCCAGATGAAAGTACAGCTCACCATTTCACCCCAAGTATTTCTCTTTTAAGTTCTATTCCACCATTCATGTTACCCTTACCCTTTTAAAATTAGGGACAGTGAGGATGATGCAACACTCATCAAACAAGCAATAAATGCAGCTCTCTTGCCACCTGATCAAAAGCAACAGTAATGTCACTTCCTACAAACAAATTCTCAAGTGTGCACCCTTTGTTTGGGATGAAAAAATGTACTTCAAATCAAATCTACACACATTCAAATCAATTCATTTTTTAAAAGTGAATATGTTCTTTACAAGTAAGTTTGTCCCTGATAAACAAGCCGGTGTTGACTGTGGCAAGGAAAAACTCCTTTAGATGGCATAAGGAAGAAACCTTGAGAGAAACCGGACTCAAGAGGGAACCCATCCTCATTTGGGCACACATCATCATATACCTATAATAAAACAAACCTTATCAACTCTCACCTTTAAAACAATCCATTGGGAACCAGCAACTGGAGGAAATGTTAGAGAATGGCATTGCTAAACCTTCACAATCAGGATCTTCTCCAGTAGTCCTAGTGGCAAAAAAAATTACATCTTTGATCCTGTGTTCATCATCGCAATGTATATGCTATAACAGACAGCTATGCATACCCAATGCCAAACCTTTTGACCCAAAAGAGAGAGCATGGTATGAAAGAGGTAATTGCATATGGCAGTTGAACTCTAAAATCTGCTGAGTCAAACCACTCTGCAATAGAATGGTTAGCTGAAGTATAGACATTAGAGAAGTGGCAGCACCATCTAAAACATAATGTTTACTGTCGTTACATATCTCTGTGCTTTGCAGTGAGTGATAAATTGTCAAAGACCACCAGCCGTCATTCAATATATTGAATATCAGAAAATTTAAAGAAGTGTGTGAAAGTTGTAATACCAAAATTAATTACTGCATACCACCACAGACAAACATTAACAAAAGGGTGAATCGAACTCTTAAAAGTATGATTAACGCATATGTAGAAGACAATCATAAACAATGGAACCAATAAGGAAGAGGGAATGGGAAGGAAACTACAAGGGCTGATGGACAAGCTTCTGAAAGGTAAAAGCCATGATCTGTCACCAGATGTGCCCCACTGACACTGTGTATTATCTAAAACAACTTCAGGCAAGAGCAAAAGAGAGCTGTAAGAAATAAAAAAAAAATGGGACCAGTGAATTATCAAATAGTACTGGAATCTACAGGTGAAGATGTCAGTGTTGTTCAGATCTGCTGTGGCTGCACAGTGGACGGTGTCTGAAACTTTGTTACAGCATTCGTTATCCAGCTGTGTTCAAATTGCGTGGGTTTGCAGCAAACACACTTACTACCAGTAAGTTTTGTCTTGTCTTTGGGCACACTGGAAAAACCACTTAACGCCATTTTGGTCTTGACCTATTTATCCTTTCACCTCAACAAAGCCTTTTAATAACCAGCGACTCTTGGACAGGAAGTATTTAGTGGACATTTAAACCTAAACCACACACATACCCATACACCTAAATATTGACTACTGGGGACTCATGCATTTTTCTCCTTTTTTTTTTTTTTTTAAACAATGAACAAGATACTTTGTTGCTGCCTTTTATACTTATTTGCCATGAATTAAAAGACAGGAAGGACAATTGTAAAAATCGTGGTGAGAGTAGGGAGCAGGTTAAGAAGAGCCTGGAGAGAAGAGGAATAAAAGTCAATAGGAGTACATGTGTGCGAATGAGATTGAGGGCAGTGAAGTGGTGTGTTCGCAGGGTGAAGAGGTGGAGAAGGTGGAGGAGTTCAGGTACCTGGGGTCAACAGTGCAAAGTGATGGAGAGTGAGAGAAAAGTGTTGAGAAGTGGAGAAAATAGTGCATGCAGGGTGGAGTGGGTGGAGAAGAGTGGCAGGAGTGATTTTTGATAGAAGAATATCTGCAAGAGTGAAAGGGAAAGTTTATAGGACTGTGGTGAGGCCTGCTATGTTGTATGGTTTAAAGACAGTTGCATTCAGTAAAAGACAGGAGGCAGAGCTGGAGGTAGCAGAGCTGAAGATCTGTTGTTGTTGAAGAAGTTGGGAGTGATGAGAATGGACAGGATTAGAAATGAGTTTATTAGAGGGACAGCACATGTAGGACGTTTTGGAGACAAGGTGAGGGAGGCGAGATTGAGATGGTTTGGACATGTGCTGAAGAGGGACAAGGGTTATATCGGTAGGAGATTGCTGAGGACCCTTTGACGTTACACAGCGAGTTGGAAAAGTTGACTACAAGGTTAGACACAGAGACAATGGCAATTTACTCCAGGTACACCACCTCAATCTCCTGAAACCATGGAGAGAAGTGGTCCTTGTTTCTCTGGCAATGATGGTTCTTGATAGAGGAGGAAACAGGAGAAAACCTGGCCAGCAGGAGCCACCTCTGCTCTTCATGACTGTTTTGAGTGCACTGACTGGGACATGTTTAGGGAGGCTACAACCAACAGCGATTCCATCAACTTGGAGGAGTACACATCATCAGTGCCCAGCTACATCTGCAAGTGCGTTGATGATGTGACTATCTCCAAGACCATCACTACACACTCCAACCAGAAGCTGTGGATGACCACAAAAGTGTGTGCGCTGCTAAAATCTAGAGATTCAAAAATCTAGAGACTCCATTAATGACGAGTCAGCATACAGAAAGGAGGTGAAACAGTTAACAACCTGGTGTAGAGCCAACAACCTGTCTCTGAACTTTGACAAAAACAAATAGATGGCTGTTGGCTTCAGGAGAGCACATAGTGGCCATTTTCCACTGATCATCAATGGATCCTTTGTTGAGATTGTCAAGAGCACCAAATTCCTTGGTGTACACCTGGTCAATCAACACCAGCTCCATTATGAAGAAAGCCCAGCAGCACCTCTACTTACTGAGAAGGCTGAGGAAAGCCCATCTTCCTCCCTCATCCTAAACATGTTCTACAGAGGGACCTTTAAGAGCATCCTGAGCAGCTGCATACCCTGGTTTGGGAAGACCCTTCAGAGGATAGTGAGGATGGCCAAAAAGATCATCAGAGTCTCCCTCCCCTCTATCACAGACATTTACAACAGCATACAACAGAGCCAATGAAATGCAGTGTTTTTTGATGTAGCTCTATGTTTAATGTAGCACCAGGGTTCTGGAAGAACATTCTCATTTCACTGTGTACTGCATGTACTGTATCATCTACATATGGTAGAAACGACAATAAAAGCTTGTTGACTTGACGTGAACTGGGACTGGAGGCCCCTGTGGAGACCACCTCCCACACTACCAGAGACCACAGGTTTTGAGCTGCTCTTGCTGTTTTTGCACAACATTGTTTGTGTACAAATACACCCTTGTTTACAGTTCACCTTTGCACATTGTATTGCATAACGTTGTACAGTATGTTTACTGGTCGGCACTATGTGTTGTGTATATGTCACGCCCTGTGCTGTAATGTCTTTTGTTTGCTATAGGTTGGACACCATGCACTTTATGTGGCTAGGAAAACTTGTTTAGTCCTTAGCTCTGTTTTCTGTGATGTAGCTCTATGTTGTTTTATGTAGCACCAGGATTCTGGAGAAACGTCGTCTTATTTTACTGTGTACTGTGTAACCGGTCATGTTCGGTTCTGACCGGTGCTCATGTTCTCTGCATTGTGTTGTGGAATGATGAGTCTTTACAACTTTGTTGCAGCAGTACTAGAGAGTTTATTGTCACCAACACTCAACAATTCTGGATGAAATACAGAAAGAAACAAAATAAATGTGGCTGCTTGGTCAGCTTTACCACCTTTCCTCAGTATGCACAAAGTAAACTCAATACATTTCATTAAACAAATTATAAAACATTAGAAGTTACTGTACCTGGATGGAATACAGTAAAATACAAAATAAACGTGGCTGCTGGGTCAGCTTTACCACCTGCACAAATCAAATTGCAGCCATTAGCTCACTAGCATCACTAAGCCTAGCCAAAGCACATGCTTATTCGGCTCGCTGTACTTATCAAATAAGACGTTAATCCTCCCCATCCATCCACAAATCACTTTACATACCACATATTACATTAATAACACTTAGCAATAACACTTGAACATGTTATGAGTGAAATTCAAATGTGTAAAACGTTTTTGCAAGTAATCCTGGGAGAGCACCGCTAACAGCTTACCTATCCTCAGTATGCACAAAGTAAACTGAGGAGCAGCGCGCGCTTCCCGAATGACGTCATGACATAGCACAGCTCAATCGCAATAGAAAACACTTCCTCCTAAAATAGAACTAATTATTTTACACGACATAAAACAAACAAATTGAAGCGAATAAAACAAATAGGAAGAATTATTAGTGAAATGCATATATTTACATTGTAAATATACATACATGAAAATTAACATCAGTCACATTCACCCCTCCTGAATTTCACTAAAATCCTGACTGGACTAGACAATGGAAACAATAGAATCAGATTCACAAGCAAAACTTACTTGTAGTTCAACATACTATGTTACCCGTTTAACAGGTTAGAATAATCCAAGTTTGATCTAGTCCTGGACATCTTTAGAATGTCATACTGCCTTTTACAGTATTCATTAATCTGATCCATCATTCTCTATAATCTCCACATTGTGCACATCTATTCGCAACAGTGTGCTAAAAAAAATAAATAAAAAAAACTTTCCTTAAAACTGAGAAAAAAATCGATCCTGTCCTTTTTTCTACTGGTGACTTCTGTGTCATCGACTCAATCAAACAACTAACCTTTTTGACCACCCTCACTGCACGAGTCCTAAAACTCTGTGTGTCATCTGGTATGTGTGCTGGTGTAACAGAAAGAAAAGGGGGTTATTTTGAATGGTGCCAAAATACTTTCTAGCTGTGAAATAGTTTTTGTTACATACATATTGTCTGTGTAATTCATTTGTCTATATATTATACCTGAGAAAAGGGGAATTAGTGACACCTATAGGCGTTGTGGGAAAAGAAAAAAGCGCAAGTTGCATCAGCCATTCTCTCTTCAGTTCCCCTTCAGGAACTCGAGCTGTGTCGAAACGCTATGGGATCGCCCCTGCGTTGTCCACGCTCTAAACCACGTGTGAAATCTAGCCAATAGGCAAGCCGTGACGTCATAGACAGGTGACGTCGCATAAACCAGGAAGCTATAAGATGGCTGTGCGGTGGTAGCGACATTAGCTTCTGCTCGTTCAGGTAAGCGCTTTGTGTGTGTTATCTGTGCAGTCATGAGCTTAAATGTGGGCAGAATTCCGTCTGCAGCCGATGTGTTGTTTGCTTAGCTTAGGAGCGTGCTTAGTCGGCTCTCGAGGGTATCAGTTGTTAGCATTTTAGCCGTGTGGCTATGCGCTCCCGGCTGTGAGGCGAGCCGCGCTCCCGTTCCCCGGGGATTGCACTCGTTTGACGGTTCCTTCTCCGGTGCGTGTGATGCGGTGCTCCGTATTTCTTCCTCCGAGGTGGGAGGATTTCCGAGGTGAGCGCTCTCCTTCGCGGCTTCGGCTCTCGAAGGTATCGGCTGTTAACATTTTAGCTGTGTGGCTATTCGCTCGTTTGGAAACGGTTCTTCTCCCGGTGCGTGTGACGCGGTTCTCCATATTTTTTCCTCCGAGGTGGGAGAAATTTCGGAAAATTCGGGGAAGCATGCCTGGCGGCTGCTTCTTCTCCCGGTGCGAAGCGTTGCATTTCTCTCCCTCCAAGAAGGATGAGATGATGGATGCTAGCGATGATGGATACTCCTCACAGCCTGTGCTGTATGTGGAGCTCCTTGAGGTCGTGGTATGGGCCGGGTCCGAGCTGGATCTAGCTTGGCCGGTTGTGTAGCAGAAGCAGCGCGCACCCAGTGAGCTGGATGAGCGTTTCCTGCGCCCTGTGTCACAGCCTCAGCGCCTTCCCTAAACTGCGCACGAGGTGTCTGGGTCCTGGGAAGCCCGTGTGCTAGCTAGCTGTCTCTCCCTGAGTGCTGCATCTATAATGGCTATCGGTTTGCCTGTGAACAGCCGCTTGGCTCTGGTAGGTAGGGCTGCGGGTTGCTTCCACTCGATGAGTGTGTGGAGGCATACCAGGCTGGCCTGCTATGGGGGATGATGTGTGCTTCCTTCTGAGCGCCACGGTGACCCCTCCTGGCCTGACCTGGTAACGCTGTAAGTGAGGGCGATTGCTGGCGGGTTCAGGAGACCGTGGTGGCGTTTCAGTGATAGTTCCTTGCTGCTCCGATGGGGCTGCCCGGCAGCAGCCTCGCCCTGGTACGTCCAGGCACAGCGAAATAGCCCGGTAAGAGAGCGTTGCCACCCGATTCCCGCGGGGAGGTCCTAGGGGCCCCTGGTGACACTCTAAGCCCGAGGAGGGGCTGGACGACCTAAGGATCGTCCTCGCCTCTAGTGAACGGACTGTGGTGCGTAAGCCTGATGGCTTGCATCTTGGAGGGCGGTGTGCACCTCATGCTACGGTGCCCGTCCCTCCCCGGCACTACTGGGAGGTCGGTCTGTCGGCCTTGCCACAGTTTGTTCAGGACGCTGCCTTCCTCCAGCGGTTAACTCCCTTATTCCACCCGAATGTTAGTTGCGGATAGGGCTTATCCGCCGCCTCTCAGGAGGCTTCAACGGCCGCAGTACGCTGCTCCTGCCGTTCGGGTTCAGGAGCACTGCCTGCCAGCCCTGCCACGGGTCGTGTTCACGGTTTGCTCCCCATATTCAGCTTGTATGATCGCTGTGGATGGGGGGATCCGACGCCTCTCAGGAGGTGTAGTCGGCTGCAGAGCACCGCTCCAGCCGCTCTGAGTGGGTCAGGGGCCCAATCATGAGGGGTTGGTTCTCCCTGTGGAAACTTTCTGTCAGTCTGGAGGGCTGCCAGGAGTCTCTCGGGGGTCCTGCGTACTGTGGAGAAGGGCTGCGCGATTCAGTTCGCGTCTTCTCCTCCCCGGTTCAAAGGGGTGTGTCCCACCCTTGTGGAACCTGTGCAGGCTCTGGTCCTGGGACAGGAGGTGTGTGCTCTCCTGAGGAAACGGGCCATCGAGGTGGTTCCCTCCTCCTTGTTCAGAGAGTCAGGCTGCTTCAGCCCGTGCTTCATTGTTCCGAAGAAGGATGGCGGGTTGCATCCCATTGTGGATCTCCACTCCTTGAACCACTCACTTTTGAGGCTCGGGTTCAGGTTACTCGTTTAGAGAGGTCGTGTCTCAGGTCGAGTCCGAGGACTGATTTGTCATACGTTAGATCTGGAGGTCGCATGCTCCCACGCAGCCATCCTGGGTGCTTATCTCCACAGGATGAGTCCTTGGAGGCGGTCGGTGCAGCTGATTGTCTGCTGTGGCCTTAATAGGGCAGGTCTCCTGGCCGATGGGCGGACGTTAAGCAGGTGGGTAGCGGATGCCATCCTTTCAACTGCGAGTTCCCTAGTAACCTAGAGACGTTACTAGAGGCGGGAGAAGATGGATAGATGGACATGGACTTTACTAAAGTGTTTTTGACAACTTGGAGCAGTTAAGTTCCTTTATTTAGCTCATAATTAAGTTACAGGTGTTCCACACATGGCTAACCAGCTAACACCGGACACAACCGTGGCTCCTGGTGGATTTGAGTTACTGCGGGCGGACAGAACGATGGAGAGCGGTTAGAGAAAGGGAGGAGGACTGGCAGTGTTTGTGAATAATAGATGGTGTAAAACTGGACACATCACTATTAAAGAGCAGATCGGCTGTAAGGACAATGAGCTGTTAGCCGCTAGCATGAGGCCATACTATCTGCCGCATCTTATCGCGA
This sequence comes from Silurus aristotelis, assembly GCF_946808225.1. NCBI lineage: Eukaryota > Metazoa > Chordata > Actinopteri > Siluriformes > Siluridae > Silurus > Silurus aristotelis. Next base: position 18,234,984 of record NC_139583.1, read on the forward strand.
TAGCTGCGGATATTCCCCCCCTCTGCTGACGGTGAATCGGCATGCGATGTCCTGCATTTTGTTGTTAACAGACTGTTAACACAGAGTCCAAATGCCCTTCTCATTATCTCTGGAGATTTTAATCATGCCCCTCCATCCTCCACTCTGCCCACATTCACTCAGTATGTTTCATGCCAAACCAGAGACAATAAAACACTGGATTTATTTTATGCAAACTCAAAGGAGGCCTATACATCAACACCCCCCCCCCCCCTTGTGAAGATCGGATCACAACCTGGTTCATCTCCTACCTGTGTATCTCCTACACTGTGCTACCTCCCGCACAGTGACAACATGGTCTGATGAGACCGACGAGGCTCTGAAAGACTGTTTTGAAACAACTATGTGGGAGGAATTGTGCAATCCACATGGGGAGGATATTGACAGTTTAACAGACTGTTATTACGGACTACATTAATTTCTGTGTGGAGAATACTGTACCCACCAGGACTGTACGGTGTTTTCCCAACAACAAACCGTGGATTAACCCTGATATAAAGACTCTCCTTAAAGAGAAGAAGAGGGTTTTTAAATCGGGAAACAAGGAAGAGCTGAAAACTGTCCAGAGAGAACTTAGAAAGAAGATAGGGAAGGAAAAGCATGCTACAGGAGAAAGATGGAGGATCAGCTGCAGCAGAACAACGTCTGCGGTGTGTGGAAGGGGCTCAAAACCATCACTGGTCATAAGGAGTCCAGCTCTCAGGCTGAGGGTGACCAGCAGTGGGTGAATGATCTTAATCTATATTTTAACAGATTTGATCAGCTACCCTCCCCTGCCCCCATCCAGTCCCCCCTGCTGCAATCCCCCTTCTCTGCTTTCACAGCAAGCAGCTCCTGCCCCACCTCTCTCTGCACAGCTATCAGCTCACAGTCATTTCACAACACACCAAACTTCCCCCCCTGCTGATTCCCTCCAGCCAACACTCCATCCAATACACACTGCCCCTTACAGAAGCCCAGGTGAGAATGGAGCTCAGGTAAATCAAAGCATGGAAGGCTATGGGCCCAGACGGCATCAGTTCCAGGCTACTAAAGACCTGTGCAGACCAGCTGTGCGGCATATTGCTGTACATGTTTGACCTGAGCCTGGAGCTGGGGAAGGTGCCACAGCTATGGAAAACATACTGCGTGGTGCCTGTTCCAAAGACATCGCGCACAAAAGACTTTGGGGACTACCGACCAGTAGCACTGACCTCCCATCTGATGAAGACATTGGAGAGGTTGGTGCTCACTCATCTCCGACCTCTGGTGATCCCATCAATGGATCCACTTCAGTTTGCCTACCAACCTGGCATTGGAGTGGAAGACGCAGTCATCTTCCTCCTAAATCGGGCTACTTCACACCTGGAAAAGTCTGGGAGCACTGTGAGAGTCATGTTTTTTGACTTCTCTAGTGCTTTTAACACCATCCAACCTGTGCTCCTGAGGGATAAGATGGTGTACATGGGAGTGGACCATCATCTGTCAGCCTGGATACTGGACTACCTCACAGACTGACCACAGTATGTGAGGACTCATGACTGTGAGTCTGACATGATTGTCTGCAACACTGGAGCCCTGCAGGGAACGGTTCTTGCCCCGTTTCTCTTCACCATCTACACTGCAGACTTCATGTTTAGCTCAGCAACCTGTCACCTACAGAAGTTCTCTGATGACTCTGCCATCGTCGGTCTGATCACGAATGATGATGACAGAGAGTACAGAGGACTTATACAGAACTTTGTGGACTGGTGCCAACGGAGCTGTTTCCAGATAAACGCAGGGAAAACCAAAGAACTGGTGATGGATTTCCGTAGGCACAAACACACGTCATCACTTCCATTGGTAAACATTCAGGGAAAGGACATTGTGAGAGTGGACTCTTACAAATACCTGGGTGTTCACCTAAACAACAAACTGGACTGGACAGACAACACTGAGGGAATCTACAAGAAAGGGCAGAGCAGACTCTTTCTGCTGAGGAGACTAAGGTCTTTTGGAGTGCAGGGAGAGCTACTGAAGACCTTTTTTGACTCTGTTGTGGCATCAGCCATATTCTATGGAGTGGTCTGCTGGGGTAGCAGCATCTCTACTGCAGACAGGAAGAGACTAGACAAGCTGATCAGGAAGGCCAGCTCAGTCCTGGGGATTCCCCTGGACACTGTACAGGAGGTGGGAGAAAGGAGGATGGTAGCAAAACTATCATCATTACTGCAGAATGCCTCCCATCCCCTGTATGAAACTGTTACCTCAATGAGCAGCTCCTTCAGTGACAGACTGTTACATCCTAAGTGTCTGAAGGAGCGATACAGAAGGTCTTTTCTCCCTGCTGCTATTAGACTGTACAATAAAAGCTGCTCCCAGTGAACCATTAACCAAAATACACACTGCTATTACTGTTCAATGGTGTAATAGTTACTGTTTTTACTGTTTTACTATTTAATAATACTACCTGTGTGCAATATTACCTGCAATACGTGCAATATTACCTGCAATATGTGCAATATCACCTGAAATACGTGCAATATTACCTGCAATACGTGCAATACCACCTGTGTGCAATACAACCTGCAATACGTACTTTCCCTCATCTGTATTTATATATTGTGTTGTGTATATACTTGTAATATTATAGTATGTCTTATTCATCTATTCTTTTATATATTTGCATTCATTTTTAATTTTTTTCATGCTGCTGTAACAAAGAAATTTCCCCACTGTGGGACGAATAAAGGTTTATCTTATCTTGTCTTATGGCGTAACCAGTGGTCTCATGCACCGTGGCATTATACGCAAATGTCAGAGCCTGTATCTGCTCGGGCCATTTTTGTTTCTCCTTGAGAGGCAAGGAGCGTAGCATACTGCCCAAAGTTCGATTGAACCGCTCTGTTACACCATTCCCCATCGGGTGGTATGCTGTAGTGTGTGACTTCTCAACACCAGCCAATTTAAGCAATTCTGCAATGAGTGCACTTTCGAAGTTAGCCCCTTGGTCGGTATGAATACGTGTCGGAAAACCATAGACGCAAAAAACATGATCCCACAACTTCTTGGCTATCTGTTTCGCTTTCTGGTTTGCGCACGGAAAAGCATTAACCAACTTAGTAAAATGATCAGTAACAACTAAAACATCCACGGATCGTTGCTTGCTATCCTCAGCACACCAAAAATCCAAACACACCAACTCCATCGGTACCGAAGTCTTAATGCTCTCAAGAGGGGCATGATAACACTTGACATACTTCCTAATATCATACTTCATCCTAGGCCAGTAAAAATGTTGTCGAGCTAACTGGAGGGTTCTCAACTGTCCCTGATGTCCAGCAAGATCATGTACACCGTTTAAAGCCTTAGCCCTAAGACTTGATGGAATTACAAGTTGGAACCTTTTGTGATTGCTTAACGGATCATTAGAGACGCGATAAACTACCCCGTTTTGCAATTTCAACTTATCCCATTGCTTAAGAAGAGATAAAGTTCCTTGATGGTCGCTTTTTCTGAGTCAAAAAAGAAATCACTTTCGAGATTGCTAAATCTGACTCTTGATCCTGCCTAATTTTCTCTAAGGGGATTGCTGAGATGGTATCACACCCAGGCGCTACCATATTCTGAATGGATTGGATTGTCTGCATGGCCCTCAGCTCGGTTACCCTTTTCCACTGATCATGAAGACCTAAAAGGGTTCTGACTGTATCATGATCATAAGACACTGTATTAGGCAGGGGCATTATATGGAGACTGTTCACTTGAAACCGAAAAGTGTCCTGAACCCCATCCTCATCAACACAGTCAGCTTCAGCAACTAAGTTGCTGTATCTCTCTGTGATAAACCTATAACTCACTGTTTTTGGAAAAGGATCACGTTTTAAACCATCAGATACAATGTTCTTGCTTCCAGCAATATGCTTAAGATTGAAAGTGTAAGCAGCAAGCTTGGATACCCAGCGTTGTTCAGAAGCATCGAGTTTAGCTTTAGTTAGTATATAAGTGAGTGGGTTATTGTCTGTCCATACCGTGAACGGGTGTCCTTTTACCCAATGGCTAAATTTTTCACATACACTCCCCTTCAAGGCTAGAAACTCAAGCTTATGTGCTGGATACCTCTTTTGAAAGTTACTTAGAGTCTTGCTTGCAAATGCAATAGGGCGTGCTTTCTCCTCCCCAGCCGGTATCTGTGATAGCACAGCCCGAGTCCATCTAGAGATGCATCAGTTGACAAAATTAACGGAAGAGAGAAATCAGGATGTGCTAGAACCACGCTTTGCAATAAGCTCTCTTTCAGTTTAGAAAGGGCCACATCACACTCGGGAGTCCAGTCAGTTGATTTCAACTTCCTATAAGTGCCTGCCCTAATCCCAGTTTTGACCTTTGTCTTTCTTTTCTGTCCAGCTGTCAAAGAAAACAACGGTTTGGCTATTGAGGAACAACTTGAGATGAAATGCTGATAATAGAGAATCATGCCCAAAACAGACTTAATCCTTCAGACAGATGGAGTACACCCATCCTCTTCCATGAGGTCCTCTTTTGACAATTTGGCTATGGCTTCAACCTTCGAAGGATCAACAGATAGACCATTCCCTTCAATTACATAACCTAAAAATTTAACAGATGTTTGCATGAAAGGGCACTTTTTTGGACTTAACTTGAGGTTGTAATCCCTCAACTGTCTCCAGCCTCTCCAACGATGCCTCCTCATCAGGTGCAAACACCAATGAGTCGTCCAAATAACACAACAGGCTACTGAAATTCAAGTCCCCAAAGATACTCAGCATCATGCGCATAAAAGATGCTGGACTGTTACACAGTCCCTGTGGCATCCTATTATACTCATGAAGGCCCACTGGAGTTGCAAACACAGTGTACTTTTTATCTTCTTTAGACATGGGGATGTTGTAGAAACCTGATGTCAGATCCATAGTGCTGAAGAGAGCATTTCCTCCTAAGGCAGCAAGGCAGTCTGATTGATGAGGAAGTGGGTGTGCATCCTTGATGGTTCTAGCATTCAGCCATCTAAAATCCGTACAAATTCTTATACTACCGTCTTTCTTCCACACTAAAACAAGGGGCGAAGCATATTCATTCACTGACTTACGGATTATTCCCTGCTCTTCCATTTCTGAGAGAACTTGCCGTAATTTTTGATAGTGAGCGGGTGGTATCCGACGGTATGGTAGTCGGAATGGACGCTCATCAGTTAGGCGAATGTGGTGAACAAAACCTTTGACCTCTCCGCAATCTAAAGCATGTTTAGAGAATACATCATTATAGTTCTCAAGCAGCTGCACAAGCCTGTCTTTTGCCGCATGACTAGCAGAACACAAATCGATGTTGATGTCACCAAGGTCTACAGCCTTTAGTCTCTGCTTAAGATCACCAATGGCGCCGGGCTGATATATACTCTCCGGTGCAGCCACCTGAGCCTGACTAGAACCTTGAAACAGTTCAAAATCTTCCACAGCATGACATGGGAACACATCTGCGAACTTACAGTTCTTTTTTAAAGTGATCGGTTTGTCTGAAAGGTTGATAACTTTTAAAGGAACCCAGCAATCTCCCCATAAAGGTGTAATGACGCGGCCAATGATAATGTTCTGAGGCATAGTTTGGGAAGAAGTGGCCTCTACAATAACAGTGCTTCCTGGTGACATGGCAGTATTACTTGACAACTTTTCCCAAACAAGGTGTTCTTTTTTTGCCACTAATGTGACTGCTTGAAAAAGCTTAACAGTCCCAATCTTATCTGGTGGGTCACTACCCCTCCAACAGCAAGTATTTGCCATAACATCCAAAAAACCTTTGCATGATGAAGATGGCTCTAAAGCACTGTTAGACAGAGTTCTCCAATGATCACTGTTGGCTTTCATTTGACTCATTAGAAACTTCACCACATTGGTTACAATTATAAATCATCTTTTTGCCCTGGCACGACCAAGATTGGTACCAAGCATCTCATGCCATATACTTTAAGCTCGACTTCGTATATGCATTTTGGCTTTGTTGCTTTACCTCCACATCCCACTAACATTATTTCTTGTGTCAGTGGTGTGGGCTTCGGTAACACATTATCTCTGAGCATTCTGCTCTCTACTGCTTCACTAAAAGTACAAGACATGTATCCAGAATCCAGCATTCCCATCATTTAAAATTTATCGTTCACAAAAACAGGTGCATAGAATAACTCAACAAAAAATTCCAAGGTTTGCATATTCTGTGCAATCACCTTGACTTGGGTCGGAGCTTGTGCAGATGCACTTTCATTAATGTCTGTAGTACTTAGGGTTCGTTCAGTTCCACCCACACGTCCCCTCTTCAGGTGTGGGCCGACTATTTTAAAGCCGGGGAACCTTGAGATGGCTGTAAAGTCTGATTGTCAGTACTTGATTGAATGTTCACACAATTCCTTTTTATATGGCCAGGTTGGAAACAAGCAAGGCAGAGTCGCTGCCGTCGACAATGTGACAAAGTGGAATGCTTGTGAGATCGACATACTTTACATGCTCTCATAGATGACTGACTTGGCCAGGGGCTCTTTGACTCTACCTGACTATTCTGAGTTAGCACACGATCAAGTAAACTAAGTGTCTTTATACAATTATCATTATTGTGTAAAGATAAGGTACTATCATTAGCATCATCAGGCATCACAACAGGGAAATCTCCTGTGGTGGCATTCCCTTCCTTAAGTGACTGGGTATGAGCTGTTGCATTTCTCGCAGTGAAATCATGCTTAGACCTAACTACTGACTGTTCCTTTTGCTCAAGCTGATATCTGCCTCGCTAAAATGCTGTTTTAGAATATCAAATATCACCGAGAGTTTTTCTGAGGGTCTAAGAGATGTGTTACTACGAAGAGTAATTCTAACAATGTCTTAGCTCTCGAAAGGATTTCATGATAATGCACTAAAGTTGGTATACCCCTTTTCCGCAAGAAAGTGTCCATTAGTTCCCCCCACTCATGCACATTAAACTTATCAGTTCCATCTCCTCTGAAAAGTGGAGGCTCCTTTACTTTAGACTGCATGACTAGTTTAACTCCTGTCAAATTAAGTGAGGGTATTTCTGAGAATGACTGACCGGCACTTAAACTATTTGTCTGTGCACCACTGGTTTCCTTCTCTCCAGCCCTCCTTTCACTTTGAGCAGATATTATTGTCCGTCCTACCTCTTGAGCGATGTGCGTTACGAGGCCATGCAATGCCACATCATTTAAATTTGAGTTAACCTATAATGGATCACTTCTTAACTGTTCAGGTGTCTGTCCAATTATTCGAGTAGAGCTCGGTGTTCGTTCACCGATATCTTTCCCTACACCAGGTGTAGATACACAATCACCCAAAAATCTCCCTCTCCCAAAGCTAGAATTTAACACACCCCCTTCAATTTTTAATAAACAACCTTATCTAGACATCAGCATGGAAAAATCATTTTAAGAATCTGAAGAGAGAAAGTAAAGAAAAAGAAAGTAACGTTGCTAATCTCTTAGCGGAGTGTCCAGTCCCTTAGCAATGCACTAAAGTGTGTTATTGTTTGTTGGAACCTTGACTGAAGTGCAGCGCCCTCCGGTGATCAAACGGTGTTAATTCTTGGACGAAGATCCAAAGCGAACTGACCTTCATCCAGGTCACGGCACCACTGTAACCGGTCGCGTTTGGTTCTGACCAGTGCTCGTGTTCTCTGTGTTGTGTTGTGGAATGACGAGTCTTTACAACTTTGTTGCAGCAGTACTGAAGAGTTTATTGTCACCAACACTTAACAATTCTGGATGGAATACAGAAAGAAACAAAATAAACGTGGCTGCTTGGTCAGCTGTACCACCTCTCCTCAGTATGCACAAAGTAAACTCCATAAAACAGAAATAAAAATTTCATTACACAAATTATAAAACATTAGAAGTTACTGTACCTGGATGGAATACAGAAAGAAACAAAATAAACGTGGCTGGTTGGTCAGCTTTACCACCTGCACAAATCAAATTGCAGCCATTAGCTCACTAGCATCACTAAGCCTAGCCAAAACAGATACTTATTCGGCTCGCTGTACTTATCAAATAAGACGTTTAATCCTCCCTATCCATCCACAAATTACTTTACATATCAAATATTACATTAATAACACTTAACAATAACTTTTGAACATGTTATGAGTAAAATTCAAATGTGTAAAACATTTTTGCAAGTAATCCCGGGAGAGCACCGCTAACAGCTTACCTCTCCTCAGTATGCACAAAGTAAACTGAGGAGCAGCGCGCACTTCCCGAAGGACGTCATGACATAGCACAGCTTAATCGCAAGAGAAAACATTTCCGCCTAAAATAGAACTAATTAATTTACACATGACATAAAACAAACAAATTAAAGCAAATAAATCAAATAGGAAGGATTATTAATGAAATGCATATATTAACATTGTAAATATACATACATGAAAATTAACATCAGTCACAACTGCATCAGTTATATATGGTTAAAATGAAAATAAATAAATGACTTTACTTTAATTTCCACTTCTCCTGTACTTCTCCTGGGCTTCCCTGATTGCCACCTTTAGGTCTTTCTGGATCTTTTTTAGTTCCTTCTTGTTACCAGCTCTAAAAGCTTCTTGCCATTCATGTCCTTTATGTACCTTGGTACCCACGGTTTGTTACTGAAATATAAATAGCTTTCTTGGGGTCAATAAAATATTAACAAAACTTCATGTTTTGAGGTCTTATGCATTTTGAAAGGCCTGCTAAAAATAACACACAAGCAACTGTTCGATGTTTTGCCGTCTAATTTAATGTCTTATTGAACTTCTCTGCTTGTAGCTTCATTTTAATGATACCTTTTTGATTATTAATCTTCATTTGTCTTTGTTTCTTTGTGGACAGAGATTTTTTTATCACTGTTCCCCTGAATTAATTATTTTAACAGATGGGTAAAATTTGTGTTTTCAAAAATTTCATTATAGTGAATGTGGAATGAATGGGTTATGCACACAAAACATTCACAAGATAACAGGTTATCTTGTGAAATTTATTAATGAATAATTTTTATTAAATATTAAAAAAAAAAAATATATATATATATTGTAACCTTTTTTTTTCCAGTAAGTGACCACTGGCTCTTCTCAGAAGACTGCTCTGTGCAACACTTCTGCGACTCCTCAGATGACGTAATGGTATGTGGCAAAGTAGATAGCCAAGAAGTGTATGCTGTTACACATGATATCATCCCAGACAAAGGTTGGGTCATGCAGTTTAAGGTAAGTGTATGCCTTTAATTAATCTTCATCATTATCATCATTTAATTTCTAGATTAATTTCAAAGTTTACCTGGGTATAGTGGTAGTCTAGTGGCTAGTTATCTTACAAAAGGTTCAACCATTTTTGCCTATTTAAAACCCTGTTGCCAATATGCTTCTGGGTCGGTCACGGTTCATGGTCTGTCACAGTAGTGTTCAGATTTATTCACACATTAATATTTATTTAAAACTTCTTACTTTTTACATTTTTATTAACAGCATTATCATAATAGAATATATATTAACCTATTGGGAGAAAACTGATAGTTATATCAGTTGGCCCTTCTATCTACCAGCTCGGTCATAGTCAGTGCCGTTTATATTCCACCTCAAGCGGATACGGACACTGCAGTGTGGGACTTACACAAAACAATAACTCTACACACAACACAGCATCGGGACGCTGCGCTCATTGTAGTGGGAGACTATAACAGTGCCAAACTCAAACGTGCACTACCGAACTTCCAGCAGCACATCACCTGCCCCACCAGGGGCGAAAGGACACTGGTACACTAATACACACCATTTAAGAACAGCTACAAGGCACAATCACATCCACCATTTGGGAAATCGGACCATGCTGCCATCATCCTCATGCCTGTATACAAACAAAGACTGAAACAGGAAGCTCCAGCTGTTGTGCGCTGGACTGACCAATCAGTGGCCGCTCTGCAGGACACATTAGATAATGCAGACTGGGACATGTTCAGGCGCAGCTCTGATGACAACATGTTTACGGAAGCGAATCTGGGATTCATTGGGAGACTAGTGGATGATACGGATGATGACGGGATGATACTTTCTAAAGGTGGATGAAACCACCTTTAGAAAGTTTCCCAACCAGAAGCCGTGGGTGGATAAAACCATCCGTGATTCTCTAAGATCCCGCTCTGCTGCCTACAACACGGGGCTCACCACCGGGGACATGTACGAGTACAAGGCTGCATCTTACAGTGTATGCAGATCAGTGAAGGAAGCAAAGCGGTGCTACGAGAGGAAACTGGAGTCACAGTTCCAACATGGTGGCTCTAGGAGCCTGTGGCAGGGTCTAAGAACCATCACGGACTAAAAAACAATATCTTCTGGGATGGGGAACGCGGAGGCTTCTCTGGCAGATGAGCTAAACATATTTTACAGCATCTTTGAGGCTGCAGCTAACCACACTAGCAGTGCTAGCAGCACGAACAGCATGCACACAGAGAGCCGGAGAGGTAAACACCATCTTGGAGCATGACGTGAGGAGGGCATTCAAGAGAGTGCATGCCAGGAAGGCAGCAGGACCTATGGCATCACAGGTCGGGTTCAGAAAGCCTGCGCTGACCAGCTAGCACTGGTAATCACTGAGATATTCAACCTCTCACTGGAACAGTCTGTTGTCCCCTCATGCTTCAAACAATCCAACATTGTTCCTGTCTCAAAGAAGCCCAAGCCTGCCTGCCTCAACGACTACCGCTCTGTAACCCTGACCTCGGTAGTGATCCTTTTGAAAGACTGGTCAGAGACTTTATCACTGCTACACACTGGATCCTCTACAGTTTGTGTTCTGCCAGAACCGTTTTACTGAGGATGCATCGCAAATCTTCCACACACAACGATGAGCCACTTGGACTAGAGAAAAATAAATTATGCAAAGATGCTTTTTGTGGACTACAGTTCAGCGTTCAACACCATAATTCCCTCCATGCTCAGCTCTAAGTTGGAGGTCCTGGGACTCCACTGTGTCAATGGATCTCCAACCTCCTGACAGACAGACCACAAGCAAAAACACACCTCATCCACCCTCACCCTCAGCACTGGAGCTCCCCAGGGTTGTGTTCTGAGCCCCCGCTTTACTCACTGTACACATATGACTGTGTGGCCACTTCCAACTCCACCACCATCATCAAGTTTGCTGATGACACTGTTGTTGTGGGCCTGATCTCCAACAATGAGGAGACGGCCTACCTAGAGGAGGTTAAAAACCTAGAGAGATGGTGCCAGGAGAACAACCTTCTCCTAAACATCAGTAAGACTAAGGAGTTGATGGACTTCAGCATGAAGCAGGAGCGGTCATACCAACCGCTAAACATCAATGGGACCCCAGTGGTGAGAGTGTTTCTGGTACCTAGGTGTTCACATCACACAGGACCTGTCTTGGTCCTGTCACATCAACACTCTGGTGAAGAAGGCCCAGCAGCGTCTGTACCATTTGAGATGCTTAAGAGACCTTAAACTTCCCTCTCAGGTGCTAAAGACTTTCTACATCTGCACCATTGAGAGCGTCCTGATGGGTAGCATCACTTCCTGGTTCAGGAACAGCACTATGCAGGACAGGCAAGCCCTCCAGAGGGTGGTGCGGTCAGCTGAACCTACCATCCACATCGAGCTCCCTAACCTGTGCCTGACCTCAGCTATCCAAACAATGGATTATTTTCATTGTTGTGTTCAAGGAAGCGCTTTCGCTCTTTGAAAGCAAACACATAGAGAATGAGGAGGAGCTTCTTCCCACAGGCTATTTGGAGTTTCAACCAGAAAACACACAGGATCTAGTACTGGACCTCTCTCTTCATCTTCAAACTTTTTAAGACACAACTTTTTTGCACTATGGCACTTTAATCTCTGGACTGTCACTTCAACTCTGAACTTGCACAGCATAGTGCACTTTATACCACACCATACTGCTCATGGTCACTTTAAGGAAAATCATGTCAATCACCTTAAATTTTACTGTTTTACTGTCATACACATCCTTGTATACACATTTTTTTTCCCACATATATATTTATATATTTTATATAGTTTATACTTTTTATTTATGTACCTTCTTTTTTTTTCTTGTTTTTTTTTCCCCTCATGAAGTTTATATTTTACATTGAATGAAGATATCATGGAAAATGAGATTCCTACAAACATTTATCAAAATTCGCCCCTCCCCGCCCCACCTGGCCTAAATTTTGGGACTCACAGCTGAAAATGCCCAACCAAAATTTAAATGTACAGTTCATGAGCAAATTGGGCTTCATACAACACTTTTGACATACAACAAAATTTGTTTTGTTCTAAAAAAAAAAAAAAAAAAACCTCAAAAGAGAAGTAGGCTGATTTATCTCAGGATGTAGTCTAGAGTACAAGGGTAGATTTATTTATTGCTAGAGACTCAAAGCACTTTTTTACATTGCTCTGGACAAGAGTGTCTGCTAAATGCCGTAAAGGTAAATATCATTATGATCAGCTGCGTGTCTTGCTGGCACTAAAAATATATAAAAAAAAAAAATAAATAAATAAATAAAAAAACAACAACAGGAAAACAGAAAAAACATTGAGGTTATACCACTTAATTGTGAAAAGTCCAAAACAAAAAGAGTGTGTAAGGTAAATAAAAGGTAAAAATACTAAAAAGAATATAAAAAATACACCATGGGAGCTATTGTGAGAGGATGCCACTAATGCAGTGCCATTTAAATCGCAGTCTACTTAGATATCTTGGTGGTGATAAATTCCTCACTTAGGATTTCATACTACTATGTGGATGGCACTCAATACTCCCATTTCTCCCAGACACTGTTGTTTCCATTCAGATGTTGGCATGTCTGGCAGCATGGAGAGCAGTTCATCAGCAAGGCTACTTGGATGCTGAAATGAGCTGTAATAATATTTATCCACACATAATCTTGTGATCTCCACAGGCAAATCTTTGATCTCACCTTTAGTCTCTGTGTGCAACCTGGGAAAACCAAGACAACATGGGTGACACACTTTGGTGTCACAGTTGTAAAAGTGATGTCTGGGCCTGTCTGCTGGCATTGCACAAAGCCCGAGCATTTTCAGGACCACACAGGCCACACAAATGCTTGTTCAACCGGACTACTGCAATTAACTAATTACTTGTTAACTAATTGAGGAACATTTGACCTCTGTAACTGATCCAGAATGCAGCTTTATGACTTGTTTTCAAACATATAATATTTCTCTCTTGTTTTAAGCTCTTTTCTCTCTAACCCTATAATCCTGACTGTCACTAATTAAAACACAGAACACAAAATTCAGCACAGATGTATGATCAGATCCAATCAGATCTTTCAATAGTTTTTCCTTGCAAGTTGGAAAAAAAACTAGAAAGACCATTAGAACCTTTTTTAGATATGTAGAGAAAAACAAAGGACTTCTATCTCTTAAGATTCAGTATGACTCTAAATCTGATACCTTTATCAGTAAAATGATTTCTATTTGTTTAATGTACAACTTTGTTCACTGTATTGTACACTGCACTGTTTTGTGTATATTGCAGATTGCAGTTGGCTGCAATATGCCAGAAAGACATGCTGAGCAACATGTCCATGTACAATATTCAGTAGACTTTGGTGTCTCCTGGAAGTACCTAGTGCCACAGTGCCTTCCAGCTGACCTTCACTGTGGGGAGCAAGTGTCCCTGCCATCTGTTTTCTTTGCTGCAGAAGGCTGGAAAAGAGCTGTTTATCCTCTTCCTGACAGCCTTAAAGACATGTAAATACAGGTTTTAAACTTCATTGTACACAGTGTGTACAACCACAGTTCCCATGTTTGTGACCATGTGCAAAATGTAAATAAAAACAGAATGCAATTTATTTTTGCAGTTACATAAACCCACATTTTTTTTACAATAGCACAAAGATGACATCAAATAAGCTAGGGAAATTTATACTTTCAAAGTAAAACATATGGTAATTTTGAATTTGATGGATCTTAGAAATTCTCTGTGCACAGTACATATACATCTGCTAACTGAGGAGATAAGTTGGTGTAGTTTTGGGAGGGAAAAGTTGTCCTAGCTGTGTCTGAAACAAAGTTCTAGCCACTAAACAGTCCTGGGACTTCTTTGTCATGATGCACCAAATGTTTTTAATTGGTGAGAGGTCTGGACTGTATGGATTATTGTTATCCAATATTGATATTTCCCCTTATTCCTCAAAATCTTTTGATGATATTTTGTGCTGTATATGATAAGATATTTTTAGTCTTTGCAATTTGTTGAATACTATTATTTTGAAATTGTTCTCAAAAATAATTGTTGAAGCAGTTTTACACAGGTTGGTCAACCTCTGCCCACCTTTACTTCTAAGAGACTATGGTTCCCTAAAATGGTTTTATACAAAATTAAATTACTAATCTGTTGGCAATTAACCTAATTGGTTGCAAAAATTTCCCTCTAGCTTTACAGTAAACTACTTTTCCAGCCTTTTGTTGCCCCGTCATAAAATTTGAGATGTTACAGCAATCAACTTCAAAATTACCTTTTTTTTCTTAAGATTTTCAGTTTCATATGTAATATGTTTTGTTTATGTTCTACTGTGGCAAAAAGAATAAATAAATCAGCTTAAGAGATTTGCATTAGAGATTGAATCATTGCGTACTGTTTTTACTTATATATTATGAATTGCTGTTGTATATAAATGTGCATTCATGTTATTTGTTATATCAAGAAAATAATATAGATGGTCTGTTACACAATATATTTATGTATTAAAAATCTATTTATATACATTTTATGTAAATATATTCTATATATTATTGTTTAAAGATTTAGGCACCTTGCCCAAAACTATTCTTGTGGAAATATTGTGTTCTGTTATATGGTTTACCACAGAGCTGTGCGGTTCCGGTTCTACCAGCTGCATTCAGACACACAATGGGCAGTAGGTAACATTTACATTGGACCTGCATGTGAAAACCACTGTGGTGGTCATGGTGACTGTCTAGATCAGCACTGCCTTTGTGATCCAGGATTTTCTGGACAAAATTGCTATGCTAACTCAATTTTGAAGGTAAAGCATGTTTTCTATATATCGTTTATCAACACCAATCACCAATAAGAAAAGACATGAATTTGTTTGTATTTACACGTGTTTGTATTTTTTCAGGGAACCTTAAAGGAGCGATTTGAATGGCAGGGGTCCCCTGGTCCACAGTGGGAAATTTTGGAGGGAGGCTATGCATGCACAGACTGTAGATCACTGGTTGAGGGAAAGGCACTTTATTTTAATGGAGCTAATACAAGGCAGGCTGTAACTGCTGATCTTGATCTACGTGGAGCCAAGTTAGTACTGGTCTACATCTTATTTTATAATATATTTTTCTTTAAAAAGGGTAATTTATAGTAAATCTACACTTTAGTTTTTGTTGCATGAAAATGCTTTATCAAATCTTGTTCAGAAAATGTACTGACTTTCTATTCTTTTCATCCCTCTTATAATGGGGTGTCAGGTTTGTAGAGTACTGGACCAGAATTGGAAGTGAAGACATTATGAGTATGTGCCACTATCAATCTTGTAGAAAAGAAGATGTACTATTGGATTATTCAACTGATGGAGGTCTGTTTTTTTTTTTTTTTTTTTTTTTTTTTTTTGTCTTACCTAAAGAGCACTG
This sequence comes from Silurus aristotelis, assembly GCF_946808225.1. Taxonomy (NCBI): domain Eukaryota; kingdom Metazoa; phylum Chordata; class Actinopteri; order Siluriformes; family Siluridae; genus Silurus; species Silurus aristotelis. The sequence continues at coordinate 18,250,662 of NC_139583.1, forward strand.
TTTAATTTAAAAAATATTCTCAATCTTTTTTTGTCGTCCCCACCCGCTTCTCATGCACACATATGTACACACACATACACAAAGGTATATCATGGACACTCCTACATGAGATGGATTATTTGAAGTATTTGTCAGTAAGGAGAGATTACATCCTTTTGCCTGTGGGAGCTATGACCAATGCTACACGCCTGCGTTGGTGGCAGCCGTTCAAGATGTCTTCAGGTTTGGTAACTCCAAATTTTGACCGTGCTCAGTGGGCCCTAGATAATATTCTGGTTGGAGGCTCTGAAATCAACCCCAGCACCCTCTTGGACACCTTTGATGAAGGTATTTAAAATGCTAAATTGTTTGCTGAGTAATGTCTTCTCATAATATACATAAAACCGTAGGCATGATAGGTTGAACTAAAAAGCCTTAGCCTTTTTAAGATAATCATTCTGCAATAAGAACAAATAACCATAGCCTTTTTTGTTTCTATTTCTTCATTGCATTCTCTTTCTCTTTCTTTTAACATACCCTCAGAGGATATATCTCATGAAGTAAGCTGGAATTTCTATCCAAATGGTGTGCGAACAGCTGGTTTTTGTGGCAATCCAACATTCCATCTCTACTGGCAAAACCAAAACCAGGATGCAACCTATAATATCTTGACTACTCGAGAGTTAATTGTCCAACCAGGATACATCCTGCAATTTAAGGTCAGTTATATTGTTTTGATTATATAAATGTATATATTTTTTCAACTTTTAAATTAAAACTTAAAAATTCTAGTTTATATTTAACACAGCACACCTTTTTGTGTAAAAATATACAAATTTCTGCCATAGTAAAATGTATTATTGTCAATGGAGACAAGCAGAATAATGTTTTGTACAATCTTAATACTTTTTGTTTTGGTGAACTCATAGTTATCATTTAATATACCATAGTGTCTGGGAGGAATATGACTAACAATCTTAGTACAGTATTTTGTGGTATTTTATATTCGATAATCAATAATCCAATAATGATTAACTGTTGCTTCCTTAAAAAATCTGAAAAGTAAAAAAATTAAAAATAAATAAATAAAAAAAAACGGGAAAACCACTGGCTTTTGTGTATATGTCTCAAATTGCAATGTGCAAATATTTCACCTTCTTGACACAGGCACCTGATAAACTTAACTAAATTTTAGCATAGCATGAGATTGGTAACATAAACCATGTTGTAGTTTTTTAAAGTAGCACAAAAAAAAACTAGCTAGAAGACTGCTATCCAGCCATGAAAAAAAACCTTTGGATGGCCCCCAAAATATTCAGCAAGCGAAGAAAAAGACCTGCAGTTGTCAGAGATCACGGGTGACTAAATGAGTGAGGACCCCAATACAGGATACGAGCAGGAGTTAGTGGAAAACAGTTTTTAATATGAAAAGTATCAAGCAGATAAGCAAAAAACGATCCAAAAAATCCAAAGCCAGCAAACAGAAGAATATAGGCATGGCAGAAACACAAACTTAAAACCAGTCCAGAGTTTAAAACCAAAGCAGAGCAGATCATGGGTTAGGAACAGGAACAGGAGCAGGAACCAAAGCAGGCAGTGTGGCAAGAATATTTCTCAGGGACTTCGGAAGCCAGTGAGATAATCTAGCCTCGAGCTAAAGTCTTAGGTGTCCTTAAATACGGGGAGGCACGGGAAAAATGGCAAGATTTTCACACACACAGGAAGTGACACACACACACACACACACACACACACACACGAAGTGCGCACTGCTAAACCGGAAGTGCGCGCCATGTGCCCGGAAGATCCTGATAGCAGTTGCATATGTTCTACTTTCAATAGGCTATAGAATTCATCTTGTAGGTTGAGGGTTTTTTTTTACAGTTACTGGCAAGACCTTTGGTGTAACAAGTGCATGAAGCACATTACATGAATCCAATTTTTTTTACTTGAATCGGACTCCAATTTGTAAAAGATATAACTTGAATATATGTAATTAAAGCTGATCACCTTATTGGTTGTATTTCTCCATAAATTTAATAGATTATTTTAAGCATTACGTTTTTTTACTTGATCATTAGTTATAGACCCAGAGTCGCTTAGAGCCCTGTGCTTGGTCAACTATACCTGCTCACGGACACAAACTCGTCAGTCAGAATCTTAGTCAGAGGATATTACCATAAACTAATATCCTTTAAGTAGGCCGCTCAATGCTTGCTCATGCATGAAGAATAGTTGATTTAGCCACTTTGTAATAACTTGCTAAGTTAGTGATAGTCAGAAATCAGAAGGTCCCAGACGTTGTGGTCTATGCACTCTCCATTCATGAGCCTTCTGTATGTACTATCCTGGTCATAGATTAGCGGTAACACTTAACTACATAATCTACTAGATATAAATGATGTCAGGAAATTCGGTGAATCAAGAATTTTTCAACATTTATTTGCCAGGCAATAATCAATAAACAAATGTCAAATCTAGAATAAATAATTAAAGATATTTACACAACATGATCAGCATAAAACCAAATAGTTTGGCAATGCAATTTACAAAAGAATTGTAAGTCACTGTATCCGTCAATAGAGACAAACAGAGACTGTGTGGGAAGTTCAGACTACAGATTGCTTTCCAGAGTGTTTTGCTTCTCTTTAAATACCCAAACCACCATAAGCACTTATCATTTCAAAGAAAAAAAAGGTCTGCAAACCCTTTGTTGGAACACTAGTTGACCTAAAAAACCAAATACCTCCAAGGGTAAAAACCAACACCTGATAAAGATCATCTCTAGGTTACGTATGTAACCTTAGTTACCTGAGGGAACGAAACGCTGTGTCACAACACTTTGGGAACGCCTCCGCATTCCTCACGCTCTAAATCACGTGTGAAATCCAGCCAACAGCAAGGGGTGACATCGGCTCTAAGGTCGAGGTCGTAAAACCTGATGAAGGTCAGCTGGGTGGACCAGCAAGCAGCGTTGCAAATGTCCTGGAGTGGGACTCCAGCGGACGAGTCTGTAGAGGCTGCCACACTCTGAGTGGAGTGAGATAATTGAGCTGGCATCCACAATCCACCTACTGAGAGTCTGCTTGTTGGCAGGAAAACCTTTTCTATAGGGGCCATAGCAGACAAACAGCTGCTCTGACTTCCTCCATGGACTCGTCCTGTGGACGTATGTGCTCGCACTGGACAGTCAGTTTTGCTTCTCTTGGTTATGGGCTTGGAAGGGAGAGGGGTAGAATGCCTGCAGCACAACAGGTCATGGGGGAACCGCATGCCGCTTAGGTACATACCCTGGTTTAGGGTAAAGGAAGGCACTGGCCATGCCAGGGGTAAACTCCAGGAGAGATGGGGAAATAGAAAGAGCCTGTAAGTCCCCGACCCTCTTCAGGGAGGATATAGCCAGAAGGAAAGCAGTCGTAATAGACAGGTACCCAAGTGTCACCTCGGCCAAGGGCTCAAAGAGGGGCTCAGACAGAGCCGCCAGCACCTCGCATCCTGGGCTTCGCCTCCGGCACTGAGCCAACCGGGCAGTTAACTGGGTCTGATTAATGGTGCTCGCACCATGCAGCAAACAGCCATTTAGTGGCATACAATCTCCTTGTAGAGGGAGCTCTGGAATGGAGGATGGTTTCCACTACCTTAGTAGAGAGACCAGCTGCTAGAAACAGCCATAGCCTCCATAACTCTGGGTGAGGGTTAACCAGGGTTCCCTCTGCCTGGGAGAGGAGATCCCTCTTGGAAGGAATTTCCCAAGGAGATCCCTCAAGGTCCGTGAGCCATGGTCTGCCCGGCAATCGAGGTGCCACCAGGAGGAGACGGGTTCCTTCCCGAGGAACTCTCTCCAGAACTCTCGGGAGCAGCGCAATAGTAGCGCAATAGTAGCCTGTAGTAGCCTCGGCCACGTCTGTAACGTGGCATCCAGCCCCAAGGACATGCCATTGGACATTTTTTTATCTCTTATTCCACATTTTAATAAATTTGTATCAAATTATGCAAATGAATATACAAATTTATATTTTCATTATTATATTTTTATGGAAAAAGCTTTTTTTTTTTTTGTAAAAACGTTTTTACAAAAATAATAATAATAATAATAAAATTCCATAAAAATATAATAATGAAAATAACTCGTTGCACTTTTTAACATTTTTTTTTTCATGAATTAAGCTTAAGAACATGACATTTTAATATTTTCCTAATAACAATCATATTTTTTTAACGAAAAAAAATCAGATCTTTGTCAAATCTTTGTCATCCCACCTTTTAATTCATATTTTTAAAAGAACTATGTTTGAAACAACATGTTTTTTTATGGCACATTTTTGTTTTTCGTTCACTTAATGCACGGTTAAATGGTTTTATATGAAATTATTCTTGAACATGGAAATTAATTTTTTCACAATTATATATATATATTTTTATGAACAAAAGTTGTATTTTTGGCAAAACATGATTTTCAATGTCACCTTATTGTTTTTCAATTACTAATTGCACCTTTTAACAGTTTTAAATAAAATTATGCCAATTAATATAAAAAGTAATATTATCATAATAAATTTATTTACGACAAGAGTCATATTTTAGGCAAAATATATATTTGTAATGGCACCTTTTCACCTATCAGAATTTTATAAAAATGTATATATCACTGTTATTTCATATTTTTATTGATATCTTTTGTTTTCTTATGAAAAAATGTACATTTTAATTCAAAACATGATTTGTCATGTGACTTTTGTTAACTGCACTTTTTAAAGTTTTTTCATGAAATTATGCTAATAAATATATAAATTTATATTTTTATAATAATTTTTTTATGAAATAAAGTTATAATTATGTGAAAACGTGATTGTTCACATCACTTTCTGTCATTTGTTATGAATTTTTTTTTATAAATGTGCTAATAAATATGAAAATTCATATTTTCTATAGAATAGGTATAATTATTTGAAAACATGATTGTTCGTTACTACTTATCCATTTTGTTGTTAACTTTTGTTAAATCACTTTTTAACTTTTTTTTAAATGAAATTCTGGTTAACATAAAAGTTCATATTTACATCATAACTATCAGAATTTTATGAAAATTATGAAAGCAATATTAACTAATTTTTTTATGAACAAAAGTCATATTATAAAACATGATTTGTCATCCCACACCTATTAATTCCTATTTTCATAATAACTTTTTTTTTAAGGAAAAAAAATCATATTTTAGATACAACAAATGTTTTGTAAAGCCACCTTCTTGTTTTTAGTTCACTTAATGCAGCTTTAAATGGTTTCACATGAAATTTTTCTTAAGAACATGAAAATTTATATTTTCCTAATTATAATTTTTTTATGAACAAAAGTTATATTGTTGTCAAAACATGATTTGTCATGCCACCTTTTTGTTTTTTAATTACTTATTGCACTTTTTAACGGTTTTGAATAAAATTACTATAAAAAAGCAATATTTTCATTATTATTATTATTATGAAAAAAGTCATATTTTAGGCAAAACATATATTTGTCATGGCACCTTTTAGTTTTTTCGTTCACTTATTGCAGATCTGCCTTGCCAGCCTGTACAGGGGGCGAGATCGGAGACCCCCCTAGTGGTTGATGTACTAGACCATCAATGTGTTGTCCGTACGAACCCGCACATGGCGATCTCTCAGGTCTAGGAGGAAGTGTTTTAATGCTAGAAACACAGCCAGCATCTTCAGGCAGTTTATGTGCAATGTAAGGTGTAGCTCATTCCACCAACCTTGGGCGGAGTGGCCACTCATGACCGCTCCCCACCTCCACTCCAAACCCTCTGTCTCTGAGCCACCACTGGAAGGGTCTCATATGGAGGAGGCCAAGTGAAATCACATTGTATGCTGCCGCCATGAGACCCCTGGAACTGCTCTCTGACTAAGGAGGGATGCATCCATCGTTAGTGCTATGCGACAACAGGGCCTTGAGACAGGAACATTCTTTCCACATATTTAAGGCTCGAAGTGCTCTCCATGAGACCTTGATAGTACAGAGTGAATTGCCCTTTTGGGAGAACCCTCTGTCTCTGAGCCACCACTGGAGGGGTCACCCCTGGAACTGCTCTCTGACTAAGGGATAAACCACCTCGATGGCCTCTTTCCTTAGAAGAGTGCACACTTTCTGTTCCAAGACCAGAGCCTGCCCGGGTCCCACCAGAGTGGGACACACACTGTTGAAGCGGGGAGGAGAGGACCCGAATTTAATTGAGTAGCCCTTCTCTATTGTATGCCGAGCGGCCCCATGTAGTAAGGAGAAGGTAACGCTGAAACGCCGCCGATTGCTTTTTGGTTTCCTGAGACGCTGAACAGGCCAGGAGGAGCCATCGGAGCGTTCAGCAGGAACGCATTTCTGTGTCTACTAGGGCTGACAAGGAAATTAGTCGTTTCCTTGGTGACCCTAAGGGTTAGAAAGGCAGCATGATGTAACTCCTTACTCATATTGATTATTTTAAAATCCAAGATGGCAGCGCGGCAATAGCTCGCAGCTGCTTCTCCGGATCCAATAATGTAGCTTTTACCATATTTAGCCCGACTTTTTACAATACATGGACACCAGAGTCAGCTGTGTTCATGTGTACGACCACCAGACGCTGTAACGGTACAAAAATCATGCAACCAATAATCTGCATGATGAAGTAATAAATAACCATTGTGACCTCAGCTTGCTGCGACCTCAGCCACAAAGACCAGGCCATCAGCCCTTGGTGTCACCTAATGTCGGTGGCCAGGAGAAGGGATGTCGGAAGCGCTGCTCCAGGAAGCAGAAGCAAGGCAAGTGGGTGGGTGTCCATGCTAGGCTGAATGCTAACCCTAGCCAGCCAGCTCTCCCGTCCATTCTTCTTTCTAACGTCTGCTCCCTGGACAATAAACTGGATTACATCCGACTCCAGCAGACCGCGTGGTCTGCTGGAGTCGGATGTAATCCAGTTTATTGTAAGGGCCAAACAGCAAGGGCAAGACTTCAGAGACTGCTGCGTCTTTGTTTTCATGGAGACGTGGCTCAGGGACAGAGTTCCGGAGGCCGCCATTCAGCTGGACAGGGTTACCGTGTTTCGTGCCGACAGAAACGCAGCTCTGTGCGGTAAGACTTGCAGTGGTGGAGTGTGTGTTTATATCAACACGAAATGGTGCAAGAACACTGTGTTTGTCTCATGCTATTGCTCATCGCTAGTGGAGTTCATGACTGTTAGATGCAGACCGTTTTATTTACCACATGAATTCACCACTGTTTTAATTGTCGGAGTGTACATTCCTCCCAGCGATAATGCTGGGGAGGCACTGTGTGAACACCCCGATAGATTGTTTATTATCGCTGGAGATTTTAGCCATGCGAATCTCAGTACTGTGCTCTCTAAACTCCATCAGCAAGTGGACTTTGCAACGAGAGGCACGAACACACTGAATCTTGTTTACACAAAACATCCCTGGCGGGTATGGTGCGGAGCCCCGCCCCCATCTCGGCTTCTCAGATCACATCTCTGTTATGCTAATTACAGCATACAGACAGCTCGTCAGACGCTCTACACCGGTTCTGAAACAGGTGAAAACCTGGCCAGCAGGAGCTACTTCTGCTCTTCAAGACTGTTTTGAGTGGGCCATGTTTAGGGAGGCTGCAACCAATGGTGATTCCATCAACTTGGAGGAGTACATGTCAACAGTGACCAGCTACATCAGCAAGTGCGTTCTTCAAGACCATCTCTAAGACCATCACTACACAGACAAAACAGGGGAGAAGACAGCCTTAAGAACAGCAAGGGCCAAACTGTCCCATGCCATCAGAGAGACGAAGCATGCACACGCAAAGAAAATCCGCGACCACTTCCAGTGGAGACACCCGGCGCATGTGGCAGGGCATCCAGGCGATCACAAACTACAAGACAACATTACCTGCCTATGACCATGATGCCTCCCTCCCAGATGGGCTGAACGACTTCTATGCCCGGTTTGAGGTACAGAACAACGTGAAGGAAAGGAAGACAACCCCTCCTCTCAGTGACCAGGTGCTCTACCTCTATTACAGCTGAAGTGAGGAAAACTCTATGCAGAGTTAAACTACGGAAGTCTGCTGGACCAGAACACATTCCTGGCAGAGTGCTCAGGAAATGTTCAGAACAGCTGGCGGATGTCTTCACCGACATCTTCAACATCTCCCTGAGCAGCATCGTTGTTCCTACGTGCCTTAAGACAACAACCATCATTCCCGTGCCGAAGAAAACAGTCTGAAGTCTCCTGCCTCAATGACTATCGTCCCATCGTGCTCACGCCCATTGTGATAAAGTTCTTTGAAAGGCTCGTCATGAGGCACATTAAGACCCAGCTTCCACCCTCTCTGGACCCAATGCAGTTTGCGTATCTTCCAAACCGCTCCACGGACGATGCCATCTCCACAACCCTCCATTTCACCCTTACCCTCCTGGACAATAAGGAATCTTATGTATGAATGCTGTTCATAGACTTTAGCTCAGCAGTCAACACAATCATCCTTCTGCATCTGATCGATAAGCTGAGCCTACTGGTCCTGAACACCTCCCTCTGCACTTGGATCCTGGACTTCCTGACTGGGAGAACTCAATCAGTCCGGATCGGGCACAGCATCTCAAGCACCACCGCCTTGTGGTAGCCACTAAAACAAAGAAATAGCTTATTAGTTTAATGCCACCTGGCTGTGCACTTTATATAAACCCTAAGAGCCCACACTGCACACCCTGTCTTTGGAACAGGGGCAGACAGAATGTCTATAAAACTATAGGCTGAGGGTTAGAGGATGACACCTTGAGGAAATAACACTAACTCTATGGTTAAGTACATAAGACATGAAGAGACACTATGTTAGGCCATCTAGCCTCCTAGTAGAGGGGGCTCTAGCATTTAGGAGAGTGTTCACCACCTGTGCTGGGAGACTATGGTGTAGACTTTGATCACATTTAGCTGTTCCTGATTTGGATCTCACAAGGGGTGTCCTTCAGAAGGAGCATCCAATCCAAATTTAGTATGGCAAACAATGGAGCCACCAGCAACAGGCAAACTTTGTCAAAATTAACTCTCACTAGGGCCATTTGGAGCTGTTCTATCTTGGGATGAACTCCAGGTGATGGACTGAGTCAAACAGGTCCACCTCTGCCTTGGCAAATATTTGCTAGATCAACTCACCAGTGTGTTGTCTTGCATGTACCTGCATACACAGGGATTCAGGTGCTCCCCACCTTTATTGCGACCAGGAAATAGTTTCTGTAAATGCCACATAGGAACCCTTTTTATACCCTTTTTATTGGGTTTATTGTGCCAAAGCTGGAGCCTCCCAAACACTGACCATCATGAGGCAGATGCCATTGAAATGTGGTGACCAAGCTTAAAACTTGACTGTAAGGGGATAATAGAAAAATTTAACATGCTGCCAGGTGGTGTGAGAGTGGTGCAGACTAGTAGCTGTAACCCAGTAACCTGTTGTAGGCTAAAGCCTGAGATGCTGTAAGTGAATTAGTCAGGACCTGAAATGCCTCAGGAGCAGGAGCTGCCTACTCTGAAGCATGTTAGTTTTCACTCCCCCAGTGTTCTGTATTGTTGTAAGATTTATGATCAAACTCTTGATGGCACCCAAATGGGGATGGGTTCCCCTTTTGAGTCTGGTTCTCAAGGTTTCTTCCTCATTACGTCTAGAGGAGTTTTTCCTTGCCACAGTCACCAACTAAACTTGTCTTGACTGACTTAAAAATTCCTAGTCTAGTTGATACAGCCAAAAACTTGTCCATAGTGGGGCAGATCTAAAAGGAGGACTAAAAAGTCCAGACTGCAAATATTTAATTGGCTCTGCTGGACTATCCCTGCTACAAATGAAAATTCAGATATTGGCTGCTTGTCAGGCAGGCTAAAAAGGGCTGATTCCAGGACCTTGATTATTATTTTTAAGTTTATTATAAATTCTTAAATTTGAGGTCCATGGGACAGTAGCTAAATTCCCTAAAAATTGCCACAAAAGGTAAATTGACCACAGAATAAACAGAAGGCTAGTGTGAATGGCAGAAAAAACGAATAACCAGGAAAACTTTTAAAGTTATTTAAGCTGAATTCAAGGTCAGGGTACATCAAAATCTCATTGCTCTGTCACTTTTTTTTTAATAAAAGGAAGCTCCATAGATAAAGAATCAGTAGGACTTTACTATTAAAAGGAAAAACCAAGACTGAAATTTGAAATTTTGAAAAGAAAAAAATACATACTGGTAAGCCACATTTCTTTTGAGAGGTCATTTGGACAGTTAAAACAAAACTGGAGGGTTTTGGCAATTCACAATGTCTATATTTTCATATGCAAAAATTAAGCTTTTAAAGAAAATAACATAAGACCTACTGTAAGACATGTAGAAGGCTTGCTTCTTCTTTTTTTTGCATCTGGCATGGTGAGCCTTGAATCTGTACAGGGCACAAGTGTGTGCAACAAACTAGAAGGGTCCAATTATCTTTGTCCATGGTAATTACATTGGTTTTATTTTTTGTTTAAATATTCAGCTAAATCAAAAACACAATCTGATTTTTATTAGATACTGAATAACCAATGATGAAAGACCAATATGGATTATTATGTGTCCTTGTTGTATGAAAGTTAACGACACTGTGTAGTTGGGGACTCCAGCAAGACTCGCTATGGCAGCATAACTAAAAGGGAGATCCAGAAGGTAACACAGACATGAAAGATCTCTGGGATAAGAAATGACCCCCCCCCACACCACTGTCAACAAACCTGAACATGTGAGAGTGAGGGGACAACAGCAGACAAATATCCCAGTTCACCAAACACTCTATATACATGATCCCTACAGATCTGCTCCTTTACCTAAGAAAAATACAAGACTTGACTAAATAAATATGTTTTTAGCCTTGACTTGAACACAGAGACTGTGTCTGAGTCCCGAACACTGATTGGAAGGCTGTTCCATAACTGTGGGGCTTTATAAGAGAAAGATCTGCCCCCTGCTGTAGTCTTCATTTTTCAAGGTACCAACAAATAGCCTGCACCTTTTGATCCAAGTAGGCATGGAGGATCATATTGGTAAAGAAGTTCACTCAGGCACGAGACCATTAAGTGCTTTATATGTCAGTAGTAGTATTTTATAATCAATGCAAGATTTGGAATTGGAAGCAGTGAAGACTGATTAAAACAGGGGTGATGTGGTCATATTTTCTAGATTTAGTGAGGACTTTTGCTGCTGCATTCGGAATCTGAAGCTTATTTATGCACTTGCTAGAACACCCAGACAGTAAAGAAGTTCCAAGAAGTGTGTTTTTGTTTGTTTGTTCAACTGATTTAAAACTGAAAATATAAACATTCTTTATCTATAAAAAAAAAATGCAAAGTGTAAGTGACAATTACGTACAGCACAGCTTCTATTGTAAGATATATTGCAAAAATTGGAAAGGGGAAAGGTTTTAGTTCAACTAAATTCTATTTTTATTTCAATTTTCTTGCATTGTAAGTCCATTGTCACTGACATGCTGTCATTACCACAAGTTGTTTAATAATGTGTATAAAATTTATAAAATGTATACAAATTTTATTTTAAATATTTTATTTAACAGGATATTTATCACTTGGCACTAAACATTCCTGGCGCTCCATTTATACCAGTTTACCTTTTACATCCCTATTGACATTTTTTTAACCATAAAAATACCACATTTTAATATTACCAGTCATTGTATTTAAACATGGTTTAGCCATAGTATTAGTGCGCTATTTACAGAGACCATTATTAAATTTGTTTCTTACCTTTATTGACAGATTGTGGTAGGCTGTGATGCAGAAATCTGTGAAGATCATCATCCGGTGCTTCTACAATATAAAAAAGATGCCAGGTGGGTGAATGAAAGTTACAGTAATATAATAATTAATAGAAGAATAAACAGAGATGGAAAGACTAAGCAAGTAAGATAAGGTTACTGATTTTTTGTTGTGGATAAGACTGGCTTCAGTGGTGCCTTGTGCATTCTTACACTGAAAAGGCACAGTCATGGCAATAAGTCAAGGCAATGAGAAAAATATTTATGTCTTTATTAATCTTTCTTATACAGCGGGGCAAAAAAGTATTTAGTCAGCCACCAATTGTGCAAGTTCTTCCACTTAAAAAGATGAGAGAGGCCTGTAATTTTCATCATAAGTGCACTTCAACTATGAGAGACAAAATGAGAAAAGAAAATCCTGAAAATCACATTCTGATTTTTAAAGAATTTATTTGCAAATTATGTTGGAAAATAAGTATTTGGTCACCTACAAAAAAAAAAGCAAGATTTCTGGCTCTCATAGACCTGTAACAACTTCTTCAAGAGGCTCCTCTGTCCTCCAATTGTTACCTGTATTAATGGCACCTGTTTGAACTCGTTAATCAGTATAAAAGACACCTGTCCACAACCTCGAACATTCAGACTCCAAACTCCACTATGGCCAAGACCAAAGAGCTTCAAAGGACACCAGAAACAAAATTGTTGACCTGACACCAGGCTGGGAAGACTGAATCTGCTATAGTAAAGCAGCTTGGTGTGAAAATCAACTGTGGGTGCAATTATTAGAAAATGGAAGACATACAAGACCACTGATAATCTCCCTCGATCTGGGGCTCCACGCAAGATCTCGCCCCGTGGGGTCAAAATGATCACAAGAACGGTGAGCAAAAATCCCAGAACCCCACGGGGGGACCTAGTGAATGGCCTGCAGAGAGCTGGGACCAAATTAACAAAGGCTACCATCAGTAACACACTACGCCGCCAGGGACAAAAATCCAGCAGTGCCAGACGTGTCCCACTGCTTAAGCCAGTACATGTCCGGGCCCGTTCGAAGTTTGATAGAGAGCATTTGGATGATCCAGAAGAAGATTGGGAGAATGTCATATGGTCAGATAAAACCAAAATAGAACTTCTTGGTAAAAACTCAACTTGTCGTGTTTGGAAGAGAAAGAATGCTAAGTTTCATCCAAAGATCACCATACCTACTGTGAAGCATGGGGGTGGAAACATTATGCTTTGGGGCTGTTTTTCTGCCAAGGGAATAGGACGACTGATCCGTGTAAAGGAAAGAATGAATGGGGCCATGTATTGTGAGATTTTGAGTGAAAACCTCCTTCCATCAGCAAGGGCATTGAAGATGAAACGTTGCTGGGTCTTTCAGCATGACAATGATCCCAAACACACTGCCTGTGCAACGAAGGAGTGGCTTCGTAAGGAGCATTTCAAGGTCCTGGAGTGGCCTAGCCAGTCTTCAGATCTCAACCCCATAGAAAATATTTAGAGGAGTTGAAAATCCGTGTTGCCTAGCGCCAGCCCCAAAACATCACTGCTCAAGAGGAGATCTGCATGGAGGAATGGGCCAAACTACCAGCAACAGTGTGTAAAAACCTTGTGGAGACTTACAGAAAATTTTTGGTCTCTGTTATTGCCAACAAAGGGTATTATAACTGTAGGGTGCCCACCCAATGGCCCAACGATGGAATCCACTGGTGTGGGTGAAGGTATGCTGCTTGTTAGTCATTCTTGCACGGCTGTAAAAGATTACTTAAATGGATTGCACTTTGTTACATTTATAGAATTTTAACCTCTAATCTGACTCCAATTTATAATAAAGATTTTACTAGAATATCTCTAATTTAAGATGATCACCTTATTAGTTGTAATTCTTCTTTGATTTTAATAGATTATTCCGAACATTCCATCTTTTCAATTAATCATTCATTATGGTCCTGGAGTCGCTTAGAGCCTTGTGCTCGGCTAACGATACCTGCTCACGGATGCACATTGGCCAGTCCGAATCTTAGTCAGAGGATATAACAGTAAACTAATATTCTTTAAGTAGGCCGCTCAATGCTTGCTCATTCATTAAGAACTATTGATTTAGTTACTTGGTCATAACTTGCTAAGTCAGTGATAGCCGCTACACATGCTCACGGACACAAACTTAGTCAGAGTATTTAACAGTAAACTAATCTTCTTTAAGTAATCCGCCCAATGTTTGCTAATGCATAAAGAATACTGTATGTAGTCACTTAGTTATACCTTGCTAAATTCAGAGATAGTGCTCTATGCTACATCCGTTCATGAGCCTTCAGTTTGTACTATCGTGGTCATAGATTTGCGTTAACACCAGACTACATAATTAACTAGATATAAATGATTTCAGGAAATTATCAATAAACAAATGTCATATTTAAAACAAATAATAGAAGAAAGTTACATGCATGATCAGCATAAAACCAAATAATTTAGCAATGCAGTTTACTAAAGAATTGTTAGAGTTACTGTACCTGTCAATAGAGACACACAGAGACTGTGTGGGAAGTTCTGACTACAGAATGCTTCCCTGAGTGTTTCGCCAAATTTCTGTAAATACCCAAACCATCGTAAACACTTGTAAATGCAAAGTGATAAAACCTTTGCAAACCCTTTCTTGGGACAGGATGTAACCAAATGTCACCTAGGGTTGCTTTTCTCAGGAGCAACCCTTATGTCAGTAATTTCCCCAAACCTGAGGTCTGTTCTACTGATATGGACTGAGATCATATTTCCAATCACACTGAGACCTTTAAAATGATACATGTGAAGGTAAAATGTATACATTATGCAAGTAAAGTAGCTTGAATTCCAGGACCTTCTAAGTCATCTTTCCATGACACGGCCATCTCCCCAGGAGGTAAAGAGGGGGCTCAAGGATGGGTGACTGGGCAGCTGAACAAATGGCTTTCTCTCCTCAGATCAAATAGATCCTCTCTTCAGATTAGAAGGTTTATTGTTTTGTTGCATGGCAGTTCTCGGGGTCTGGGATCATGAACAGATCTGACCATCCGTACATAAAGTATTGAGATGAACTTTTGTTATTGACCAAATACTTATTTTCCACCATAATTTGCAAATAAATTCTTTAAAAATCAGACAATGTGTCATGCACGTACGAGGCGAAAGCGGAGCTGGGCAAAAACAGAGTTTTAATGATAGGTGCAGCAATATCCAAGGAACACACACAACCAGAAGGAAATCGGCAGCGAAAGCAGAAGTCTGTATCGAAAGTTCGTGTAGCATATAAAGATGCAAAACGGGGAATCGTGAAGGTGACAGCTAGAGTCCATAAGCACAATAACGGACGGTGATAGTGGGAAGCGGACTTGCTTATATAGGAGGGAGTCTGATGGAAGTCAGGGAGTTAGTAATCAGGCGAGGAGCTCCCAGTTGGTGGGGCATGAGCGGGTGAGAGTGCAGGGTGCTCCCTGACATAATGTGATTTTCTGGATTTTTTTTTTTTCTCATTTTGTCTCTCAAAGTTGAAGTGTACTTATGATTAAAATTACAGGCCTCTCTCATCTTTTTAAGTGGGAGAACTTGCACAATTGGTGGCTGACTAAATACTTTTTTGCCCCACTGTACATCAAGACCAACTATTATACCATTATGAAGTTTATTAAAAAAAAATTTGTTGAATTTAACTGTAGCATTAGTAAATAATTGTATACAGACATTGTTAAACATGCTATTTACTTTTAATTAACATTTGATTAACTTTTATGAGAACTGTTTCTGTGCTGTCCTATAGCAGTTTGGCTTTTCTCTATAGGTCAGACCATTGGCACTTGGTGCAGTCCGCATGCCTCCCTTCTTCTGTGAATAGTGTGGGTTGTTCGCCATTCCAGTTCCATGACTCCAGCATCTACAGCCCAGTGAACAGCTTAGTATGGACAAGAATTACTTTGCAGCTACCTGACCACATCTCCTCTGGGTATGCAGTTGGTATTTCTGTTTATTAAGAGAAAAAAAAAACATTTAATCATAATTGATGTTAAAATTGGGACAGAAGCAGAAAAAAACACAGGTAATCCATCTAGGGCATATGTGTCAAACTCAAGGCCTGTGGGCCACATCCGGCCCGATGTATAATTATATCTGGCCTGTAAGATCATTTTATATAGAACTATTATTATTGTTTTAATGGCCCGGCAATATGAAGCGCTGATAAATTAAAGTTAAAGAAGAATCTGACATTTCAGCAGACGTTTTTCAACAGAGCAAAATCACAAAGTGAAGCAGCTTCAAGAGCTACATAATGAAGGTGTGCGACAAAATGGCATAAGAGCGAAGAGAACTGAATGTTTTAATTTGTTGTTATTTTAACTTTTGCTGAAAATCACAAATATAATTTATTTTTTTTAGGGTTTTTTTGCATGTTCATATGTTGAATTTGTATAATTTTGACAGGAGATATTTTTATGGAGAGCAAAATATTTTTAAGTTATTTAAAGTATGTTTATTTTTTATAAAATGGCATAAGAGCAAAGAAATCTGATTGTTTTGATTTGTTGTTATTTTAAAGTTTACTTAAAAGCACAATTTTTATTAATTTTTTCAGGGATTTTTTGCAGTATATACAGTGAGGAAAATAAGTATTTGAACACCCTGCTATTTTGCAAGTTCTCCCACTTAGAAATCATGTCTGAAATTGTCATTATAGGTGCATGTCCATTGTGAGAGACATAATCTAAAAAACAAAATCCAGAAATCACAATATATGATTTTTAAACTATTTATTTGTATGATACAGCTGCAAATAAGTATTTGAACACCTGTCTATCAGCTAGAATTCTGACCCCCAAAGACCTGTTAGTCTGCCTTTAAAATGTCCACCTCCACTACATTTAATATCCTAAATTAGATGCACCTGTTTGAGGTCGTTAGCTGCATAAAGACACCTGTCCACCCCATACAATCAGTAAGAATCCAACTACTAACATGTCCAAGACCAAAGAGCTGTCCAAAGACACTAGAGACAAAATTGTACACCTCCACAAGGCTGTAAAGGGCTACGGGGAAATTGCCAAGCAGCTTGGTGAAAAAAAGGCCACTGTTGGAGCAATCATTAGAAAATGGAAGAAGCTAAACATGACTGTCAATCTCCCTCGGACTGGGGCCCCATGCAAGATCTCACCTCGTGGGGTCTCAATGATCCTAAGGAAGGTGAGAAATCAGCCCAGAACTACATGGGAGGAGCTGGTCAATGACCTGAAAAGAGCTGGGACCACCGTTTCCAAGGTTACTGTTGGTAATACACTAAGATGTCATGGTTTGAAATTATGCATGGCACGGAAGGTTCCCCTGCTTAAACCAGCACATGTCCAGGCACGTCTTAATTTTGCCAATGACCATTTGGATGATCCAGAGGAGTCATGGGAGAAAGTCATGTGGTCAGATGAGTCATGTGGTCAGATGAGACAATGACCCGAAGCACACAGCCAGGATAACCAAGGAGTGGCTCTGTAAGAAGCATATCAAGGTTCTGACATGGCCTAGCCAGTCTCCAGACCTAAACCCAATAGAGAATCTTTGGAGGAAGCTCAAACTCCGTGTTTCTCAGCAACAGGCCAGAAACCTGACTGATCTAGAGAAGATCTTTGTGGAGGAGTGGGCCAAAATCCCTCCCGCAGTGTGTGCAAACCTGGTGAAAAACTACAGGAAACGTTTGACCTCTGTAATTGCAAACAAAGGCTACTGTACCAAATATTAACATTGACTTTCTCAGGTGTTCAAATACTTATTTGCAACTGTATCATACAAATAAATAGTTACAAAATCATACATTGTGATTTCATACATTTTTAGATTATGTCTCCCACAGTGGACATGCACCTACAATGACAATTTCAGACCCCTCCATGATTTCTAAGTGGGAGAACTTGCAAAATAGCAGGGTGTTCAAATACTTATTTTCCTCACTGTACATATTTCTAATTTGTATAATTTTGACAGGGGATATTTTTATGAAGAGCAAAATATTTTAAGTTATTTAAAGTTTAAGTTGATTTATTCTGGAATAATATTCCTGTCTGTTTTTAATCATATTTATGTTCAAAAAACAT
Source organism: Silurus aristotelis (assembly GCF_946808225.1). Lineage (NCBI taxonomy): Eukaryota > Metazoa > Chordata > Actinopteri > Siluriformes > Siluridae > Silurus > Silurus aristotelis. The sequence continues at coordinate 18,268,540 of NC_139583.1, forward strand.
TTAGTTTTAGTGTGTTCTATAAATGTCCTGTTCGGCCCACCACCTAATGTGTGCTTTGAGTTTTGGCCCCCTGTGCAATTGAGTTTGACACCCCTGCTCTAGGGCATATTAGCAATTGTTTTTTTTTTTATCACAATTTTTAGCTTTAAAAAGTTTTAATAATATACATATATTTTTTAACAAGTATGCAAAATAACTGTGTGTCTGCAAAGATCAAGTTCAATATGGAGCTAATTAAACATACATGATAAGGGCAATGCATGTAAGATACTGTCAGGAGTCTAAATGAAGTGAAACTGTATGCATGTGTAAAAACAAGCATGCCAATGGTGTGTGTGCAACCCCATCACCACAGCAGTGAGTGGATCAAACAGCTGCTCACATGGACAGGTCACAGTCTTCTTGTGGTAGCTTGTGAACAGCTGAGTAGGCTCAGCTCAAAATCTAAACCTTCGAGTAGACCATATTTGCACATCTAGGTTCAACAGCATCTATTTAGCAATATAGAATTCTTTAAACTTTTATTGCTTTTATGGAAAAGACACCTTGTCTTCTGCTAGGATATCTGTGGGATGGCATGTCACACTCTGCATATAAAACTTTCTTTCGGATTCTCCTATTAGGGGTCGCCACAGCGGATCATCCGCATGTTTGATTTGGCACATGTTTTTACGCTGGATACACTTCCTAACGCAACCCTCCCCATTTATCCGGGCTTGGGACCGGTACTAAGGCTTGTGCAACCCAAATGGCTGGGGGATCGAACCCGGGCCGCAGCTGTTAAAGCGCCGCATCATAAACACTAGACCACCAGGGAACCTCAACTCTGCATATGTAGACACTAAATAACACAAAACAGAAAGCTAAGAATAATGATGGGCAAGGGCAAAAACCAGTGATCACAATCAGGGGATGACAAATGTGAAACTAACAGCATGGCACAATGTGCATTTATGCACTGGAATCAAGTGCAAGTGATTATTGACCAGGTCAAGTGACAATCAGGGACTGATGATAGTTGTAGTCATGTGGCTGAAGAGGTAATGACTCTGCACATATCTGGGTGTGTTGACATCCTCCATGTAAAACAACTGATAATTGCCATACATCACACAGAAAAAAAATAAATAGCAGCACCCACAGTGGTGCAAAAAGAGAGAGTCACATCCTTAGTTGAGCAGTTAGACATAGCAATGTCCTCAGCCAAGCAGGAAGAGGTAGTGATATTGTCAGTTTATATAAATAACAGAGTAATGTTTGCAGCTGAGCAAAGAGGAAGAAAAACTTCTATTGCAGAGCAAGAAGAAGTGACATTTGCCTGTCAAATCCAAGATTCACTTTAATTCGGTAGAGTTAACTTCAATATAATTACATTTACAGTGAGGAAAATAAGTATTTGAACACCATGCTATTTTGCAAGTTCTCCCACTTAGAAATCATGGAGGGGTCTGAAATTGTCATCGTAGGTGCATGTCCACTGTGAGAGACATAATCTAAAAAAAAAAATCCAGAAATCACAATGTATGATTTTTTAACTATTTATTTGTATGATACAGCTGCAAATAAGTATTTGAACACCTGAGAAAGTCAATGTTAATATTTGGTACAGTAGCCTTTGTTTCCAATTACAGAGGTCAAACGTTTCCTGTAGTTTTTCTCCAGGTTTGCACACACTGCAGGAGGGATTTTGGCCCACTCCTCCACACAGATCTTCTCTAGATCAGTCAGGTTTCTGGCCTGTCACTGAGAAACACGGAGTTTGAGCTCCCTCCAAAGATTCTCTATTGGGTTTAGGTCTGGCTAGGCCACGCCAGAACCTTGATATGCTTCTTACAGAGCCACTCCTTGGTTATCCTGGCTGTGTGCTTTGGGTCATTGTCATGTTGGAAGACCCAGCCACGACCCATCTTCAATGCTCTAACTGAGGAAAGGAGGTTGTTCCCCAAAATCTCGCAATACATGGCCCCGGTCATCCTCTCCTTAATACAGTGCAGTCGCCCTGTCCCATGTGCAGAAAAACACCCCCAAAGCATGATGCTACCACCCCCATGCTTCACAGTAGGGATGGTGTTCCTGGGATGGTACTCATCATTCTTCTTCCTCCAAACACGTTTAGTGGAATTATGACCCAAAAGTTTTATTTTGGTCTCATCTGACCACATGACTTTCTCCCATGACTCCTCTGGATCATCCAAATAGTCATTGGCAAACTTAAGACATGCCTGGACATGTGCTGGTTTAAGGACCTTCCGTGCCATGCATGATTTCAAACCATGACGTCTTAGTGTATTACCAACAGTAACCTTAAAAACGGTGGTCCCAGCTCTTTCCAGGTCATTGACCAGCTCCTCCCGTGTAGTTCTGGGCTAATTTCTCACGTTCCTTAGGATCATTGAGACCCCACGAGGTGAGATCTTGCATGGAGCCCCAGTCCGAGGTTGATTGACAGTCATGTTTAGCTTCTTCAATTTTCCAATGATTGCTCCAACAGTGGACCTTTTTTCACCAAGCTGCTTGGCAATTTCCCCATAGCCCTTTCCAGCCTTGTGGAGGTGTACAATTTTGTCTCTAGTGTCTTTGGACAGCTCTTTGGTCTTGGCCATGTTAGTAGTTGGATTCTTACTGATTGTATGGGGTGGACAGGTGTCTTTATGCAGCTAACGACCTCAAACAGGTTCATCTAATTTAGGATAATAAATGTAGTGCAGGTGGACATTTTAAAGGCAGACTAACAGGACTTTGAGGGTCAGAATTCTAGCTGATAGACAGGTGTTCAAATACTTATTTGCAGCTGTATCATACAAATAAATAGTTTAAAAATCATATATTGTGATTTCTTGATTTTTTTCTTTTAGATTATGTCTTCCACAGTGGACATGCACCTACAATGACAATTTCAGACATGATTTCTAAGTGGGAGAACTTGCAAAATAGCAGGGTGTTCAAATACTTATTTTCCTCACTGTATATAATGCTTTTAACAATGAACATTGTCCCCCGTACGGCATGTAAGTCCCCCACTCTCTTGAGAGATGTTAAGACCACCAGAATAGCCTGCTTAGGGTCAGCAGCTCATCTGGGGCTGACTCCAAGGGTTCAAATGTGGCTTATGTTAACCCCTATCAGCACTATGGCAAAGTCACAGGATGAAAACTTGGCTGGACAGGAAGGCCTTAGCCAGCTGTCCACAGGCATAAAATGGGAGACGAACAGGTATATTCTTACTGACAAACCATCAATAAGGTGCATGCTCACCACAGATTGTTGCTGCATAAACCTTAAGCATTGTGTGGGCTTCATCCACTGAAAGGTAATTTGTATTTTAACACTGAACCAAACAATGCACTGGACTCAGCTGCTGCTGTAAGCACCATGATTAAAAGAGTTGCTATTTTAAGGAATATCGCCTCCACCTCACTGGCTGGGGATGAGGCACTGTGCCCTCTGCCTGAGACAGCAGATCCTCCAGGAGGATCCACCAGATCTGAGAACCAAACTTGGGACGGCCAATGTGGAGCCATCAGCAACAAGCAAACCTTTTTTAGCTTAACCCTTGTTAGGACTGCTTAAAGCTGGGGGATAGACATATAGACATGCTTTCAGCCAGTGTTTCACGGCCTTAAGTACAGCCATGGATTCTAGACAATGGCAGATAATGCCAGATGGGGTAAGAAGACAAAAAGCTGGTTGGCCCTCAAAGTCTGCACCCCAGCCTGTGGAGAGGCATCTGTGGAGACCTTGATCTGTTAGTGGACTGCTCCTAGTGGGATACCCAAAGTCAGAAAATGGGGTAATTTCCACAACAAGAGGGCTGAAAGGGCCCTGTGTGTCAATATTGTCTGCAGAGAAGGATGGCTGTGGGTGAACGCTCCTGCCCTAGTCTCATGTAGAGCAAATCTAATGGGATTACCTGGGACACCATGGCCATAAGATCTGGGAGCCTGAGGAATAGGCTTGCTTTGCCCAAGGTAATTGGCAAAATATGTAATTCAACAAATTAATGTCCTGGAAGCTCAACAGAGCCAGGCCTTCTTTCAAAAATTTTGTTAAAGTAAGCTGATGGGGCTAAACCAAAGGGAAGAACTCTATATTGTGAGGAGGACACCACTGACATGTGTTCAACAAGCTCAAAACTGGAGGGTGTACCCATCCCCTCTGATCCATAAAATAAAAAGATAAACCTGGAAGAAGTTGCCATGTTTCCAGGTGATGGGAAAGCAGACTGGTGTCCGTGACCAAGCATGCACTCATGGGCCATAGTTTAAGATGCTGTGGGGTCGGCTGCATTGGTTCGGGCCCTAAAATGCCTTGTCAGCAGGGACTGCCTTTTATGAAGCACACCTAAGTCACTGTTTCCTACAGGAGAGGATGTCAGGACTTCTGCTATGATGCTGACTGTCTTCTTCTTCTTCTTCTTTCGGCTGCTCCCATTAGGGGTCGCCACAGCGGATCATCCGTCTCCATACCACCCTGTCCTCTACATCTGCCTCTTTCACACCAACTACCTGCATGTCTTCCCTCACCACATCCATGAACCTCCTTCTTGGCCTTCCTCTTTTCCTCCTACCTGGTGGCTCCATCTTCAGCATTTTTCTACCAATATAATTCGTGTCCCTTCTCTGCACATGTCCAAACCATCTCAATCTCGCCTCCCTCACCTTGTCACCAAAACATCCTACATGTGCTGTCCCTCTAATAAACTCATTTCTAATCTTGTCCATCCTCGTCACTCCCAACGAAAACCTTAACATCTTCAGCTCTGCTACCTCCAGCTCCATCTCCTGTCTTTTACTCAATGCCACTGTCTCTAATCCATACAACATCGCAGGTCTCACCACAGTCCTATAAACTTTCCCTTTCATTCTTGCAGATACCATACTATCACAAATCACTCCTGTCACTCTTCTCCACCCACTCCACCCTGCCTGCACTCTTTTCTTTACTTCTCTAACACACTCTCCATTACTTTGCACTGTTGACCCCAGGTACCTGAACTCCTCCACCTTCTCCACCTCTTCTCCCTGCAACCGCATCACTCCACTTCCCTCCCTCTCATTCACACACATGTACTCTGTCTTACTCCTACTGACTTTCATTCCCCTTCTCTCAAGCGCATACCTCCACCTCTCCAGGCTCTTCTCAACCTGCTCTCTACTCCCACCACAAATCACAATATCATCTGCAAACATCATAGTCCAGGGAGACTCCTGTCTGACCTCGTCCGTCAACCTGTCCATCACCACTGCAAACAGGAAAGGGCTCAGGGCCGATCCTTGATGCAGTCCAACCTTCACCCTGAACCAGTCTGTCGTACCTACTGCACACTTCACTGCCGTCACACTGTCCTCATACATGTCCTGCACCACCCTCACATACTTCTCTGACACACCTGACTTCCTCATACAATACCACAACTCCTCTCTCGGCACCCTGTCGTACGCTTTCTCTAAATCCACAAATACACAATGCAGCTCCTTCTGTCCTTCTCTATACTTCTCCATCAACATCCTCAAAGCAAATAAGGCATCTGTGGTGCTCTTCCTCGGCATGAAACCATACTGTTGCTCACAGATGGTCACCTCTTCTCTCAGCCTGGCTTCCACTACTCTTTCCCATAACTTCATGGTGTGACTGATCAACTTAATTCCCCTGTAGTTACTGCAGGTCTGCACATCTCCCTTATGTTTAAAGATCGGTACCAGCACACTCCTTCTCCATTCCTCAGGCATCCTCTCCCCTTCCAGAATCCTGTTAAACAATCTGGTTAAAAACTCCACTGCCATCTCTCCTAAACATCTCCACGCTTCTACTGGTATGTCCTCTGGTCCAACCGACTTTCCATTCTTCATCTTCTTAATCGCTGCTCTCACTTCCTCCTTACTAATCCTATCTACATCCTGCTTCACCAACTCCACATCCTCCAACCTTCTCTCTCTCTGATTTTCCTCATTCATCAGCTGCTCAAAATACTCCCTCCATCTTCTCAACACACTCTCCTCATTAGTCAACACATTTCCCTCTCCATCCTTTATTGCTCTAACTTGCAGTACATCCTTCCCAGCTCGGTCCCTCTGCCTGGCCAATCGGTACAAATCCTTTTCTCCTTCCTTAGTGTCCAACCTCTTATACAGCTCCTCATATGCCTTTTCCTTGGCTTTCGCCACATCCCTTTTTACCTGCTGCCGCATCTCCTTGTACTCCTGCCTACTTTTCTCATCACTCTGTCGATCCCACTTCTGTTTTGCCAACCTCTTTCCCCTAATGCTCTCCTGCACTTCCTCATTCCACCACCACGTCTCCTTGTCTTGCTTTCTATTTCCAGATGTCACACCAAGTACTTTTCTAGCTGCCTCCCTCATCGCTCCTGCAGTAGTTGCCCAATCATCCAGCACCTCTTCACCACCACCAAGCCCCTGTCTGACCTCTTCCCTGAACCTCACACTACACTCTTCCTCCTTCAGTTTCCACCATCTTATTCTTCTTTCAATCCTTACTTTCCTCCTCTTCTTTTTCGCCTCCAAAACCATCCTACAGACCACCATCCGATGCTGTCTAGCTACACTGTCCCCCACCAACACCTTACAGTCTCCAATCTCCTTCAGGTTGCATCTCCTACACAGAACATAATCCACCTGTGTGCACCTTCCTCCACTCTTATACGTCACCCTATGATCCTCCTTCTTCTTAAAATACGTGTTAGCCACTGCCATTTCCATCCTTTTAGCAAAATCTACCACCATCTGCCCTTCCACATTCCTCTCCTTGAAACCATACCTACCCATCACCTCCTCATCACCTCTGTTCCCTTCACCTACATGCCCATTAAAGTCTGCCCCAATCACCAATCGTTCTTTCCTAGGTACACCATCTACCACTTCATCTAATTCACTCCAGAATCTTTCCTTCTCCTCCATCTCACAGCCAACTTGTGGAGCATAGGCACTGATGACATTTATCATCATCCCTTCAACCTCCACCTTCACGATCATCACCCTATCAGAAACTCTCTTCACCTCCACTACACTCTTACTGTACTCTTCCTTCAGAATCACCCCTACACCATTTCTCTTTCCATCCACACCATGATAAAACAGTTTAAACCCACCTCCAATGTTCCTGGCCTTACTCCCTTTCCACTTGGTCTCCTGAACACACAGCATATCTACCTTTCTCCTCTCCATCATATCAGCTATCTCTCTCCCTTTACCCGTCATAGTACCAACATTTAAAGTACCAACCCGAACCTCTACTCTCCTACACTGCTCCTTTTCCCGCCGTCTCTGTAGACGTCTTCCTCCTCTCCTTCTCCTCCTTCGGCCAACAGTAGCCCAATTTCCACCGGTACCCTGTCGGCTAACGATACCTGTGGCGGTCGTTGTTAACCCGGGCCTCGACCGATCCGGTATGAAATTCTCATTTGTGATCCACATATTTGATTTGGCACATGTTTTACGCTGGATGCCCTTCCTAACGCAACCCTCCCCATTTACCCGGGCTTGGGACCGGCACTAAGAGTGCACTGGCTTGTGCCCCCCTAATGGCTGGGTTTGCTATAATGCTGACTGTGAGAAGCTAATAACAAGTCTTTGGTGACAGAAGTAGGTGGGCTACAAAGAGTTAGATGATGGCTCTGCAAGCAATAAGATGACAAAATGGCGTCAAATGCTCTGCCACAGCTCGAAACTTGTTGATGACGTAGGAGACAGCATCAACGTAAAGTCTGGATTGTGATACTGACACATTGAGTATGAAGGACTTACCTTATCCTTGTAATCTGTAAGGTTAAGCCAGCAATTCCTGCTCCATCATCCCCACTACGAATAAAAAATCAGGGTATGTTAGGCTAGCCAAAAAGAGCTGATTATAGGACACAAATAACCCATTATGGAGAGAGAATTAATGTTACTTGCTCTGAGCTGCTTTCTTGGCTTTAGGCTATTCTATAGAAAGCTTTTGCAAGGCATGCATATCATCAATCAGTTCTTCATAGGCAACTGACTGGTGTGTCTCTTTGGTGCTATATTTTTTTTTTGTGAAAGCTGTTCTATATCGAATTCTTAAGAAAAAGATGCGAGATATGCGTGAGAGAGATATTTCATCCATCATGGAGTGAGCCACTAGAGTAAAATGCAGCTCTGTTTGCAGGCGGTCTTCTCTTCAAGCTTTAATGCTTCTGTGAGCTCAAAATTCGCACTACATTATCTAAGTTCATGTGTTGCCTCAGAGCAATGAAAGGCAGTTGCTTTACTTCCTACTCTTCAGAAAAAATGCTAGGTAGGAGCTCAGTGTTCTCATCCTATGCTTCTCACAAAGCACACAATTAGAAATGTCCTTAAGTGCTAACTGCATAAAGAATACAATCACACTCTTGATGTCACCCAAATAAGGATGGGTTCCCCTTTTGAGTCTGGTTCTTCTCTAGGTTTCTTCCTCATATCATGTAAGGGAGTTTTTCCTTGCCACAGTTACCATTGCTTGCTCATCAGGGGTAAATATACATCGTTGACCTTAACTCTTAAATATTGTAAAGGTGCTTTGAGACAATGTCTGTTGTAAAAAGCACTATAGAAATAGACTTGACATGACATGACGTGATGCAGTCTGAAACACCTAACACACAGATCATGCTCTTATGTCAGTGTGGACTCTGCAATTTCTGAAAGACCTGCTTGGTTTCAGTTTAGAAATACAGTAAAACCCTGTTGTATGTGCAACTAATAGTACGAGCAAACGTAGATACGAGCGACCCTGCTGCAAAATTTAACGAGCAAATTTCGAAGGCACGAGCAAACCCACGCTGCCGGTTCCCCGCATTCGGCGGAGGGTAACATCAGTCGCTTAGTTGATGATGTATCGCTCGGTCGCGCTAGTTTTTCAGTGCAGCAAAAAAAAACAGTGATGGTGCTGTGAAAACGAAAGTAAATAGAATTACCATTAAAACCAAGAAGGTTACGAGTGTGGAGTGCGTCTCAGACTCGCAATCAACCACTATCACATGGGGTTAGGGTTAAATGATGTTTACATTACAGTAATTTGTGGTGTATTTGTTTGTAAAAATAGGCTACAAATACTTTTTAAGTGCAGAAATAAGCGATCAAATAATGTTTCGGAACAGATTAAATCGCTTTTACATTAATTCCTATGGGGAAAATTAGTTCGAACGTACGAGCAAATGGACCTACGAGCAATTTTCAAGAACGAATTATGCTAGTCCAACGGGGTTTTACTGTAACTTGTTTTCAGTATGCACAGGCCACATGCTTCTCATCAGCCAATAATTTGCATTGTATTAATTTTGCTTCAAACACTCATCACAATCAAGGTTTTGCCATAGTGTCAGCTACTGATGCAGCATTAAGTAAACCTATGGAAGTGTACACCTGAGAATGTGGTGTAGCGAATTTAGCTCGCAAAGAAAAGGGAATGTTTATAAATAATTATAACGGGTTATAGTTACTCCTAAATATTTAAATTAAGTTGAATTGACGGTGATGGAATTAACGTTACACTTATTGGTCTGTTTGTCCGGCGAACAGACAGTATAATTTTATATTAATTCTATTAAAAAAGGTATCTTCCCGGCAGAGAAAGACGCAACCCCCCTTTACTTTATACAGGAAAATTAATAGAGCATGTAGTTCAGATCGAATGTTGCATGTTCCTGAAAAATGTGAGCGGCACTCAGAGACAATCACTTATGAAAAACACGGCGTTTAATGAATGAGACAAACACAACATAAAACTAACTACACAAAAAAAAGATATAAAGAAAATAAAAATGAAAATAAAAATGAACAAAAAATTAAAAATAGGAAAAGGAGGTAGAAAAGGGGAAAAAAGAAAAGAGAGAAAGAAAGTAAAGGAAGGGCAAGCTTAAGCTTCAAAATTAATCTCATCCTAACTAAGGAATCGTCACGGAAATTTAAATTCACCTTAATATTAAGGGGTTTCAAACTTAACACGCATCTAAATTGGTTGGTAAACCAGTTACTTGCATTGACTTGTTGCACAAGAGTCCGGATGGGGTAGACAAAAGAATCTTGGACGAGTCAGTTAGGATGAAGTCAGATGTTCTTCCAGCTTGTCCTGAAGATCAGAGCAGTTGTTGTTCTTGAAGATAAAGCTTGCTGAAAGATCTCAAAAGCTGAAAGATCTCAAAAGAGATTTGAGATTTTGTCCCGAAGAGTCACTGCTGGGCTGTTCTAAGTGTCCGACTCTCTGGGCCTTCGGGTCCCGGGGGTCCGAGCCTTTCCAGTCGAGCCGAGTGAGCGAGCTTGCTTTATTTGACTCAACCTTGATTAGTTGGGTTCAAGATGTTTTAAAGTCCTGAACCCCACCCATCTTTGGGGGGATGGCCAATGCTATGGCCTGAAATTTTGGAGGGAAAAACTCCCTTTGTTCATGTGTTTGTGGGCATGTTTTCCAGGTTATACTCACTTTGGAGAACTTAAAAGTTTTATCCAAAGTGTATCAATTCAATTCAATTTTCAATTCATTTTTATTTGTATACCGCTTTTAACAATGAACATTGTCTTAAAGCAGCTTTACACAGACAATGTGGTGATTAAAAGTAAATATGTTCTTTGTAAGTAAGTTTGTCCCTGATGAGCAACTGTGGCAAGGAAAAACTCCCCGAGATGGCATAAGGAAGAAACCTTGAGAGGAACCAGACTCAAGAGGGAACCCATCCTCATCTGGGTTGCATCAAATGTCCATTTGAAGCAGATATACAATGTTGCGGGGTACAGTGTTGATGATCAGAAGCGAACTGTATTCCTGAGTCAGTGTAGGAGACTGTTGACATTAACTACAGTCCAATCCATCCTCAAAGTGCCCGTTCTTACTCCGGAATTTCATGGAACCACCCAAGGCGTTGATGAGAACCCATCCCAAGCTGCACAGAGTGGCCTCCAGTCGAAGAGCCTGGACGATATGGGAAGATCCACGGAGGGGAGAGGGGCAGGAACAGTGGTCACTGGAGCCTCAGGAGCATGTTTAACTCGACCGAGAGAAAGAGAGAGAGAGAGAAGAGAGAGAAAGAGAGAGAGGAAGAGAAGGATATGGATTATCAAGTGTCCTTATTGTTGTATGAAAGTTAATGTCACTGTGCAGTTTGAACTCCGGCAAGACTCGCTATTGCAGCATAACTAAAAGGGAGAACCAGAAGGTAACACAGACATGAGGGATCTCTGGAATAAGAGACGACCCACCACACCAAACCTGAGTGAATGTGTGAATGTGAGTGGACGACAGCATACAAATATCCCAGTTCACCAAACACTCTATATCCATGTTTTCTCCAGATCTGAGCCTTTACCTAAGAAAAAAAAAATTACTGATCAAAGGCTTGACCAAATAAATAGGTTTTCAACCTCAACTTGAACACTGAGCCTGTGTCTGAGTCCCGAACACTGGTTGGAAGGCTGTTCCATAACTGTGGCGCTTTATAAGAGAAAGATCTGCCCCTGCTGTAGTCTTCATTATTTGAGGAACCAACAGATAGCCTGCACCTTTTGATCTAAGTAGGCGTGGAGGATCATACTGGTACAGAAGTTCACTCAGATACTGCGGTGCAAGACCGTTAAGTGCTTTATACGTCAGTAGTAGTATTTTATAATCAATGCGAGATTTGATTGGGAGCAAGTGTAGACTGATTAAAACAGGGGTGATGTGGTCATATTTCCTAGATCTAGTGAGGACTCTTGCTGCTGCATTCTAAACTAACTGAAGCTTATTTATGCACTTATTTGCACATCCAGACAGTAAACCGTTACAGTAGTCTAATCTAGAAGTAACAAAAGCATGAACTAATTTTTCTGCATCCTGTAACAACATCATATTTCTAATTTTAGCAATATTTCTAAGGTGAAAGAAGGCGATCCTGGTAATATTATTCACGTGAGCCTCAAAGGAAAGACTAGGGTCAATAATCACACCAAGGTCTTCGAAAGCCATACATGCTGAAACAGAAACACCATCCAAAGATGCTACGTAATCGGAAAGTTTACTTCTAGCTGCATGTGGTCCTAGTAAAAGTACTTCCGTCTTATCTGAGTTGAGCAGAAGAAAGTTATCAAGCATCCACTGTCTAATGTCCTTTACATACTTCTCAACATTGTTAAGCTGATCTCTCTCATCTGGCTTTGCTAAAATATACAACTGTGTATCATTAGCATAGCAATGGAAGCGAATCCCATGTTTTTGAATAATTTCACCAAGAGGCAGCAGATATAAAGAGAATGTGGAGAACTCACCATTTACATCAACAAACTGATAGCGATCAGTCAAATAAGACCTAAGCCAAAAGAGAGCTGTTCCCTTTATTCCAACAACGTTCTCAAGTCCAGCAAGTAGTGTAGTGTGATCAATGGTGTCAAAAGCTGCACTAAGGTCGAGCAAAACAAGTAAGGAGACAAAATAACAGAGGCCAATAACAGGTCATTTACCACCCTAACTAGCGCAGTCTCTGTGCTATGATGAGGCCGAAATCCTGACTGATACATTTCAAAAATGTTATTCATAAGTAGGTGTGAGCATAACTGCTGTGCTACAACCTTTTCTTTTGGATATAAAGGGGAGATTTAATATTGGTCTGTAGTTGGACAGCTGACATAAGTCAAGGTCAGGTTTCTTAATTAGGGGGTGGATAACTACCAGTTTGAAGGATTTTGGTACATAAACAGTGCTAATGGAATAGTATATTATTTTTAAAACAGGTTCAATTACTTTTGGAGTTATCTGTTTAAAGAAACTTGTAGGCAAGGGATCGAGAATGCAGGTTGATGATTTTGATGAGGAAATTAATTAAATTAAGTCATTCTCATGAATAGAAGTGAAGCTTTGTAGTTGATTGCCTGCTATAATTACGCTGCTGTCTACAGGGTTACTTATAAAATAATTTGGATTTATATTAATTGTCTGGATTTCTTGCCAGATGTTTTAAATTTTATTATTAAAAAAGTTCATGAAATCATTACTACCTAATGATGGTGTGCATGTTAGTGCAGTGCATTTATTCCCTGTTAATTTTGCTACCGTGCTGAATAAAAATCTAGGATTATGCTTGTTATTTTCTATGAGGGTGGAGAATTATGCTGATCTAGCAGCACTAAGAGATTTTCTATAATCTAGGAGGCTCTCCATCCATGCTATTTGAAATACTGTTAATTTTGTTTGATGCCATTTACGTTCTAATTTTCGAGTGGTCTGTTTTAAGGTGCGTGTATGATCATTATACCACTGTGCTAATTTTTTCTCCCTGATCATTTTGGTCTTAAGGGGAACTACATCATCTAGAGTATAACGTAACGTTGATTCTAAGTTTTCAGTGGCCCAGTCGAGCTCTGCGGGGTCAGACGGAGATCTATCTAATATCGTAATTTCTGGAAGATTATTGATAAAACGGGCTGCTGTAGCTGACCTGAATGTACGCTTAACACGGTAACGTGGTGAGGTAGTAATGCAATGACTGAGGCAGATTTTAAAAGAGATGAGATAATGCTCTGAAATAGCTTCAGACTGTGGAATTATGACTACGTTTTTTTACTTTTAATCCAAATGTTAACAACAAATCGAGAGTGTGTCCACCACTATGAGTGGGTCCTATAACATTCTGATTAATTCCAACTGACTTTAGAATGGACACAACTGCTGCACTTAAGGAGTCTTCCTGATTATCAAAATGAATATTACAGTCACCAATAATTAATGCTTTGTCTAAAGAAGTAGCTTAATTTGTGATGAAATCTGCAAATTCTATGAGAAAATCAGAATAGGGCCCTGGGGGTCTATAAATAATAATTAATGGAATTGACTGACTGGACCTGCTTTCGGACACTGAATAAATGTTTTACATTTGTGTTTAGTCTTTTGTGTGACGTTTAGATTATTATTATAAATAGCTGCGACTCCGCCTCCTCTGCCATTTAGATGGGGTTGGTGTATGTAACTATACCCAGGAGGACTCGCTTCATTTAATGCTACATATTCATTCGGTTTAATCCACGTTTCTGCCAAACACATTATATTAAACTGCTGGTCTGTAATAATTTAGTTTATAGTAAGCGCTTTCGATGTGAGAGATCTAATATTCAACAATCCTATTTTTAGATCAGAGGTGCTGGCTATGCGTTCAGTCCTATTTAATTTAATGTTAATCAGGTTACTAAAACAGACTTTCTGATAATTCCTATATTTTGGTTTCGCTCGGGGGACAGACACAGTCTCAACATGGTGGCTCCTGAGTGACGACTCTGTGCAGCTAGCGGACGGTCGGTTTAGCCTGTCTGTCTGCTCCCTGGCCTTGGCTCTAGACAGTCACTTGTTAACTAGCGCTGTTCTGAGACTATGACCTATATTACAAAAAATGAGAGCAGCACCTTTCCGAGTGGGATGGATACCGTCCCACCCTAACAGGCCAGCCTTCCCCTTAAAAATACTCCAATTAATAATGAAGCTCACATTGTTTTTGGAGCACCACTCGGACATCCAGCAGTTCAGCTGTTCGGCTACATCGCCACGTCGCACTGGGATGGGGCCAGAGCATGTTACTGCATCGGGCATTGCCTTCGCTAATTTACACACCTCTATAATATTACTCTTAGTGACCTCTGACTGTTGAAGGCGTATATCATTAGCTCCTGTGTGAAAAACTATCTTAGATAACCTGTGCTTTCCTAAGAATCTAAGCTGACCTGCTATGTCCGGCGCCCTGGCTCCCGGTATACACATAACCTGTGCTGCTGGTGCCCCTAAAGGTCTAGCTAATTTCACGTGCCTCAGAATGGAGTCTCCTAAAACCAGAGCTCTTTCAGGTTTCTCAGCGGGTGCTTCACTGAGGAGAGCAAACCTGTTGGACACGTGAAGTGGAGAGGAATGGTGCTCCTGTGGGCAAGCCTTAGCGTTAGCTTTGGCTTTGCGAGGGCTTTAATGCCAGAGTCGGGGGAATATTAACTCCACCTAGGGCATCCAGACTTTCCCCTGCAGAACCTGGACTGCTCTCGCACTCACTACTTCTCTCTAGACTCTGGATGCGCTCCTCTGATGCTAAGATCTTCTCCATCAAAGAGCAAACTAGCTTACACGTCTCACAGATAAAATTATCGCTAACAACGGAGAAAGACTGACTAAACATGTCACACTTCACATACTGAATGAACTGGATGTTCGCCATAGAGAAATTACGTACCCTAATGTGATTACTGTAGTGTGTGTTCGTAGTTCTGGTGAATGTCCTCCGCTCACTGCTTTCAAACCCTCAAACAGGGAAAAAGGCGCTCTTCCGAAAGCAAAAATAGACGAGACGGAGCCAACGGAAAGTGAAGGATGCAGTATCAAGACAGTATGGTACATTTCATGATCGAATAAAATGCACCAATGTTTGAAAAATAAAGAACAGATAATTTTGCGGTCATTTGGATACTAAACATGAAGAGAAATTACAGCATTAGAACAGGGGTAAATTAACATACAGAGATCAGTAATTAAAGTATAACTGATGTTAATACAATGTTGTATTCTGATGTATACAATGCACCCTTGTTAGGAAAGAAAGAATAAAGTAAAGATAATTTTAAATCAACTTTGAAATCAAAAAGAAGAGACACCATCTAAACAGGGGTATATTACTAAACCTTTTAAAGTGTAACTATTATTGAGGTAAAATTAAACACTTGCTTTATTTATGGGAGAATATACAAACAAGATGTATGTTTGTGTCATGTGAAGTGGGGCATTCTATTTATTAGTTAATTAGTAAAAGGATGCTCACTTTTGGTGTGTGTGTGTGTGTGTGTGTGTGTGTGTGTGTGTGTGTGTGTGTGTGTGTGTCACAAACAGACGTGCTGGGGCTGAGTTCCCGAGAGTGAATTGTTTTATGGTTTGAGTGTCCCTGTGAATTCAACCAGAGAGGCCAGGGGATTATCCAGCTCTCGGGGTGGTGTGTGTGTGTGTGTGTGTGTGTGTGTGTGTGTGTGTGTGTGTGTGTGTGTGTGTGTGTGTGTGTGTGTAAGGTATAGGGACTGGCTTGTGTCTTCCGGGGTGGGGGTGTGACACTGTGGAATGCAGACGCTCAATAAAATTGTAAGCCGGGTTGCTAATTTTTTGATTGAAGAGCAGATGTCGAAGGTTAAAAGGGATGCCTGGGACATGAAATCTAAATGACCTGTGCCAGAAGCTACATACCTCCCTTTTGGAGGCCGAAGTTTCTGATGAAGGGAAACTTCGTCATCCAACAGTTATGAAAGTCGGGTGGTAGGTGGTTCATGGTGGTCCGAACGCTGGTGGATCATGGTGGCTTAATGGTGTTTGCTTCTAGTTTCTCTCAGCCCTTGGTTTCTCAGGCTGAGGGTTGAGCTTAGTGAAGTTTAACATTGTTTCTGACTAAGTCCTACATCCCTGATGGTTTTGCTTTAAGGTGCGGAGTAGAGTAGCGGTGCACCTGTTCATTGACCCTTGCCATCCATTGATTCTTTCCAACAGGAATAGGGTAAGGCCAAGGTTCAGTGCGTACCCGATGGCTGTGGAGCTGGAAAGCACCATGTAGGTAGTGGCCCAGGATCGGGTAAAAGGGAAGTTGCTTGGTATCAGCAGTCGAGACAGTGCTGATGCTGGATCTATGATGATCACAAATTGTTCTGTATTGTTGAAAGATTTATGATCAAACTCGATGTCTCCCATATGAGGATGGGTTCCCCTTTGAGTCTGGTTCCTCTCAAGGTTTCTTCCTCATATCATCTAAGGGAGTTTTTCCTTGCCACTGTTGCCACGGCTTTCTCATCAGGGACAAATGCACACCATTCACCTTCACTGTTGTTTTCTGTAAAGCTGCTTTGAGACAATGTCTGTTGTGAAAAGCGCTATACAAATAAACTTGAGTTGACTTGCTTGGAGGGCCGATTGGAGTGATGTTGATTGTTTACACAGCCCCCCACCGCCCCCTTTCTCAATTCTCAGTCCTAATTCAGAATCCAGAGTGAGATGGTGACTGGAAGGAGCGGTTCTTTGAGAATTCCCCCACCCTGGAGGCATCCTGAGTAGGGGTTCTCACCCCCTCTTTTGGATCTGAGAATTCATGGGCTAAGGGGCATTATTCGGCTGGTTAAGGGAAATTCTGTGGTGTGCCTTTCCCTTAGTTCAGTCTCTGCTTTTATTAACAGAGAATCAGCTCCTTGGAGTTTCTCACCAAGCTCCTTTCTGGTGTCCCTTTTTCGCAGCTCTCGGCATGCGGTTTCTACACGGAGATTAGTCAGGGCCTTTTGTAGTTTATCCTTTACCTCCTGCAGCTCTGGGTCTTTATCATCTGCCGTACTGTACTGTTTTTGCGTCTCTGCCACTAGCAGGTCCAGCTGACCGCGAGCACATGCTGGGTTTTTCTGAGCCTCCTCAACTTGGATCCTCTGTGCTGATGATTGAAGGTTGAGGGAAAACCTAATGCTCTTTGGGGTTTTGCCTGAGGTTGACAATGCATAGAGACTTGACTTGTAGTACTCAGGGCATAGGTGTCTCGACCCAGTCTCAGTCGGTGCCAGGGAAATAGCTGGATGGGTGGCTTCGCTCGTGGTGATGCAACCTTCCTTCCCTGACCCGGTAAAAGGGGAAGTGCTACAAAGGTTAAATCTAAATAGCCGAACACTTAAATTTAAATTTAACTTCACCCTTTGTTTAAAATTCAATTTAAAATAAGTGAAAGGAAGTGGGAAGAAAATAAATGAGCAGGAAGAAAAAAATTTAAAATAAAAATAAGTTACTAATAATAGTAATAAAACAAAACAGAACAAAACAAAAACAAACAAAAATTTATAGTAATCATAATAATGATAATTAAATAAATAAATAATAATAAAAAAAAGGAACAACAACAAAAACCAGGAGGCAAAGAGAGAGAGAGAGAGAGAGAGAGAGAGAGAGAGAGAGAGAGAGAGAGAGAGAGAGAGTTCACACACTGAAGTTAGGGATTAGAAGGGGGATGTTTGCAAAAGTGCTAGACAATTAAACAGCCTGTCCCCTGGTGTTTATCTGAAAGTGTTTTGCCCTAAATCACTTCAATAGTGTTGGTGATTGATAACGTTTGGTGTAGGACTATTCTCGACCCTTTGTACGGTGTGATGCTGTCCCAAACAGATTTTAAAGTTTTGTGTCATTAGGCAGGGTTCCTTTGCTGTATCTACAGATAGATACCCCAGATAAGGTCTTTAGAAGACGATATGAGGAACGTCTCTTAAAATCAAGCTTTATCAAAATGAGGGATGATTTCTTCATTTCAACAGATCCTTAGAGTTTGTGCCCTTAACGGCACAAAGTAGTAAGGCAGGATTGCTTCGCTGCATTCACAAACAAAAAAAACATGCAACAGTATCTTTTCTGTTGTCATGCATCAATAATCTCTTTTAATAGATGATAAGAGGAACATCGCTCAAATCAATCTTTAACAAACTGAGGAAAGATTCTTTTAGTTTCAACAATCGATTTTGATGATTTTCGAAGGTGCTGTAAAATGATTTCTTCGTCTTTACCGAGCGATTTTGATATTATGAATGTAGTTTGCTTCAACTATGAACCATGACTAGACACAAAACAAATATGGGTTGTTAAAGTCTAGTCCAGGAGGCAGAGAGAGAGAGAGAGAGAGAGAGAGAGAGAGAGCGCTAACCTGGCTAAGGAGTTCACACACACTGAAATTAGGGTTTAGAAGGGGACGTTTGCAAAAGTGCTAGACACTTAAACAGCATGTCCCCTAATGTTTATTTGAAAGTGTGGTTCCCTAAATTACTTCAATAGTGGGTGTGATTAACGTTTGGGGTAAGATTAATTTTGACCCTACGTATCATGTGACCTTATTTTGACTGGTTTTAAATGAATGAGGCAGGGTTTTCTTTTTTTTCTACCTCTAAAAAATTATAATAATAAAAGGAGGAACAAAAGTTAATAAAGATCAAATAAAATAAGTATATAGTCAACAGAGTTCTTTCGCTGTTGATATGCAAGATAAGGTCTTTAGAGTTAGCTGATAAGAGTTACACTACTCAAATCACAGTTTAACAACTGAGGGAAGGTTTCTCCTTTGCACAAATTCTATAGTTTGTGCCACTCAACGGCACACAGTGGGTGGGTGTTAGATTTTTATCATGCCCAAAACGAAATGACTGGAGAAGTTTTCCAAACGACCTGCGAGACCCATAATGCCTTTTCTGATCAGGGAAGAATCACACCGCACACAGAATGTGGCAAAATGTTTCTCTTCGTTTATTGCAGGTGGCAGACACGTTTTTATACACACAGGATGATACAGTCCACACACACACACATTGGGTAGAAAGCTGTTTAGACAAGAGGATATACCAGTCAGAGATTTATGAGCCCAGATAAGACTCTCTGTTTACCTTAAAGACTAACATCGTAAATATCCTATAGACACTGAACGAACAAGGAATGTGTGTGAAACAGTTTTAACACTAACAATGGCCACTTTAAATCATTTATGATTTAGCATCACACACCAAAACATAGGATGTTCATCCTGGGAACAGAACCTTTGACATAAACTTCAAATTAAGAGATAAAGAAAAACAACAACATACAGATTCCATTTCATTCATTCCCAACATGCAAATAATCCTTCATCATCACCACCCCAATCGAGGCCTTTATGGCCTGTCTTACCATCGTCATCAAACATGGCAACATACATAGTACAATTCCAACAATCAATACAAGAATCATTCCTAAAACAAAATAGTGTTCAACACTCGTAAACAAATTCTTAATCTTTTCAAAAAAACTTTGTTCAGCAGTTGTTTCACGTTCTCCAAGACGTCGAGAGGCTTCAGTGATGTTTTTCAGTGCTTGTTCGATGATATGACCATCAGCATCATTATCGGGTATATAGGTACAACAGGTAGAACCTACAACAGCACATACTCCACCTTGTATAGCAGTGTGATTAGCTAGTCTCCACCACATGTTAGTTGCATATGCATGAGGTGGATCCGGATGCTCTAGCCAAGTCTCTTCTCCTTGCAGACGTGGGGCTCCCTGAATAAAGTATTCAAAGGGTTTAAACAACATTAAGAGTGTAATTACAACTATGCACATATTGTTATAGAATTTAGACCTAGAGCGGGTATCAGGGTAAGCTAAACAAACAGTCAAGTGAGTCAGATCTTCACCCCGGAGGTGGCCCTCTTTCTGCTATAAAGAAAGGATCTTTCCGTGGCCTCTCAACTGTTTCAGCCCTGAACACTCACGTAGTTAGGCTTCTTAGGCTAACTACGAAGCCTAACATGATAAAAATCTAACACCCACCCACTGTGTGCCGTTGAGTGGCACAAACTATAGAATTTGTGCAAAGGAGAAACCTTCCCTCAGTTGTTAAACTGTGATTTGAGTAGTGTAACTCTTATCAGCTAACTCTAAAGACCTTATCTTGCATATCAACAGCGAAAGAACTCTGTTGACTATATACTTATTTTATTTGATCTTTATTAACTTTTGTTCCTCCTTTTATTATTATAATTTTTTAGAGGTAGAAAAAAAAGAAAACCCTGCCTCATTCATTTAAAACCAGTCAAAATAAGGTCACATGATACGTAGGGTCAAAATTAATCTTACCCCAAACGTTAATCACACCCACTATTGAAGTAATTTAGGGAACCACACTTTCAAATAAACATTAGGGGACATGCTGTTTAAGTGTCTAGCACTTTTGCAAACATCCCTTCTAAACCCTAATTTCAGTGTGTGTGAACTCCTTAGCCAGGTTAGCGCTCTCTCTCTCTCTCTCTCTCTCTCTCTCTCTCTCTCTCTCTCTCTCTCTCTCTCTCTGCCTCCTGGACTAGACTTTAACAACCCATATTTGTTTTGTGTCTAGTCATGGTTCATAGTTGAAGCAAACTACATTCATAATATCAAAATCGCTCGGTAAAGACGAAGAAATCATTTTACAGCACCTTCGAAAATCATCAAAATCGATTGACCCATGGGGTCTCCTGACCCATGGGGTCGGGAAAGGTTAGAACATAAAACTTTCAAAGGATTCGTTTTGTTAGAGATAGGGTTAGTTTTGTTAAAGATAGGGTTATTTTCATTTCTGTGAGTACTACTGGGAGAACAACAGTCCAATTTTGGCCTGTTTCAATGCAGGCTTTAGTAATACGCTTAATGGTTCTGTTTGTTCTCGCTACCACTCCAGCTGACTGTGGGTGATAGGGAATATTAAAATGCCAGTCAATTGCTAAGCTTTTAGCCAAAAGCTGTGTTACCTTCGAAGCAAAAGGTGTGCCGTTATCACTTTCAATCACACTAGGAATACCAAACCTAGAGATGATCTCTTTCGTTAATATTTTGACAACTGTTTTAGCGTTCTCTGTTGCACATGCAAATGCTTCTGGCCACTTACTGAATCTGTCAACTATAACCAACAGGTATGTCAAATTTCCTACAGGTGGCATATGTGTAAAATCTATGGGCACTTTGGCAGGGAGTTGAACAGCTTTTAAAAGGTCGCCTATGAGATTAAAATGTGCTATGGGCTTTCCGTCAGCTGTTTTAAAGTCTCTTTGCTTCCATGCTTCCATCAAAACCATCTAAGTCAATATCGTCTAGCAGAGCACGCAGAGCTACTACAGATGAATGCGGCTGAGAAGAAGGCTTAATAGTTAAGTTTTCCGTTACCAAGAGTGTAGTTTCATAACCAGATCTACGTTGTGCTGTCATATGTTGTTTGTCAAGGTTGTATAAATTAGCTGTTACCTGATGTGAGGTGTACAGTATCAAAGGATGTGACAGCACCATTTTCTCAGCCTCCCGGACCATCAGAGCACGCAAGCACGAAGGCAACCCTTGTGCTATGTTGTCTAAAGATTTGGAAAGATACGCAACAGGGCGATATCTGTCACCGTGTTCCTGGGCTAGGATCCCCGCAGCCATACCACCATGTTCGTGCACATATAGGTGAAAAGGCTTAGCATAATTCGGAAGACCTAGAGCTGGAGCAGACTGTATAGCCTTCTTGAGGGCAGCGAAACTGTCAGTCATTTTATGAGTCCACAGAATGAGATGTGATGGAGGAGCTTTGTGATCAATAGCACTACGCAAAACCTTATCATGCTGTGCGCAGTCAGGGATCCATGCTCGGCAGTAGTTTACCAGTCCCAAGAAGCTCTGCATCTGTTTCACAGTCAGAGGTCTTGAAAACCAAGTCACGAGCTGTACTCGGTCCTGCGATATCTTACGTTGGCCTTCTGAAATCACATGGCCCAGATATGAGACCTTTCTCTTTACCCACTGTAGTTTCTGGTGTGAAGCCTTAAATCCAGCCTGAGCCAGGACATTGCAGACAATCACTGATGCTTTGTGGCAGTCCTGCTCAGTCAGTCCTGTGACAAGGATGTCATCTGCGTATTGAAGAATGCAGGTTGTTTCCGGCAGGTGTATATCAGCCAAAGTTCTGTGCACTACAGCGGAGAATACGGCTGGCGAGTCAACAAAGCCCTGAGGAAGACGTGTCCAGGTGAATTGACGTCTCCTATAGGTAAAAGCGAAAAGCGTCTGCGTCTCTGAGGCCAAAGGGACACTGAAAAAAGCAGAACAAAGATCAATCACAGTAAAAAATCCGTGAGTTGCTGGTATAGAGTTAACAATGATAGCTACATCGGGCACCAAAGGAGCTAATGGAATAACTAATTTATTAATCTCACGTAAATCTTATGTTAGCCTCCAGCATTTTTTATCTGCCTTTAAGACAGGATTAATCGGTGTGTTATATGGTGAATGTGTCTCGATCAAAACACCTTGTGACAATAAATAGTCAATAACTGGAGCAATGCCAACATTCTTCTCTTTCGACAATGGATATTGTTTAACAAAAATCGGATGGTGTGTTTTCATGAGTGCATGATACGGTTTTACCTGGATGAAACCTGCCTCATCTTTGTGAGAGGCCCATAATTTAGGGTTAACTTCACCTAAATTTGGTTCATCAGGCACGACTTCTGTACTACCATGGAAGAAATCTTCCGGATGTGGCTGTGGCTCAGTTGAGAGCATGAGGACAGAAGGAAAAGACAGTGAGACATTGGTTTCAAAAAACAGAATTTCCATTCCCATTTTATGCATCATATCTCTTCCTTAAAGGTTTAAAGGCGAGTTTGGAATTATTGTAAAGCTATTATATAAATTTGTACCAGTCGGTGTCACCACAGGCAAAAGGTGAGTTACAGGACATGAAATTGGAACTCTATCTATTCCCTAATAGATGAACTTCCCCTTTTTCCAAGGACCTCCTCCTTGAGTTCTGTGCTGAGGCTGGAATGCACCACTTCCTGTTGCAGTGCAGAGCATAAAGGGTTAACTTAACCTGAAGCATAGCAGAAACCTCTAGCAGCATGTAAATCTCTATGGAAAAGTATCTAGATGTGACACAATTTCACTCCATAATGCCAAATGATCTAAATAAGGATAAATCCAAAAACCAGCACAATTAAAATCTTTGGGATTTTCTTCCGGCAGTAAGCGAGAAATGTTATGACCCATCATCTTTACACAGAACAAAGAACAGACACACAACACTTAATACACAGACAATACACAAAACACATAACACTCAGACAATACAGCTGCGCAGGCACCAGGGAGATCACAGTCTTCAAACAAAAAAGGTAATCCAGTCTCTCCAATTGGATCACAGATTTTGTAAATTAGGAGAAAAAATAGACTTTAAAGCCAAAACAAGATTGAAGTCTTTTCAAAATGTAAGTTTTTCTTTAGTTCCTTTTCTCTTTAGTTCCTTTTCTCTTTAGTTCCTTTTCTCACTTTTTTGTATTTTTCTTAAAACAATAAATCTTTCATTTATCTATTTTTTTTTTTTTTCGGGCATATAAAAAATTATCGTGGATTCTTTTGGATACTTCAGACAATATCGCCTATATTAGACAGACCGTAAAAAACGTCTTCTAATCTTGCATCTTACATCTAAGGTGAGGAAAACCATGTCGCGACGAAATCATCCCACCAAAGGAAATTATCAATAATTAAACAATTAATGCATAACCAAGACACGAACACACATGCAGCCCTATTAGCTGGCAAATGGGACAATCCCCGCAAACAAGGGAATACATTAAATTCTACCTTGATGCGTGATCTCCCTCTGGATATTGTCGGAAAGTATCCCACTTCTGACACCAAAACTGTTAGATTTTTATCATGCCCGAAACGAAATGACTGGAGAAGTTTTCCAAACGACCTACGAGACCCGTAATGCCTTTTCTGATCAGGGAAGAATTACACCGCACACAGAATGTGGCAAAATGTTTCTCTTCGTTTATTGCAGGTGGCAGACACGTTTTTATACACACAGGATGATACAGTCCACACACACACACATTGGGTAGAAAGCTGTTTAGACAAGAGGATATACCAGTCAGAGATTTATTAGCCCAGATAAGACTCTCTGTTTACCTTAAAGACTAACATCGTAAATATCCTATAGACACTGAACGAACAAGGAATGTGTGTGAAACAGTTTTAACACTAACAGTGGGTCAGGTTTGCTTCGCTGCCCCCCAAAATAAATAAATAAACAAAAGAACAGGTTTTCTTCACTGTTCTTATTCATTACTTGATCAAGGTTTGGGACTCCTTGTACATACCAATCAACAACTGGTCAGTAGTATCTTTATGATTGGATCTGCATTAGGCACAGATCAGTTAGCTAGTCTGATGGTTAAACCTAAAGGGAGTGCTATCGTCTAGTTGAACGAAATTGGAACACGCAATGACTTCAACTTAGCGATACAATTACAAGGCCTTAAAAGATGATAAGAGGAACACGCTCAAATCAATCTTTAATCGAACTATGGGGAGATTTCTTCGTCCCCATAGCTGATTTTGATAATATCAAAATGTGCAGTAAAGAGATTTCTTCGTCTTTACAAAGGATTTTTAATATTATGACTGCAGTTTAAATTCTTCTCTTTTCTTTTCTTTTTTTTTTTCTTGATTAATCGTGACTTACAAATTAAAAAAATAAATAAATAAAATAAAATAGTGATCACTGAAGCATAGTCTACGTTGCGACCTATCTCACCCCAAGCGCACAGTAAATTAACACAAGTAAATTGACACTGAGTTAGCTCACAAAGCAA
Organism: Silurus aristotelis; assembly: GCF_946808225.1. Taxonomy (NCBI): domain Eukaryota; kingdom Metazoa; phylum Chordata; class Actinopteri; order Siluriformes; family Siluridae; genus Silurus; species Silurus aristotelis. The sequence goes on from NC_139583.1 coordinate 18,293,682, forward strand.
AGTTTGAACAACATGCCCGCATTCTCCACCATTATATGTAGCGAATTAAGCTCGCAAAGAAAAGGGAATATTTATAAGTAATTATAACGGGTTATAGTTACTCCTAAATATTTAAATTAAGTTGAATTGACGGTAATGGAATTAACGTTACACCTATTGGTCTGTTTGTCCGGCAAACAGACAGTATAATTTTATATTAATTCTATAAAAAGAGGTATCTTCCCGGCCGCGAAAGACGCAACCCCCCTGTACTTTATACAGTACAATTAATAGAGCATATAGTTCAGATCGAATGTTGCAGGAACCTGAAAAATGTGAGCGGCACTCAGAGACAATCACTTATGAAAAATACGGCGTTTAATGAATGAGACAAACACAGCATAAAACTAACAACACAAACAAACAAAAAGAAATAAAGAAAATAAAAATGAAAATAAAAATAAACAAAAAGTTAAAAATAGGAAAAGGAGGAAGAAAAGGGGAAAGAAGAAAGGAGAGAAAGAAAGTAAAGGAATGGCAAGCTTAAGCTTCAAAATTAATCACATCCTAACTGAGGAATCATCACGGAAATTTTAATTCACCTTAATATTAAGGGGTTTCAAACTTAACATGCATCTAAATTGGTTGGTAAACCAGTTACTTGCATTGACTTGTTGCACAAGAGTCCGGATGCGGTACACAAAAGAATCTTGGATGAGTCAGTTAGGATGAAGTCAGATGTTCTTACAGCTTCTCCTGAAGATCAGAGCAGTTGTTGTTCTTGAAGATAAAGCTTGCTGAAAAATCTCAAAAGAGATTTGAGATCTCGTTCTGAAGAGTCGCTGCTGGGCTGTTCTAAGCGTCCGACTCTCTGGGCCTTCGGGCCCCGGGGGTCCGAGCCTTTCCAGTCGAGCCGAGTGAGCGAGCTTGCTTTACTTGACTCAACCTTTATTAGTTGGGTTCAAGATGTTTTAAAGGTCCTGAACCCCACCCATCTTTGGGGGAATGGCCAATGCTATGGCCTGAAATTTTGGAGGGAAAAACTCCCTCTGTTCATGTGTTTGTGGGCATGTTTTCCAGGTTATACTCACTTCGGAGAACTTAAAAGTTTTATTCAAAGTGTATCAAGACAGTATGGTACATTTCATGATCGAATAAAATGCACCATTGTTTGGAAACTAAGAAACAGATAATTTTGCGGTCATTTGGATACTAAACATGAAGAGAAATTACAGCATTAGAACAGGGGTAAATTAACATACAGAGATCAGTAATTAAAGTATAACTGATGTTAATACAATGTTGTATTCTGATGTATACAATGCACCCTTGTTAGGAAAGAAAGAATAAAGCGAAGATAATTTGAAATCAACTTTGAAATAAAAAAGAAGAGACCATTAAAACAGGGGTATATTACTAAACCTTTTAAAGTGTAACTAATATTGAGGTAGAATTAAACACTTGCTTTATTTATGGGAGAATATACAAACAAGATGTATGTTTGTGTGATGTGAAGTGGGGCATTCTATATATTAGTTAATTAATAAAAGTATGCTCCCTTTTGGTGTGTGTGTGTGTGTCACACATAGGCGTGCTGGGGCCAAGTTACCGAGAGTGAATTGTTTTATGGTTTGAGGGTCCCTGTGAATTCAACCAGAGAGGCCAGAGGGTTATCTGGCTCTCGGGGTGGTGTATGTGTGTGTGTGTCTTCCGGGGTGGGGGTGTGACACTGTGGAATGCAGATTCTAAATAAAATCATCCTTTGATTGAAGAGCAGATGTCGAAGGTTAAAAGGGATGCCTGGGACATGAAATCTTAATGACCTGTGCCAGACGCTACAGTGATGAAACCCTATTAACAAAAATCTTGACAAAAAAAATATATTTTCAACCTAGACTTAAACACTGAGCCTATGTCTGCTGCTACACTCTGGAATAACTAGAGTTTGCTTATGCACTTTCTAGAAGATCCAGATAGTAAGTGAAGGTGGATGAGTTTAAGTACCTGGGTTCAGCAGTGCAAAGTAAAGAAGTGTGTGTGGGAGAAGTGAAGAGAAGAGTGTGGGCAGGGTGGAGTGGGTGGAAAAGAGTGGCAAGAGTGATATGTGATTATAAGGGTATTTGCGAGCATGAAAGGGAAAGTTCATAAGACTGTGGGGAGACTTGCTATGTTGTTTGGTTTAGAGACAGTGGTATTGACAAAGAGACAGGAGGTGGAGCTGGAGGTGGCAGAGTTAAAGATGTTGACATTGGAAAATATAGGTAGAAGAATGCATAGGATGGAGCCACCAGGTAGGAGGAAAAGAGAAAGGCAAAAGAGGAGGTTTATGGATGTGGTAATGGCAGACATGCAGTTGGTAATTTAAAAGAGTTAGATGTAGAGGACAGGATTGTATGGAGAGGGATGATTTGCTGTGGTGACCCTTAATGAGTGCAGTCAATTTTAATTTTTTTTTTTAAGCTTTATTTATTTGTTATTTTATTATTTATTTTAAGTTCTTCAGGGGAGCTTCATTACATACAGTGTAGATGAAAGTTGATTTTAGGCATTCAGCAGCCTTATTGAATTCTATGGGGTAGCTGGCATTAACACAATTGAAAAGCTGGGAGATCTAAGAAACTGTTCACATTGGCTGGTGATTGCCTTTAAAAAATAGGTCAAGAGTCAAGTCAAGAGGCTTTTATTGTCATTTCTACTATACACAGTGGTACACAGTAAAAACGAGACAAAGTTCCTCTGGAACCCTGGTGCTACACTAAACAACATAGAGCTACAACACAACACAAGCTACGTAAAGTGCATCAAGTGCAACCTTGTGCAAACAGTGCAGACAAAAAACAGTACAGACAGACAGTGCAGACAGACAACACAAGACAAGACACAAAACACGAGATAGCGCCGACCAGTAAACCTACTGTATACTTTGATTATACAGTACTGTGTGAGGAGAACTGTAAAAACTATAACTGGGATATAAACACATTGAGCGAGTGTGTGTATGTGTGTGTGTGAGTGAGTTCCATTTCAGTTCTGTGTATTAAAGAGCCTGATAGCTTGCGGGGAAAAACTATTGCACAGTCTGGATGTGGCAGCCCGAATGCTTCGAAACCGTTTTCCGGATAGCAGAAGAGTGAAAAGTGTGTGTGACGGGTGTGTCTGGTCGTCCACAATGCTGTTGGCTTTGCAGATGCAGCATTTAGTGTAAATGTGCATAATAGAGGGGAGAGAGACTCTGATGATCTTTTCAGCTGTCCACACTATCCTCTGTAGGGTCTTGCGATCCAAGACGGTGCAGTTCCCAAACCAGGCAGTGATGCAGCTGCTCAAGATGCTCTCTATGGTCCCTCTGTAGAACATGGTCAGGATGGGGGGGAGGGGGATGAGCTTTCCCCAGCCTTCTCAGGAAGAAGAGACGCTGCTGGGCTTTCTTGGTGATGGAGCTGGTGTTGAGTGACCAAGTGACATTGTTCGCCAGATGAGCACGGTTTAAACGATACGCAAACTGCATGGGGTCCAAGGAGGGTGAAATCTGGGTCTTAATGTGCATCTTGACGAGCCTCTCGAAACACTTCATCACGATGGGTGGGAGCGCGACAAGATGATAGTCATTGAGCAGGAGTAGACTTCTTCGACACGGGAACAATGGTCGTTGTCTTGAGGCACGTAGGTACAATGTTGCTGCTCATGGAGATGTTGAAGGTGTCTGTAAAGACATCCGCTAGCTGTTCTGCACAGGTTGGTACAATCCCTGTGTTATGTTTGCTCTGTTCTCATTTTAGATTCTCAGAGACTAATGATACACAATCTTGTGTTTTCATGTTGAAAAAAAGTTGCAAAACAACTGGCTATTTGGTGCACTAGTAGAATAAATGAAGCATTAGCCAAGTCCATTACAGAAAACCATTTACTTATTAGTGGGATTTATGACAGATTTCTTTCTTTCTTCTTTCTTTAACTGTAAAACACGGTTTTACATCTGAGCTGGGTTTCCAGTAAAGGTCTTTACACGTTTCATTGTATCCCAATGCTTATACAATGACGTGTGGATATGAATTAAACATAATAAATGTATGTGTTTTCCCTATTCTCACATAAAATATGAACAGATCTACTCCCACTGTACACTGGTGTTCATCCCAGCACAATCTTTTTTAACCATCGATGCATCTGTTTTTGTCAATTCTCAAAACTATTCTTTTGTTTCCCTGCTGGATCTTTGTTCTATGAGTTTTTGGATTTTTGGACTGTTGCCTATTATCAGACCTTTGTAATCAAGCTTGTTTTGTTTTTTTTTGTTTTTTTACTACTTTTTTTTAGGTTTTTTTGGATTGTTTTAAATAAATAAATAAATATGGCCTTCACCTCAGCTCCTAGTTGTTCTCTGTGCTTGGGTTCACACACAGGCATGTGACAGACCACTAGGGTTTAAGATGTGTGAGCATTCTGACATTAGTAAGATGTCAGCACCTGAGTCTACTAGGAACACAATATATTTCCCTTTTCCTAAATCTGCATTTTATGTTGTGCCATTCATCAGTGTCATTTTTCTTAAGAAGGTCACTCACCCAATGGTCTTTGCTCCCTCAGTTAAAACACCCATCTTTAGCTTTTGATCTTTTTTTTTTTTAACCTTGGCAGTTAATGATTTAATAAGTTTAATGATTTACAATGAGATTCACTGCAATCCCCAAAGCTCCTCTGGACTGGGAAACCACATTGCTGCCACTGTAATAAACAAAAATTACAGCTATATTTTAAAGGGGTGGTTCACCACATACCAACATATAAACATTAATCATTGCACACATCAGTAATGGGAGATTACTGCCAGTAAAAAATAATCTGTTTGTCATATAAAAAGTGATTTAGTCTCTCCTGAAAATTTGGACTAAACTTATTCTGTCCCAGATGCGCGTTTCATCTACGCAAAACCGACAGATAGCTAACAGGAGTCAGAAAAGGTCAGACGCAGGAGTGAAGTTGATCTTTTTTCTCTTTTTTGTAAAACTGAAACATACAAAATTACAATGTCTTGTAACAAAATGTTCACAAATACCCATTGTTGGAAAATAGTTTGACTATAGTCACTTATAAACCACAAATATACAAATATATACATGCATTAAGAAAAAGGTAACAACTTACAGGCAAAGCCTTTCCAAGGCACAAAACGTGAAGGAAACAGAGAGCCAACCGCATGGAAAGAATCTTGAACACTGCAGTTATTTCCTAGTTAACCTTTAACCCAATAGTCACATGACCTAAACCAACCACTAAGAAAACAGCTCACATTCATTAACGTTCTTTGTTAAACCAAACTGCCACAAGATGGTGCTAATAAAGGTAACAAATAAATGCGTGCCACGACACTCCCCGCCTGGTATTGTTTAGATACCACTATATAATTAACTAAGATAAAGGAAATGTTCACAAAAGACCTCACACTTATCAGTCCTCTGTTGGCATGAGAAGAACAGTCTCTGATATAGGCCTGAGTAATGTCTTGATTGTCCCATTCCTTGCAACTCTTAGTTCAACTGTTCTCACTTTTCCATCACTGCTGGAGAAAGTCTTGGTTACAAAGGCCATTGGCCAGTCATTGCGCTTGGCTTGAGCATCCTTAAGAAGGACCACATCACCCTCTTTTAGATTTCGTTGTTCCTTTTGCCATTTGCTTCGGCTTTGAAGCGTTGCGAGGTATTCGCGCCTCCATCTACTCCAGAAAGTGTTGGCAAGATGTTGCACCCGTCTCCATTGCTGCCTGTGGAGATCGGTTTCCTTGAAGTCACCTGGAGGTGAGAGGACTGCATGACCCTTTTGAGTTAAGAGCATGGCTGGCGTCAACAAGAAAGGTGAATCTGGGTCTGAAGAAATAGGAACAAGAGGTCTTGAATTGACAATTCCTGTAACCTCTGCCATTAGAGTAGACAACACTTCATGTGTAATTCAAGAAGGACTGATCTGCTGGAGCATGGAATCCAGTATGCGCCTTGAGACTCCTATCATCCGCTCCCAGGCTCCTCCCATGTGGGATGCATGAGGTGGATTAAAGACCCATGAACAACCTTCTCCACCCAAGTACCTCTTCACACTAGGCTGTTCAGAATTGGGTAGCACAATTTCCAGCTCCTTACAGGCTCCTACAAAATTGGTCCCACAGTCCGAACTAATTTGTTTGCCTTCTCAAGGCATTTATAAAGGTGGATGAATCCATGCAATCAATCAGCTCGATGTGTATGGCACGTGTACTCATACAAGTAAAAAGAACAGCCCATCTTTTGCTGTGTGCCTGTCCTCCTCGTGTGCGTCTTGCGACGACTGTCCATGGTCCGAAAACATCGAGCCCGACATACGTGAAAGGAGGTTCAGTGTTCAGGCGATCGATGGGTAAGTCTGCCATCTTCTGCTCAGTTACCTTCCCTCGAAGCTTGTTGCACATGACACACTTGTGTAGAATGCTGTTAATAAGCCTTTTGACACCGACAATCCAATACCCTATGTTGCGGATAGCGGATTCAGTGAACACACGACCCTGATGCTTGTCTCGATTATGGTAATGCTCCACCAGTAGTTTTGCAGCATGACTGCGTCCTGGAATGATCAAAGGAAACTTCTCTTTGAGATCCAGAGTTGCATGCTTTAACCGACCTCCTATTCTGAGAAGGCCTTTATTATCTATGTAAGGGTTCAGTTTCCTCAGAGCACTGAACCTGGAAATTTCATTTCCATTGGTAATGCAAGTAAGCTCTTCTTGGTAAGCTTTCCTCTGCATGCTCTTGATTATGACTTCCTCTGCTTGCAACAACTCTTCCACTGTACGAGGTTTAGCACAATAGTGCCACGATCTGCAGGTTCTTTCTCTATCATCAGACAACTTGTAAGTCTGGGCAACATGTAAGAGAGAAGCTATAGCTCTGACTAATGACCTCCAAGAAGAGAATCGTTCGAATCGCTGACATTCGAGATGAGAATCATCAGTAGATAAGGTAGTAATGAGAGGACGAACCTCGACATCCAACTCTGGCCCGATGAGGTTGAATTCCTCCTCCAGTGGCAGATTCTGATGCACCTGCAACAGGAAGGTGGGTCCTGTAAGCCAAGTAGTTGTGCTCAACAGTGCTGCCAAAACAGAGCGGGTGGCATGGTCTGCAGGGTTATGCTTTGTTGATACATAATGCCATTGTGTTGGGCTTGACACTTTGCGGATATGCTGAACCCTGTTGGCTACATATACGTAGAAGCGTCTTGTCTGGTTATAGATATAGCCCAGGACAACTCTGCTGTCTGTGTAAATCTCCACGGCATCTAAAGAGAAGTCCAACTCATTTATAATTGTCTCTGCCAACTCTGCAGCTAGAACTGCAGCTCCTAATTCCAGTCTGGGAATTGTATGAGCAACTTGTGGAGCCAACTTTGCCTTCCCTAGAACGAATCCAGTGTGACATGCTCCTCCTTCATTAATTACAAGAAGATATGCCACTGCTGCAATCGCTCTGACAGAAGCATCTGAGAAAATGTGAAGTTCCTTTCTCAGAGCTATAGAGAGGGTAATATGGACATACGGTCTGGGAATCTCCAGCTGTTTGAGATCTTGTAAGGATTTCCTCCATGCATTCCATCCTTCTTCCTTATCTTCAGGGAGAGAAGAGTCCCAGTCAAGAGCCTCACCTGAGAGTTCTCGCAATAGGAATTTCCCTTCAATGATGATAGGGGCAACGAACCCAAGCGGGTCCCTCTGCAAGTAAAGGGCTTCTGGATGTCTGTTACACGAAAGGTGAATATGTCTCTCATCACATCCCAGCTAAGTCCAAGACTACGTTGGATAGGAGTAGAGTCAACTTCCAATTTGAGATCCTTAAGTCCCTTTGCATGATCTTCGATTGGGAATGCGTTCATTACCTCCTTGCTATTAGAAGCGAACTTGTGCATTCTCAAATTCGAAGTGGCCAGCATCTTATTTGTTCTTGTCAACAGGTCGATTGCTTCCGCAGCTGTGGGTGTTGACAGAAGTCCATCGTCGACATAGAATTCTCTTTCTACAAAGTGTTTAGCATCTAAACCATACTCCTTCTCATCATAAGCTGCTGCTCGTCGAAGACCATAAATGGCTACAGCAGGAGATGGACTATTTCCGAACACGTGCACCCTCATACGATATTCGATGATGTCTTTGCTGGTGTCATTGTCCTGGAACCAAAGAAAACGAAGTAAGTCTCTATCTTCTTCTTTCACAACAAAGCTGTGAAACATCTGCTCAATGTCTGCAGTTACAGCTACCAGCTCCCTTCTAAAACGCAGTAAGACTCCTAAGAGGCTATTATTTAAGTCTGGAACAGAGAGAAGAACATTGTTCAAGGAGATGCCCTGTTTTTTGCGCACTGGAGTCGAAGACAACTCTGATCTGGCTAGGCTTCTGTGGGTGGTATACACCAAAGATAGGTAAATACCAACATTCCTGGCCTTCTTGAAGAGGAGGAGCTACCTCGGCATGGTCACGATCGAAGATGTTCTGCATGAAGGTAACAAAATGAGACTTCATCTCAGGTCTTTTTTCCAGTGTGCGCAGAAGAGAGGATAGGCGTGTTAATACCTGGTCTCTATTATTAGGGAGTCGCTGACGAGGTGTTCTAAATGAGAGCGGTGCAACCCAGCTATTGCTCTGATCCATGAACATCTTTCTATCCATGATGTCCAGAAAGCGCCTGTCTTCAATGGACAATCCGACTTTGTTATCATCCTTTGAACTCTCAAAGATGGTATCTCCTATTACGTAGTCATCAAAGATGAAAGTGTCACATGCCAAAGATACTTCAGGCAGAGGCTTGATGTCAATTTTCTCCTTGATGCTGAGTTTGTTAGGACATGGAGGAAGTAGAGAAGGACGTCCGTTATCAAGTACATGAGTGTGGTAAGTACTAAGTGCTGCAGGCCTGTGAACAGATCCTAAGCAGACGTCTTCTATGACCCAGCCCAGGTCTAGTCTTTGCGCATAGTTCAATTCAATTCAATTCATTTTTATTTGTATAGCGCTTTTAACAATGAACATTGTCTCAAAGCAGCTTTACACAGATAATGCGGTGATTAAAAATGAATATGTTCTTTATGAGTAAGTTTGTCCCTGATGAGCAAGCCGGTGGCGACTGTGGCAAGGAAAAACTCGAGATGTCATAAGGAAGAAACCTTGAGAGGAACCAGACTCAAGAGGGAACCCATCCTCATCTGGGTTACACCGAATAGGGTGCGTTATTAGGTCCATTATGTTGCTCCCGTACTTTATGAACCTGAAGAATGTCACGACCCAAAAGAAGAAGAATTTGGGCTTCTGGATCCAAAGGAGGAATGCAATGAGCGATGGGCTTTAGATGAGTGTGCCAGCATGCTGCGTCAGGAGTTGGTATCTCTGCCCTGTCATCCGGCATATTGTTGCATTCGATCAAAGTTGGCAATTTCACCTTTGTTGCTCCATCTAAGGACTCTATAACAAACCCTGTGGCTCTCCTCCCTGCGTCTCTGTCACACCTGCACAGGTTCGTAGGGTGTATGTTGAGCTCTCTCCTTTGACATGCAGCAAGTCGAAGAACTTGGTTCTAGCAAGCGATCTATTGCTCTGGTCGTCCAGGATCACATAAAGCTTGATCACTTCTTCTGGGTGGCCTGCTGGGTAAACCTTAGCTAAGCAAATCTTCGAGCAGGATCGTGAATTTTTACCATAACCTCCGTACATTTGTAAGTGACAGCAGGTTGAGGTCTGTCTATCTCCCCCTCCCCGCCATGCTCAGATAAAGTTAAAGGTGGTGGTCCTGGGTGAAGTGCTGCAACATGAGCATCACTGCTACATTCCTTACATTTAACAGCCACTTTACAATCCCTAGCCAGATGAGTGGTAGTAGCACAACACCTGTAGCAAACCCCTTTCTCCTTAAGGAATGTTTTGCGCTCGTCTAAATGTTTGCTCCTAAAACCTCTGCAACGTTTGAGAGGGTGGGGTTTTTTATGAATCGGGCAGGTCTTATTCACATCATCCAACTCACAGTTTGAGCTGCTTGTCTGACCCACGGTACCTGATGACACTTCTGTCTTGTGAGCATAGACTGCGCTTTTCACTTGCCTCTTGACTGGTTGTTCCAGTTTCAACACACTATTGATTCCCGAAGACAGAGCAAAACTCGGATCATTGCGTGTTCGAGCCTCTCTGCAGACAAAATCACAAAAAAATGAGAATGGAGGAAAGGTGACTTGATGTACAGTTTTGTAATGAGAACCTTGACCCATCCACTTCTCCTGAAGACTGTAAGGTAACTTTATCTACGATGGAAGCTACACCTCGTGCAGTGTCAAGATAAGTAAGTCCAGGTAGATAGCGTTCGTGTTTCGCAGACTTCACTTCCTGTAGAAGATATCCAAGCTCTCTAAGCTTTTGGGATCCTTGTTGCTTATCTTTGGAAAGCTATCGATCCTGTCAAAGAGGGATTTCTCAATAATCTCTGGAGAACCATAGCAATCTTCCAAGCGCTACCAAGCATTTTTCAAGCCTGTCTCTGGGTTACCTGTATGCACAGCTCTGATCCTTCGTACATAATGTGAAGACTGTTCTCCCAACCATTTAGAGAGAAGGTCTAACTGTTCAGTGGCTGACAGGTGCAAACCTCCAATTGCGTTGGCGAAAAATGACTTCCACGCCCAGTTATTCTCAGGACGATCATCGAACTTGAAAAGGCCTGAGCTAACAAGTTCTCTGCGTGCTAGGTACCTGGCGATCTCACTCACGTTAGCGTCGTTGTTGAACGATGACTGTGGTGTTGTCTTACATGGTGAGGAGGTGAATGGCGGTGCTTGGAATTTCACTGACCTCTGAGGCTGCTGCACCATACTCTCAGTATCAGGTTTATTGTAGGAATCTCTGACAGCCCAAGCGGTAAGGCGATGCTGCCTTTGGGGTGTTTCAGGCTTTAACACATGGACAATGAGCTCTAGAGGTGATTGGTATTGTTAATCTTCAACAGGTGGTGAGAACTCCAGTAGAGACTGATGCATGACGTAATCACAAGTGCGATCAGAAATCTCTCTCGCATCAGATATTCTTTCTCCGAGCTCACTTTCTGCTGCTGCCTCCAGCACCTTTGTCTCCACAAGGGCTGCTGCAACCTCACTCTCATGCTTTAGCGCTGATAGAGATGCTTCCATGTGGGCCTCTGTTACTTTCAATTGAGCCTTTTCAATCAAGATCTCAGATTCTTTTTTAGGAATTCAGCCTTAGCCCGCGCAGCTTCCAACTTAGCGCGAGCCTTGGATGCAGCAATCCTAGCTGATGAGCTTCTAGATATATTAGTTGAAGCAGAGGCTATAGATCTTGTTTCTAATGCTTGGCTTCGCACTGTAGCTTCCTCAATCTCCGTAACTTTCTCCGCCATCATGTATCGTTGAGTCTGTCTAAGAGTGCAAGATGTGATGATTAACGAAGAATAATGGAATTAGAGTTTGCTTTCCTTGAAATGTAGTGCCCGCTGTGTGGTTGCCTTTTTACTATTTTGTCCCAGATGAGCGTTTCATCTATGCAAAACCGACAGATAGTTAACAGGAGTCAGAAAAGGTCAGACGCAGGAGTGAAGTTAAGTGTTTTTACTGTTTTGTTCTTTCCTCTTCTTTCTCTTTTTTGTAAAACTGAAACATACAAAATTACAATGTCTTGTAACAAAATGTTCACGAATAACCATTGTTGGAAAATAGTTTGACTATAGTCACTTATAAACCACAAATATAGAAATATATACATGCATTAAGAAAAAGGTAACAACTTACAGGCAAAGCCTTTCCAAGGCACAAAACGTGAAGGAAACAGAGAGCCAACCGCATGGAAAGAATCTTGAACACTGCAGTTATTTCCTAGTTAACCTTTAACCCAAGAGTCACATGACCTAAACCAACCACTAAGAAAACAGCTCACATTCATTAACGTTCTTTGTTAAACCACAACTGCCACAAGATGGTGCTAATAAAGGTAACAAATAAATGCGTGCCACGACAAAACTGCTTGATGAATTAGTTTTATGAACTTTTTGAAGCATCAATGTGATATCTGTGTAGACTGTCAATTGAGGGACAGAAATCTCGTTGATTTCATTTGTGTTTCTCAATTAAAGTCTTGTGGGTTTCGTAAATGATGAGTAAATGATAATTTTTTTCCATTTCTGAGTGAACTATCCTCTTAACTTTTCTGTTTCTGAGTGAACTATCCTCTTAACTGATTTTTTTGCAGCAAATTTTCCTTTCAACAACTCTGTGTCCAAAAACAAATACTTTTCTCATACAGTGAGGAAAATAAGTATTTGAACACCCTGCTATTTTGCAAGTTCTCCCACATAGTAATCATGGAGGGGTCTAAAATTGTCATCGTAGGTGCATGTCCACTGTGAGAGACATAATCTAAAAAAAAATTCAGAAATCACAATATATGATTTTTAAACTATTTATTTGTATGATACAGCTGCAGATAAGTATTTGAACACCTGTCTATCAGCTGGAATTTTGACCCTCAAAGACCTGTTAGTCTGCCTTTAAAATGTCCACCTCCACTACATTTATTATCCTAAATTAGATGCACCTGTATGAGGTCGTTAGCTGCATAAAGACACCTGTCCACCCCATACAATCAGTAAGAATCCAAATACTAACATGGCCAAGACCAAAGAGCTGTCCAAAGACACTAGAGACAAAATTGTACACCTCCACAAGGCTGGAAAGGGCTACGGGGAAATTGCCAAGCAGCTTGGTGAAAAAAGGTCCACTGTTGGAGCAATCATTAGAAAATGGAAGAAGCTAAACATGACTGTTAATCTCCCTCGGACTGGGGCTCCATGCAAGATCTCACCTCGTGGGGTCTCAATGATCCTAAGGAAGGTGAGAAATCAGCCCAGAACTACATGGGAGGAGCTGGTCAATGACCTGAAAAAAGCTGGGACCACCGTTTCCAAGGTTACTGTTGGTAATACACCAAGACTTCATGGTTTGAAATCATGCATGGCATGGAAGGTTCCCCTGCTTAAACCAGCACATGTCCAGGCACGTCTTAAGTTTGCCAATGACCATTTGGATGATCCAGAGGAGTCATGGGAGAAAGTCATGTGGTCAGATGAGACCAAAATAGAACTTTTGGGTCATAATTCCACTAAACATGTTTGGAGAAAGAAGAATGATCCATCCCAAGAACACCATCCCTACTGTGAAGAATTGGGTTGGTAGCATCATGCTTTGGGGGTGTTTTTCTGCACATTGGACAGGGCAACTGCACTGTATTAAGGAAAGGATGACCGGGGCCACGTATTGCGAGATTTTGGGGAACAACCTCCTTCCCTCAGTTAGAGCATTGAAGATGGGTCGAGGCTGGGTCTTCCAACACGACAATGACCCGAAGCACACAGCCAGGATAACCAAGGAGTGGCTCTGTAAGAAGCATATCAAGGTTCTGGCGTGGCCTAGCCAGTCTCCTAAACCCAATAGAGAATCTTTGGAGGGAGCTCAAACTCCGTGTTTCTCAGCGACAGGCCAGAAACCTGATCTAGAGAAGATCTGTGTGGAGGAGTGGGCCAAAATCCCTCCTGCAGTGTGTGCAAACCTGGTGAAAAATTACAGGTAATGTTGGCCTCTGTAATTGCAAACAAAGTTTGCAAAGTTTGTACCAAATATTATCATTGACTTTCTTAGGTGTTTAAATACTTATTTGCAGCTGTATCATACAAATAAATAGTTAAAAAACCATACATTGTGATTTCTGGATTTTTTTTTTTAGATTATGTCTCTCACAGTGGACATGCACCTACGATCACAATTTCAGACCCCTCCATGATTTCTAAGTGGGAGAACTTGCAAAATAGCAGGGTGTTCAAATACTTATTTTCCTCACTGTATGTAGGGATGCACAAATACCTCTTTTTTTACCTACATTTTCATAACATTTGTTATAAAAAAATTAAATACTGGGAACAAAAACAAATAATAATAAGAAGAATATGAACCTTTTCATAAAGCAAACAGATATTTAGTTCAGTTATTTTTACACTACACAGAATGTTTTCCACTCAGCGTGCTTTGCTACAGCTCCTGCACATCAGCTATGCAGGCATGAATAATGAACTTTTAACATTAACAATAATTACATACATGTTGTCTCTGTTTTTTTTGTTTGAATATAGCACTGTTCACATGCTGTGTGGTATTGGTGAATACCAACTCATATTTATGCATGTATGTGAAAAACAGTAGGTCAACAGACTAGCAAGTTATAATTCACAAAATTATGAAAAGAAAGATTGGGAACGGTAGGAAGGGATGCCAATAAAACTGGTAAGTCACATGACAGTAACACCGTGGCTAATTTAGTAAGTACGAATTTGTATTCATATAAAACATTTTTTTGCGGTTGCAAAGTAAGTAGCACCTACTCACACAGTATGCGACTTCAAACGCACATCAAGTCTTCACTTACCATATGTGTCTGCCATGATTTTCTTGTCTTGTGATTTTCTTGTGAATTTCTTGTGGTTCCTGCCACTACGTTTCCATCACGGTCTGGCAGAGGTACGACGTCCCTTTTGTGGCCAGGCGGTGGGACAAGGCCCCTTTGCGGCCAGACGACGGTACGACCTCCCTTTCGCGGACAGGCGGTGGTGCGACGCCCTCGTTGCGGCCCTTCGGTGCCCTCAGCGGAATTCTGGAGTGGAGCGCCGCCCTTGGTTCGGTCTGGCGGCAGTGAGACGGCAGTGGAATGCCAGGGCGGAGCATCGCGCTCTGCGGAACACTGGGGCGGAGTGGCGCCCGCTTTTTGGCCTGGCGGCAGTGAGACGCCTTCATTGCTCCCAGTAACTGTCTCTAGTGAGGCAACACCCTCAGCGGGACTCACGAACTGAGCGGCACACCCAGCGAGGAAAAACAGCTGGGCGATGGCCCCAGTGGGACTTGGAAGCTGGGCACTTGGGTTGGTGCCTCCTGCCGTCGGTAATCCGGTCCGGGGCCTACCCAAAATGGTGGAGACTGTAGTGGAGGTCCACTGTTATCATCCCAAACCTCCCCGGGAATCCCAGATGAAATTGACGTATGAGCCAAAATCGTTCGCCAGATACAAACAAACCTGTCCTCAAATTGAAATTTGTCAGAAAAATTCAAAACGGAAAAATGCCACTAGCTAGTCTTCGACCATAACGAGTCTACATGATGTGCACTGGACTAGGGCAAATGAATTTTTTGGAGTGAAAATTATTTTAATTTTTTTTATACTTTTTTATTACTTAATACAAAATATTGTATACAGTATTTTCGATTAGTTTTAGTATATTGTATTGTTTATTTATTAGTTTTGACAATTTGGTTTGGTTATATCATTAGAAGATATCTGGTAGTCAATAACAACTTACGAACAATTTCATTTACATTTACATTTGCGGAATTTAGCAGACGCCCTTATCCAGCGCGTCATACAAAAGTGCTTTGAGTCTTTACCAATGAATAAATCTACACTGGAGTACCAGTGTAGATTTATTCATTGGTAGAGACTCAAAGCACAAATTTCATGGTACGAACAGTAGGCATTTACAGTTCCTGATAGAAACAGAGATGGTGACAAACATTTTATTTGAAGAAGAAAATTGCTGTTGCACTCCACACACTGGATCTGGTCGGCGAGCACACACTGTGCCTCCTGCTTGCGGTGGAATGTAAACATTGTCCAGAATGAATTAATGAATGAACTTGCACGGCAAGTAAAAGAGCATATAGTTTATAAAAAAAAGATGGATCACTGTCACATGAATGCACCAAAAACTGTTGATGTAGAAACTAATTCCTCCACACTTCGTCTTGCCTAAAAACATTTGGAGGTCTGCTCTTAAAACCTAAAAGACTCTGCAGTGCAGAGTCTGGTATCCATTCACACAGCCACATCTCTGTAAAGCACATAGTCAAGTCAAGTCAAGTTTATTTATATAGCGCTTTTCACAACAGACATTGTCTCAAAGCAGCTTTACAGAAATCAACAGTCAAGGTGAATAGTGTGCATTTATCCCTGATGAGCAAGCCATGGCGACTGTGGCAAGAAAAAACTCCCTTAGATGTTATGAGGAAGAAACCTTGAGAGGAACCAGACTCAAAAAGGGGAACCCATCCTCATTTGGGTGACATCAAGAGTTTGATCATAAATCTTTCAACAATACAGAACACTGGAGAGTGAGAACTAAGATGAGTACTGGAGTATTTGAGTATAAGTAAATGTTCTTTCTACAGCCTTTGGTATAAAAGTAGGAGCTACTGAGCTCAACATTTGTGATCATCATAGATCCAGCAACAGTTAGGAAGGGCATCCAGCGTAAAACATGTGCCAAATCAAATATGCTGATCACAAATGAGAATTTCATACCGGATCGGTCGAGGCCCGGGTTAACAACGACCGCCACAGGTATCGTTAGCCGACAGGGTACCGGTGGAAATTGGGCTACTGTTGGCCGAAGGAGGAGAAGGAGAGGAGGAAGACGTCTACAGAGACGGCAGGAAAAGGAGCAGTGTAGGAGAGTAGAGGTTCGGGTTGGTACTTTAAATGTTGGTACTATGACGGGTAAAGGGAGAGAGATAGCTGATATGATGGAGAGGAGAAAGGTAGATATGCTGTGTGTTTAGGAGACCAAGTGTAAAGGGAGTAAGGCCAGGAACATTGGAGGTGGGTTTAAACTGTTTTATCATGGTGTGGATGGAAAGAGAAATGGTGTAGAGGTGATTCTGAAGGAAGAGTACAGTAAGAGTGTAGTGGAGGTGAAGAGAGTTTCTGATAGGGTGATGATCGTGAAGCTGGAAGTTGAAGGGATGATGATAAATGTCATCAGTGCCTATGCTCCACAAGTTGGCTGTGAGATGGAGGAGAAGGAAAGATTCTGGAGTGAATTAGATGAAGTGGTAGATGGTGTACCTAGGAAAGAACGATTGGTGATTGGGGCAGACTTTAATGGGCATGTAGGTGAAGGGAACAGAGGTGATGAGGAGGTGATGGGTAGGTATGGTTTTAAGGAGAGGAATGTGGAAGGGCAGATGGTGGTAGATTTTGCTAAAAGGATGGAAATGGCAGTGGTGAACACGTATTTTAAGAAGAAGGAGGATCATAGGGTGACGTATAAGAGTGGAGGAAGGTGCACACAGGTGGATTATGTTCTGTGTAGGAGATGCAACCTGAAGGAGATTGGAGACTGTAAGGTGTTGGCGGGGGACAGTGTAGCTAGACAGCATCGGATGGTGGTCTGTAGGATGGTTTTGGAGGCAAAGAAGAAGAGGAGGAAAGTAAGGATTGAAAGAAGAATAAGATGGTGGAAACTGAAGGAGTAAGAGTGTAGTGTGAGGTTCAGGGAAGAGGTCAGACAGGGGCTTGGTGGTGGTGAAGAGGTGCCGGATGACTGGGCAACTACTGCAGGAGTGATGAGGGAGGCAGCTAGAAAAGTACTTGGTGTGACATCTGGAAATAGAAAGCAAGACAAGGAGACGTGGTGGTGGAATGAGGAAGTGCAGGAGAGCATTAGGGGAAAGAGGTTGGCAAAACAGAAGTGGGATCGACAGAGTGATGAGAAAAGTAGGCAGGAGTACAAGGAGATGCGGCAGCAGGTAAAAAGGGATGTGGCGAAAGCCAAGGAAAAGGCATATGAGGAGCTGTATAAGAGGTTGGACACTAAGGAAGGAGAAAAGGATTTATACCGATTGGCCAGGCAGAGGGACCGAGCTGGGAAGGATGTACTGCAAGTTAGAGCAATAAAGGATGGAGAGGGAAATGTGTTGACAAATGAGGAGAGTGTGTTGAGAAGATGGAGGAAGTATTTTGAGCAGCTGATGAATGAGGAAAATCAGAGAGAGAGAAGGTTGGAGGATGTGGAGTTGGTGAAGCAGGATGTAGAAAGGATTAGTAAGGAGGAAGTGAGAGCAGCGATTAAGTGGATGAAGAATGGAAAGTCAGTTGGACCAGATGACATACCGGTAGAAGCGTGGAGATGTTTAGGAGAGATAGCAGAGTTTTTAACCAGATTGTTTAACAGGATTCTGGAAGGGGAGAGGATGCCTGAGGAATGGAGAAGGAGTGTGCTGGTACCGATCTTTAAGCATAAGGGAGATGTGCAGACCTGCAGTAACTACAGGGGAATTAAGTTGATCAGTCACACCATGAAGTTATGGGAAAGAGTAGTGGAAGCCAGGCTGAGAGAAGAGGTGACCATCTGTGAGCAACAGTATGGTTTCATGCCGAGGAAGCGCACCACAGATGCCTTATTTGCTTTGAGGATGTTGATGGAGAAGTATAAAGAAGGACAGAAGGAGCTGCATTGTGTATTTGTGGATTTAGAGAAAGCGTACGACAGGGTGCCAAGAGAGGAGTTGTGGTATTGTATGAGGAAGTCAGGTGTGTCAGAGAAGTATGTGAGGGTGGTGCAGGACATGTATGAGGACAGTGTGACGGCAGTGAAGTGTGCAGTAGGTACGACAGACTGGTTCAGGGTGAAGGTTGGACTGCATCAAGGATCAGCCCTGAGCCCTTTCCTGTTTGCAGTGGTGATGGACAGGTTGACGGACGAGGTCAGACAGGAGTCTCCCTGGACTATGATGTTTGCAGATGATATTGTGATTTGTGGTGAGAGTAGAGAGCAGGTTGAGAAGAGCCTGGAGAGGTGGAGATATGCGCTTGAGAGAAGGGGAATGAAAGTCAGTAGGAGTAAGACAGAGTACATGTGTGTGAATGAGAGGGAGGGCAGTGGAGTGATGCGGTTGCAGGGAGAAGAGGTGGAGAAGGTGGAGGAGTTCAGGTACCTGGGGTCAACAGTGCAAAGTAATGGAGAGTGTGTTAGAGAAGTAAAGAAAAGAGTGCAGGCAGGGTGGAGTGGGTGGAGAAGAGTGACAGGAGTGATTTGTGATAGTAGGGTATCTGCAAGAATGAAAGGGAAAGTTTATGGGACTGTGGTGAGACCTGCGATGTTGTATGGATTAGAGACAGTGGCATTGAGTAAAAGACAGGAGGTGGAGCTGGAGGTAGCAGAGCTGAAGATGTTAGGGTTTTCGTTGGGAGTGACGAGGATGGACAAGATTAGAAATGAGTTTATTAGAGGGACAGCACATGTAGGATGTTTTGGTGACAAGGTGAGGGAGGCGAGATTGAGATGGTTTGGACATGTGCAGAGAAGGGACATGAATTATATTGGTAGAAAAATGCTGAAGATGGAGCCACCAGGAAGGAGGAAAAGAGGAAGGCCAAGGAGGAGGTTCATGGATGTGGTGAGGGAAGACATGCAGGTAGTTGGTGTGAAAGAGGCAGATGTAGAGGACAGGGTGGTATGGAGACGGATGATCCGCTGTGGCAACCCCTAATGGGAGCAAGAAGAAGAACAATAGATCCAGCAACAGCTTCTCCATACCAGAGCCTTTAAACACTCCAGGAGGTCCAATGTCAAAACTCCACACATGTAGTGGGATCCAATTGGCACTGGTACATCTCTAGATGGTTCGGGATGTTTGCGAGTTTCGCATCTACTTCTTTAAAGTCTATAATCTTCACGAGGTGGGACGTGACTGGAGCTGGCCAAACCTCAGGAAGCCTCGGGATGTGGAGAACAAGAGAAGCAGTGGAGAGAAATTAGCGTAGCTGCTGTTCATGATATTAACAGCACAAGTTGATAATGTGCATGTGATCAGATGTTCTGGAGCACAAGGTTATGATGTGAGACGTATGTTATGTGTAGGCTTTGCTAAAAATATATGTTTTTAATCTGCACTTAAACTGTGTCTAAGCCCCGAACACTGTCAGGAAGACTATTCCAGAGTTTAGGATCTAAATGTGAAAATGCTCTACCACCTTTAGTGGACTTTGCTATTTTAGGAACTACTAAAAGCCCAGAGTTTTGAGATCTCAGGGATCGTGACGGATTGTAGCATGTTAAAAGACTGGAGAGATACATGGGTGCCAAACCATTTAGTGCTTTATTAGTAAGAAGTAGTTAACTTAACAGGAAGCCAATGTAGGGACTATAAGATTAGGGTTATATGGTCATATTTTCTTGACCTTGTAAGAACTCTTGCTGCCGCATTCTGAACTAACTGAAGCTTGTTTAATAATGATGCAGGACATCCACCTAGTAATGCATTACAATAGTCTATTCTGGAGGTCATGAACGAATGGACGAGCTTCTCTGCATCGGATATAGACAACATATTTCTTAGCTTAGAAATATTTCTAATGTGAAAGAAGGCTGTTTTTGTAACTTGGTTGATATGATTTTTGAAAGACAATTTGCTGTCTAAAATAACTCCCAGATCTTTTAATGTTGAACTAGTGGTTACAGAACATCCGTCTAAATGCAGGTTGACATGCTAGAGCTTCTGTATACTAGTTTTTGGGCCGATGAGCAAAATCTCCGTCTTATCAGAAATTTAAAGTAGAAAGTTATGGGTCATCCAATCTCTTATTTCCTTAACACACTCAGTTATCTGAGTTAATTGAGCTGTATCGCCTGGTTTAGATGAGATATATAGCTGGGTATCATCAGCATAACAATGGAAGCTAATTCCATGCCTTCTAATAATATTTCCTAAGGGAACCATGTATATTGTGAAGAGCAGGGTACCTAGAACTGAACCTTGTAGCATGCCATAATTCACTAGCATTAGCCTGGATAGCTCTCCATTTAAATCTACGAAATGGTAACGATCGGACAGGTAGGATTTAAACCAGCTTAATGCCTGTCCCTGAATGCTGATGTAATTCTGTAAGCGATCTAGGAGAAGATCATGATCTATAGTGTCGAACGCAGCACTAAGATTAAGTAAAACTAACAGCGAGATGAAGCCTTGGTCTGAAGCTAAAAACAGGTCATTAGTGATTTTAACTAGGGCAGTTTCTGTACTATGCTTTAATAATAACATCATACAGCTCTTCCTGTCCTATACATGTAAAACAGTGTAGTTGTGGATTTGAAGGTGAGACTGTTTTAGGAGATGGTCTTAGAGGTTGAACTGCCACAATTGTTTTTCTAATGTTATCTATTATTTTCAGTGAAGAAATTCATAAAATCTTCACTACTAAACTGTGATGGAACACATTTTTCAGATCCCTAATTTGTAGTTAACTTAGCTACTGTAGTAAAAAGGAACCGGGGATTGTTTTTGTTGTTTTCTATGAGTTTGCTCAAGTGTTCAGCTCTAACAGCTTTTCGTGCCTGTCTGTAGCTGAGCATACTGTCTTTATACGCAATTCTATATACCTCCAATTTTTCCTCAATTTTCTCTCCAGATTACGGGCTATGGCTATTGACTATATCTCATTTTTTACTCATCCGCTTATACTTCCTCCGGCGGCAGCGTAACGACTCCACAGTTCAGGTTCGTGGAATGATGAGCTGGACAACATTAGCCGATGTATCCGTTTTTTTACTGGTTCTTGTCAGACAAATTCACAAGATACAGTGTAGTATAATTCCCAGGTGGATAACTTATCCTAAACAAATGCACTACAGAACACAAAACAGGTTTTTCATACACGAATCGCGCACATGGAACATATTCAGCTCGCACACTTCACTTCCTCACTACACTACCCACAATGCACCCCACCCCTGGACTACAATACCGCCCACAACATCCTTAAAGGAACAGCTCCCGTTTTCCCTCTGATGCAACACTCTTAACTTAACAACTTAACACCACTCCAGCACCATCGCCTGACGGGTATGACATACATCAACAACTTAACAATGATACCATCATAAATTCAGAGCGTAAATAAAAGGCAGAAATATGTCCAACACAACATTCACCCATTTTTGTTTTCTTTACAGTCTGTAGGCAGCTCCATTGCAACTCTGTTCAATAGAGGCACTGGCCAATATATTCCAACCCTTTGTAACAGGGAAAACAGTCCATAAGGTGGAAGGATAGCACGGTACTGGTAGAGGTTAAAGGGAGTAGCTTTGTCAGTGGGATCCTTTATTGCAGCAAGGATAATTCAGTTCCACATGACCGGTGAAATAATCAATTAAGCCCTGGTGAGTGATTGACCGACTTGTTTACCGCTGGCCTGGTAAAGACAAGAAGTTAACAACAACCATACTTACAAACAAAATAAATGAGGTTTAATTAAACTTCCCCTTGGCTCATTTCTGTAACAGCAAATTAATAACCAGCCTAAATCCACCTGGGTTATAAAATGAAACACAGAGAAGAAAGGAAAAGAACCACAACGGATATACACCAGTTTTTTTTTTTGTTGTTGTTTTTTAGAAAACAATAACAAACTGTCAACAAAGTGCTTATTAATTTTTTTTTTTTTTTTTTTTTCAATGAACAATTAGTTTGTCCAGTCTCCAAACCTCCTTGGTGGCCCCCGGATACATTGCAGCCTACCCCTTGCTTGGCCAGCCACAGTCCCTGTCACATCCTGTTGTACCGTGCTACCTTCACTCCATTGAACATCCTCTGTGTCCTGATCTGCCATTGGTGCAGCGGTACCACCTATGCCAGGCATACTGTCTGTGCCACCAGAATTTTCTGTTCCTTCCCCGAAGAGACAAGACAGATCCAATCGAGTTCAGCCTCGTTAGTTTCTAGGTCTGGCATGGGAACTTCCTGAGGTTGCCAAACTTCCAAGTCCTTAAACACCCAGCTGTTCTCCAGGGGTTGCCGAGAATGGTAAGGTTTGAGTTTGTCATGGTGAACAACTTTGACTTTGGTCTTTGGGTTTCTTTGAATCCGGTACACTAGATCATCCAAATGTCCCAGGATAAAGTAAGGGCCGTCGTAGTTAGGGAGAAACTTCCTGATCTTGTCTTTTACGCGTTTGGTCCCCTTGACTAGGTACCACACTGCATCACCAACCTTGTAACATGTCTGAGCTGCTTTCTTATCATACTGCCTTTTAGCATGCTCCACAGATTTGCCCAGTGTTTCCCTTTCGACCTCATGTGCCGACTCCAACCTTTCTCTCATCTGAACCACATACTGAGGGAACAATTTAGTAGTTGTATCGTTTAGAGGCTCTCCCGTGACCAGGTCCATGGGTTCCGTTATCTCTCTGCCCAAGAGCATCATGTTTGGGGTAAATCCAGTTGAACTGTGTTTGGTCGCTCCGTAAGCCATTACAGAGTAAGGAACCATAAGATCCCACTCCCAGTGACATCGCTCAGAGGTTGTGGCTAGAATTTTCTGTATAGTTGCATTGAACTGCTCGACCTGTCCATCTGACTGAGGTCGAAAAGGTGTTGTACGGGTCTTATCAATGTCTAACAACTCACACATGGTCTGGAAAACCTCAGATTCAAAATTGGTGCCCTGGTCACTATGCAGTGTAAACGGTGCTCCATAACGGCAGACCCATTCAGCGACTATAACCTCTGCTACAGTGACAGCCTGGTCGTTGGGCAGTGGGTAGGCTTCTACCCATTTGGTGAAATAGTCTTGCACCACAAGTATATAGCGATTGAAACGTTCTGTCTCGTTCATGGGACCCATCAAATCAACAGCAATCCTTTCCATGGGAGCACCTACTCGCACGGTACCCATAGGTGCCTGAGGCCTCTTTAAAGGACGAGCCCTTGCAGCACAACTGGTGCAGGTACGACACCACAGTGAAACATCATCTCGCATTTTATACCAATAGTATCTGGTCTGCAGCCGTGACAATGTTCGCTCCACCCCGAAATGTCCACCCACTGACCCCTTGTGTATTTGGGGCATAACATCTTCCCTAAAAATGCGCGGCAGAAGGACTTGAGGGTAAAATTCAGGCCCAACATTCAAGTAGTAACGTCGTACCAGAATGCCATCCTTTAAATATAGTCTTTGCCATTGGCTCCAGTAAGCTTTTGTTGCTGGGCCATAGGGTGATACATCTTCCCAGGAGGGTCGTCCCTCACCTTCCTGTATCCACCTCTTGATAGGGGCTATATCAGCATCCGCTGCTTGTGCGAAACGCAGTTCCTCAGCAGTCCAACCAGAGAATAAAGAAATACTGGCGGTGATGGCAGGCTGCACTACCCCCACTGCACAAAACTCCGGGGTAACAACAATAGGTGCATTATCTACCGGTTCAAAGTCAAGATCACATTGGACCGCCTGGTGACAGAGCTGAGGACTGAGGATTTGATTCTTGAGGTTGCATGGACAAGTTGTACGGCATGGCCTCCGCGAAAGCACGTCCGCGTTTTCATGACAACGGCCTGGGCGGTGGACAACTCTGAAGTCATATTCCCCAAGCTTCTCGAGCCATCTGGCCAACTGTCCCTCTGGTTCTCTCATCCTCAGCAGCCACTTTAGGCTACTATGGTCTGTGCGTACGGTGAAAGGTCTACCCAACAGGTACTGACGGAAATGCGCTGTGAACTCCACAACAGCTAAAAGTTCTCTTCGTGTGGTGCAGTAATTCTGTTCAGTCGGCGTCAGACTCCGACTTCCATATGCTAACACACGTTCCTCTCCTTTCTGCTGTTGAGAAAGCACAGCTCCAATCCTGAAGTTGCTGGCATCTGTGTCAAGAACAAGGTCACCACTGTCCATTGGGTAACCAAGGATGGGGGCAGTAGTGAGCAGCTCCTTTAACTTATCAAAGACCTGTTGGCTCTCAAGGGTCCAGTGAAATCGAGCATGTTTTCTCAACAGGTTATGAAGGGGCTTTGCAATTGCAGCAAAGTCTTTGACGAAACGTCTATAATAGGATGCGAGCCCCACAAACTGGCGGACTTCGTGAATACTTGTGGGCTGTGGCCATTCTCGAATTTTCCGCACTTTTTCGGGGTTGGTGGCTATTCCCCGCTCTGAGACGATATGGCCCAGGTAGACCACCTGGCGGCGGAAGAGACAGCACTTGGCGGGTTTCAGTTTCATGTTGGCCTGGCGTAGCCTTTCGAACACCTGTGCCAGGTGCTGGAGCATTTCCTTTACATCCTTGCCTAGCACAATGATGTCATCCAGGTATACCAGGCAGGTTTCCCACTGCATCCCGGTCAAAACACGATCCATTAAGCGCTGGAATGTCGCCGGTGCGTTACAAAGGCCAAAAGGCATGATGTTCCACTCGAACAGTCCCTTCCTGCTGCAGAACGCAGCTGCCTGTCTCGCCTGTGGTGTCAACTCCACTTGCCAGTACCCCGAGGCGAGGTCCAATGTACTAAACCATCTCGCTGCAGAGAGTGTGTCTAGTTTGTCTTGGATCCTTGGGAGTGGGTAAGCGTCTTTTATAGTGCGCTCATTTAGTGCCCGGTAGTCAACACACAGTCGGTACGTTTGATCTTTCTTTTGCACCATTACAATGGGTGAAGCCCAGCAGCTACTACTTTGGGAGGCTAGGCCAGCCTCCACATTCTGTTTAATCTGTTCATCTGCGCTTTGTTGTTTCTCAAACGCCATTCTGCGCGGTTGCTGTTTCACAGGTGGGCCAGGCCGGATCTGAATATCATGTTGCACTAGATTCGTGCGTCCGATGTCTGTGGGTCCAGTGGAGAAAACATCACTGTAAGTTTGGAGCAGCTTTGCGAGCTCATGCTGTTCTGTCTCCCTCAGATCTACTGTACTTTCCGTGTACAGTGACTGTAAGTGACTTGGAACCATGGGGCATGGATCTACCAAAGGCGGCATTGTAGTTTCAGTCTGGACCACATGGGCAGGTTGAAGGATTCCGGCAATTACTCCTTTCCTCACTTTCACAGCAACGTTACCTGGGTTATACAGTCTCAAGGGCACTCGATTACTTAGATTGGCATCAATTATAATCCGTGCCACCATCACCTGGTGCTTCTCTGTGAAGCCTTTAGTCGGACTCAGCAGTATGTTGCCTTGTACTGGTCCCTGAAAATGTGCATTGCCTGGAACGATGTACTCATGCCCTGCTTCAAGGACAGCTGTGCGTGCTATGCAGACCACGTGCGCCCTGGGCTTGTTCTTTTGGGTAAAATACGGAATCTGCTCACCAAACAATACAATCCTCTGACTGCCAAAGTCAAGACATGCCCGGGCTTGCTCCAAGAAAGGGTGCCCCAGAATGTCTTCAGTGCCCTCGGCTACATCTGCTACAATGAAATCGACACTGACCGTGTGGGCTCCAACCTGCACTGGAACATCCACTTCCCCAAGGACATCAACATTTGCCGGACTTATTCCTTGTAGGGCCTGTACAGTGGATAGCTTGAGTGGAGGTCTTACATCAGCGTCAATGGCTTCATAGCAAATCCGAGGTAACACGTTCCTCCTGGCCCCACTGTCCAACAGGGCACATATTTCCATGTCATACAGCAGCATATGAATACACATCTCCGGCCCACCCCCCTTGACTCTAAGAACTGTAGAAGCAGGTTGGGTCCCGGAAGTCAGAGGAAGGGTTGGAGTCATACTTTCCAGATTGAGCCTGGGTGAAGGACAGTTCCGCCTCATATGACCAATGCCTTGGCAGTTGTGACAGACAATCTTTTCCCAATTAACTTTACCCCTTCTCATATATTTTTGTTGGCAAGTTTTAAATTCGGCTTTTGAGTTGTTTTTCTCCCTCCACACAGGAGCCGACGACTTCGCATCTTCCTCGTCACCTTTACTCTCGTCTGGATATTCACGCACCGCAGCTGCTTCGCATCCTTCGTTCTACTAGTCTCATGGTGGATCGCATACGTTGCGTTACACTGGTGGCTGCTGGACGTGTGGTCTCATACCTGTGTGCAATTTCATAGGCGTGGGCCAGGGTACGTGGTCGCTCTTCCAGCAGCCTTTGTACGATATCCGCATCTCCCATGGCATTAATGAACACCTCAACACTAATAGAGTCTTGTTCTTTTTCAGAACGATCTGCATAAGCAATGGAGACTTTTTCATAAATGTAATCCCTCAGCACATGGAGTGGCTCGCCTGCTCTGCGGACCCTCTGCCTCAACTCTATTCCAATGACAGCAGCATGTTCGGACGAGGGACCATATGCAGCCTCAACTTCCTCCACTATGCGGCCATAATTCCAACGGCTGGAACGGGGATTCTTGTGGATCACTGCACCTGCAGCACCTACTAGACAAAACCTCATCTGTACAGCCATAGTTCTTTCTGACCAATGATTAGCTTTCGCACAATCCTCAAAACGGCTTAAGAACTCTCGCCATGAAGCAGAGCCATCAAACTGACCTGGTCGCAGCATGGGAACCCTTTCACTATGCCTATTACACTACTCCTCACTGTCTGATGACAGATCACAGAATGTCAGGTTTGGTCTTCTTCCACATTGGCTAGACCTAGTAACCTCTGGAAAAAACACCCTTCGACGTGGTGACACATAGTGTTACTCTCACCCTCAAGAATGCTATGCTGGGCCGCATGGACATCATAGGTACAGGACTGGCGATCTTTTGTTGGTGTGTCTTGAAACATCCGTCTGGCTGTTGACTCTGTGCATGTTGAGCGTGGGTAATTTACATTTCCTGGTGTACTGTGCGCATAGCTCCATGTATTAATTCCGCTGTCATATACATGTTCATTTTCTACCCCACTAATAAATGGATTGGTTGCTCTTGCTGTGTGCTGTGATAAGTGTGTCTCATAGCAGCATGTAGGTCTGCTTACCGAAAGAGATGTAGGACACTGAGCACAACTGCATTTAAATGGGTTGTTGTTATTATCAGTTTTTGATACTTGAGCATCCATTTTATTGAGCCAGTCAATAAATGATATGTGTGTTTGTTTTTCATTAGCAGGCATCTTCTCCCGAATATCCGCCATGTTGAATTATTCTCTGGTTCAGTCTGATAGTTTAAAATGTCCGTTTAACTCACCACTCGCGACGAACGGATCGCAGACGAGCCCCCAGTGTTACTAATCCGCTTATACTTCCTCTGGCGGCAGCGTAACGACTCCTCAGTTCAGGTTCGTGGAATGATGAGCTGAACAACATTAGCCGATGTATCAGTTTTTTTACTGGTTCTTGTCAGACAAATTCACAAGATACAGTGTAGTATAATTCCCAGGTGGATAACTTATCCTAAACAAATGCACTACAGAACACAAAACAGGTTTTTCATACACGAACCGCGCACATGGAACATATTCAGCTCGCACACTTCACTTCCTCACTACACTACCCACAATGCACCCCACCCCTGGACCACAATACCGCCCACAACATCCTTAAAGGAACAGCTCCCGTTTTCCCTCTGATGCAACACATTGGTATATGACTATTATACCAAGGTGCAGGTGCTTGTTCTCTAACCTTTTTTAACCAGATGGGGGCAACGGTGTCTAATGTGCTAGTGAGGATAAGGTCTATGTTGTTAGCCATTTTATCAAAATTATTAGCAGTTATTGGTTTAGTGAGGAATTGAGATAAATCAGGCAGGTTATTTATGAATCTGTTCTTAGTGGTCGGAACAATAGTCCTACCAAGCATGGCTAATCTGCTCTACCGGTAGTGAGTACAGTATAAGATAATGGTTTGTGATGTCATCACTCTGGGGTAAAATATCTATATCAGTCACGTCTGCTACGTGGGATATTATTAAGTCTAATGTGTGGTTAAAACGGTGAGTTGGTCTAGTGACCTTTTGTTTAACCCCAAAAGAGTTTAATAAGACGACAAATGATAATCCTAGAGCATTGTTTGCATCATCTACATGAATATTAAAATCTCCTACAGGCAGCACTTTATCAAAATTGATCAAGAGGTCTGAAAGAAAACAAGCAAACTCTTGAAGAAAATAAGCGTATGGCCCTGGGGGGGTCTGTACACGGTTACCAGAGCGAATTTTCTATGCATGTCTGAAAGTACAATTTTAAGAACGAGCACTTCAAATTATTTAAAACTGAATCCTAATTTCTGACTTACCTTAAAAGAGGCACATAATCAAAGATAAAATATATAATTAAAGTATATATAATTATAACATTAAATTTCTATTAAACTTAAAGCTGATGTAAATGTATAAATGTCACAATTATCACAGACTTTAATGCACGTACAACGACAACAACAAAGTTCTAATTGTTTTCACATCGAACATGCAATTATATAAATGGTTTCTATTAATATCAGTGGCTATGTTTGACACATTTTTATCAGGGGTCCCTGCCCCATGTTTCTATCGCCTAAGGGGTCCTTGACCTGAAAAACATTGAAGACCCCTGTTTTAGAAAGAAAAGAGTGAAGTGACACTAGTCTGTAGTTGCTGATGTCCAAGGGACCCAGTGGAGTACTTTCAGAATGGAAATAACCCTTGCACTCTTAAAGGCTTGCAAGTTCTTGGATTGCAAGACTTTATGACTTGTAGTATTTGTTTTGCTGCTATAGTTGAATTATGTGACAATGAATAGGCAGGGCAATCCTGGTGGTATAATGTTGGCATAGCGCAGAAGTGAATGTCTGGCAGATATTACATATTCCACTGCTTTTTGACCAATCAATGGACCAACCAATAGACGTTTTCTTGGCTTAACTCATTTTTTGGCAAAACATTTTTGGCAAATATTTTCACCACCTCCTTGTTGGGAGCAGTTGGACTACAGAGAAGCATGTTGAGGACACACTGCAGAAGGGTAGCTCAATGCTTTAAGGTCATAAGCCACAGCTTGTTAAATAAAAAAGGGCTTTCACAATATTGCTGCAGGAGTCTTATATACAGTATATCGTTGCCAACCCTAAGTAGAGGCAAACGTCTCTAGGTTATTTATGTAACCCTAGTTTCCTAAAGGAACCAGACGCTGCGTCAAAACGCTTTGGGAACGCCGCCACGTTGTCCACGCTCTGAATCAGGTGTAAAATCTGGCCAATATGCAAGTCGTGAAGTCATCGGCGGGTGAAGTCACGTAAACCAGAAAGTTTCAAAATGGCTGAGTGATGGTAGCGACATTAGCCTCTGAGAAAAGAGAAGGTAAGCGCTTGCAGTGATGCAGGGAGTATGGTCCGAGACGCAGCGTCTCGTTCCCTTAGGGGACTAGGGTTACATATGTAACCTAGCGACCTTCCCTTTCCGGAATTCGAGCTGCACCAAAACGCTTTGGGAACAAGTATTTCATCACACCATACTGACCAGTCCTGGCCTAGTGTGTCTGGGCACCACCGCAGGACAGAAGAGCCGGGAGTGGCTCGGATGCCGAGGTCGTAAAACATGACAAAGGTCAAAGGGGTGGACCAACCCGCAGCATTACATATGTCCAGCAGGGGATCCCTACGGACCAGGCAATCCATATTCTGGGTCGAATGAGCCTTGAAAGGACTCTGAAAGGACTCTGAAAGGAGTGGGAAGAAAAACCTTTTCTATGAGGGCTATAGCAGACAAACAGCTGCTCCGACTTCCTCCAAGGACTCGTCCTGTGGAGGTACGTATCCAGTGTTGCACTGGACACAGTCGATTCTGCTTCTCCTGGTCTGGAGCTAGAAAGGGAGAAGGGCAGAATGCCTGCAACACGACAAGTCATGAGGGAGCCGTAGGGATCTCAGGTACATACCCAGCTTTAGGGTAGAGGAAAGCACTGGCCATGCCAGGGGTAAACTCTAGGAGAGATGGGGCCACAGACAGGGCCTGTAGGTCCCCGATCCTTTTAAGGGAGGATATCGCCAAAAGTATCGTCTACATGGACAAGCACTTGGTAACCTCTCAGGTCTCGGAAGAAGTGTTTGAGTGCCATAAGCACAGCCACCATCTCCAGGCAGTGTATGTGTCAAGTCAAGTCAAGTCAAGTTTATTTGTATAGCGCTTTTCACAACAGACATTGTCTCAAAGCAGCTTTACAGAAAACAACAGTGAAGGTGAATGGTGTGCGTTTGTCCCTGATGAGCAGCCGTGGCGACAGTGGCAAGGAAAAACTCCCTTAGATGATATGAGGAAGAAACCTTGAGAGGAACCAGACTCAAAGGGGAACCCATCCTCATATGGGTGACATCAAAAGTTTGGTCATAAATCTTTCAACAATACAGAACAATTTGTGATCATCATAGATCCAGCATCAGCTTCTCCATGCCAGGGCCTTTAAACACTCGGCATCTACTTCTCCATGATCATCCATAGGTCCATAATCTTCACGAGGTGGGACGTGACTGGAGCTGGCCAAACCTCAGGAAGCCTCAGGATGGGGAGAGAAAGAGAAGCAGTGGAGAGGAATTAGCGTAGCTGCTGTTCATGATATTAACAGCACAAGTTGATAATGTGCATGTGATCAGATGTTCTGGAGCACAAGGTTGTGATGTGATGTGTGTGATGTGTGTTATGTGTAGGCTTTGCTAAAAAGATATGTTTTTAATCTGCACTTAAACTGGGTGAGTGTATCTGAACCCCGAACACTGTCAGGAAGACAATTCCAGAGTTTAGGAGCTAAATGTGAAAATGCTCTACCGCCTTTAGTGGACTTTGCTATTCTTGGAACTACTAGAAGCCCAGAGTTTTGAGATCTCAGGGAGCGTGACGGATTGTAGCGTGTTAAGAGACTGGATAGATACATGGGAGCCAAACCATTTAGTGCTTTATAAGTGAGTAGCAGTAGTTTGTAGTCTATTCGAAACTTAATAGGAATATTCGAAACTTAATAGGGTTCATGTGCCATGAACAATGTAACTCGTCCCACCGAATTTGGGCGGATCTCCCAACCCCGTGAGGGATGCATCTGTCATTAGCAGTACGTGATGACAAGGCGCTCCCAGCGATCTTTCGGGCCCACCGGAGGGAGGCTGCGCTCCAAGGAACATCCATTGGCGGAGCTAACAGCCTGGCCTCCTGGTGGTGACGAGGCGTTACCGGCACCGCACAAGTTGTAGACTGCCTCCCATGATGCAGGGCGCTCTAGTTGTCAGGGCCACTTTACCGCCACCTGCTTGTTTGAGGAGAGGACTGCAGGTTGGCTGACACCTTGGATTTGGGCCTAGAGCGTGTTTCTGGTCTTGATGTCCTTAGATAGACAGGAAGGCAGAGTGACATCCTCAGCAGGGCTGGAAGGTGATCCATTCTTCTCAGCAAGACAAGTACAACAAAAAGGCAGAGCAACATTCTCAGCAGGGCAGAAAAGAAAATTGATGTACTAAGCAAGTCAGGGAGGCAAAGTGGTATCCTAAGCAGGGAAATGTCTGCTTAGAAATTAAAATGATCCCTCTATACTTTGACTTTAAAACTATACTTTACATAGTACCTGAATTTAAAATTGTATGGCAACAACTTGTAAGCAGAGAGCAGAAGATAGTTAATTTAAGATTAATTATATTTTACACATTCACATCTAATGTACAATTACATTTTACAAATGTACACATACTTAATTTTATATAAAATGCAACAATTTAGAATCTGGATGCACGAAATGTAAAATTGCATAGCACATATGTATTGCTTCTATTGGGAGTTTCAAATATGTGAAACCGAGGTAAGAGATGAGAGCCAAACAATTTGTTGATGAACAATAAAAAAAAAACATTGTGCAAGAAGTCTTGAATGCAAGTCAAGTGAAACCTTCTGTTAAATTCTATGTAATGCATGCTATTTATGCAGGCTACCTCTTCAGAGACAGAAAGCATGCCACTTGAAGTCTTAAGTAAGACTTAAGTGTGATCCTTTGTATATAAGTAAATTATCAGCACTATAGTTTGTGAGTAACAGTCAATACAATTATCCATTACCAATAAAATACATAATTACTGATGTATTTAAATTTACTTTTGCGGCATTTGCCAGACAACCTTATCCAGCGCGACTTACAACTGAGCAGGGGAGGGTTTTAGGGCTTTGCTCAAGGGCCCAGCAGTGGCAGCGGGATTTGAACCTGTAAACTTCTGATCCAAAGCCCAATGCCTTAACCACTGAGCTACCGCCACTGTATTTACAGTACAGTCAGATCGTTACAACATTCACATCATAGAATAAAGCTGAACTCTACACAAAAGATTACAAGGTCTATTCTTTCAAAAATAATCTAAAAAAAAATGGCTTTTAGTAATGTTACATTTTGATCCTCTGTGACATATTTCTCTCATTCTAGCAATCATACAAAAAAGAGGCCCTGAAGCATTTCAGAGATAGACTGTATTTAACTTGGTGTCATCAAATTATAACAATTTTAATGACAGGATTCAGTATGATTTGGGGTCAACAGACTAAACTGTAAATTAAGCACAACATAAACAAATGTAATATAAATATATTCCTGTTGGTCTGCAGTGCAACACAGTTTCGCTGGATTCAGAAGGAGGATGCTGGTGAGCGATTTGGCTGGGGAGTTGATAATGTCTACATTGGTGAAGCATGTCCAGGTCTTTGCAGTGGACATGGGTACTGCACAACTGGAGCAGTGTGTCTTTGTGACGAAGGGCACTATGGTTGGCAGCACTAATTATTCTTCTGTTTACATTATATAATAAATTATTTTATATAATAATTCTTGTACTACATTTGGGGACTTTGTTAGTAACAATAGTAATATTAATGTTCACAGTGCTTAGATATATCACTGTATTTTTTTTTACTTTTCTCAGGTGATGATTGCTCCCTGTGGAACAGTGATCTTCCCAACTCTATCAAAGATAACTTTGAGTCTGGGTCTGTGTCAAAGGACAGCTGGAGTGTCATTCAGGGTGGAAGGGTAAGCAGTGGTTGTGGCCAGCTTTCCCCACATGCCCATGGAGATTCTCTATATTTTAATGGCTGCAAAATGAGACAGGCCATCTCTAAACCTCTGGAACTTTCCAGGGCCAGGTACAGTACATTTTATAACCAAAGACGAGAGTAGTATTTACTTATATTTTCTCATTTATTTATGTTGAACAGTTAGAACAGTAACCCACCCCTAACCCCACCCCACCCCACCCCACCCCACACACCCATCTTTTTCTCAATTGCAGCAAGATCATGTTTGTGCTGCAGATTGGAAGCATGGCACAAACAGACAGCTGTAACTCGGCTTTGAACCAGGTTGACACTGCTGACCGGGCTGTGCTGCTCCAATACAGTGTTAACAATGGAGTCAGCTGGCATGTCATTGCTCGACACCAGAATAAAGATTTCATCAAAGCCCAGAAAGTCTCTTATAACATTCCCCTGTAAGTCTTAAAACATATGTGATGTCAGTGCTGTTTATTTTTATATGCCCAATAGGTTGTTTCTTCCTCTTACAGTGAAGCCCGTGTGAAAGGAGTTCAGTTGCGATGGTGGCAGCCACGTCATGGTGGTACAGGGAAAGACCAGTGGGCTCTAGATCATGTGGAAGTTGTTCTGTGAGTAGACTTGCAGTCTTTCACAATTTTGTTTATTTCTCTATTTTCCTGATTCTTTCTCTTCTTTCTGTTGCATACTTCTATATATGTGCAATGCTTAACTGCAATCATCTTATCTACCCCTTTCCTTTTTTGTGTGTTTCTTTCTTCTAAACATTTCTCTCACAACCTCTCCAAGTACTGATTTTTGTGTTTTAATTCTGGACCTCTGTCCATATTTTTCCTCTCTGGTGATGCCTTTCTCTGAATTTGCCCTTCCATATTTTTTTGCATGTGAGCAGCACTCCCTCTGTGTCTTTATTGTTTTGCCTTCTAATTTCTGCTTTTGTATTTGTTTTGCTGTCCTTTTGGTCTGGCTATAGAGTCAGGTAAGCTACATCTCTGATGATTTAAATCGATAATTACAAACATTCTTATAAAATCTAAAAATGTCATGCAATTTTCTCTAGGAAATAATTATTGAATATGTGTTACTTTTATGCAATTTACAATAAACATTGCTCATTGTGGTGTGGTAGTCCCCTGGTGGTCTAGTGGTTAAGATGCAGCGCTCTCTCCGCTGTGACCCGGATTCGATTCCCGGTCGGGGAACCATCCCCAGCCACTCTTAGTGCCGGTCCCAAGCCCGGATGAATTGGGGAGGGTTGCGTTAGGAAGGGCATCCAGCGTTAAAACATGTGCCAAATCAAACGTGCGGAGGATCCGCTGTGGCGACCCCTAACGGGAGAAGCCGAAAGAAAGTTTTATTGTGGTGTGGTAGTGCAAGCCAGAGACAACAGGATAAAACCCTTAGACAATATGTGGAAGAAACCTTGAGAAGGATCAGACCTAAAAGGGAAACCATCCTCATTCTGGTGTCAGAGCAGCAGAGTGTGGTTTCTAACTGATACACTATTCTGGGCGGGATTTTATCAGAATGGATAAGATGTCAGGATCATTTGTATCTTGTACCTCAGGAGCCTATGTTGCTTGACAAAAAGACATAGACAGAGACACAGAGAAAATAATTTAAACATACCATGTTACCAAAACACTGGGCACTGTGTGCTCATGAATCTTCCAGATTTGCTCTTTTACCTACATCCCCAATCCAAAAAAGTTTGGATGCTGTGCACAATGTCAATAAAAACAGAATGCAATGCAAATTTCATAAACCTATATTTTGTTATCAAGAGAACATATTGAGAGAACATGAAAATATGTAATTTGAAATTGATTGCAGCAACATGTCTCAAAAAAGTTGGGACAAGCCCATGTTTACTACAGTATTCTATTTTATTTTAGCAAAAGTCTGAATATGTTTGGGAACTAAGGAAACCAGTTGCTTGAGAGAAATGTTGTCCCATTCTTGCCTGGAATGGAATTCTAACTGCTCAACAATGCTGTGTATATATATGCAGCTCTAAAACCTGGATATATCTTTTAGCATTGATGAAGCCTTTCCAGATGTACAAGCTGCCCATTTCATAGGCACATATGCACCTCATACTATCATATATGCCGGCTTTTGAACTGAGTGCTGATGATAAGCTGAAAGGTTAAGAATGTAAAATTTTGATTTGTCTGACCACAGAATTATTTTCCACTTTGCCACAAACCATTTTATGAGCTATGGCCCATATAAAGCACCTTTCTGGATCATGTTCATATATGGCTTCATCTTTGCATGATGCTTCACCTTACCTTAGAACCCAATCCAATTTGGAATTCCAGTAGTGTCTGGCAAACTAAAGATGCTCAAGATTGTTTTTTAATGAAAGCAGATGCTTTTCACTTAAAACTTGTGGTGACATCTGTGAATTCAAATTATTTTGAATTAATAGCCTTTCTGACTCGCAACTAACTTTCACTATTCTCTGAGTCCCCTCTGAGACTTTTTGGCCAATTAAACTATCTTCTTTACAGTGTATTAAGAAAAAAATAGACATGCATTCTCTTTCAGGTTGGTTCATAAAATCTTTAATTATTAAACTGATGGTTGAAATGTGCAATTTTAATGCTTTTACTATTTTCTTATAGCCACTTTCTTATTTGGTGAAGAACCAAATTTGTGCTATCTTTATCTTATATTTATACCTCTGTGTAACAGGAAGTCATGATTTACTTATATAAATGCATTAGGGTGCTAGTAAATGTGGTACCTATATTTAACTTTTTTGTTGATGTTAAATCTGTTTTGTGTTTGCAATTGTTTATATCCATTAGAGCAAAGTACCATTTAACAATCATTTAACAATCTTTTTTAACAATAGATTTTTACTGTCTTTTTTGCTTAAGCAGGGACATAAAGTGGACAGCCACTCAAATGTTAACAATCTGAGTGAATGCTTTAGTGTGTGTGTGTGTGTGTGTGTGTGTGTGTGTGTGTGTGTGTGTGTGTGTGTGTGTGCGTGCAAAATCCATGACTAAACCTATTTTTAACCTAAACACGATGACACTGTCTGAATCATAAAAAACAATTTTAAGGTAGTGTAAAATGTGAGAAAACACAAAAGATCTGTGTTTAATGATATCAAGAATTTGCTTCAAGATTGAATGATATTTTCCACCCAATGTAACTTAGAATTACTTACAGTGGCAAGCAGAAGGAGTTTTTTGACCCCACGAAAGCCATGCCATTTGTGAAGATAAACATCATTTTGGATAATGCTGCATAGCAGACACTACACTTAGCACAAAAATAGCTAAATGTATTTGTTAATATTTATTTGTTTATTTATTTATCAACTTTTTATTTTATATTTGTAAAATAACCATGTTTCAAGTCAAATATTGAAAATAGATTATATGCCAACTATCTTTGTTTAGTTTAAGAGCACCTGCTTAACTGTTAAACTACACCAAATTTATATTTTACACTATTAAATTTGCCTTGTTTTCTGTGAAGTTTGAGGAGGGACTATTGTTATACTTTCAGATCGCGTACTTACTTACTTAATTACTTACTTACTAAACCCAGTAAGATGTAAGAAGATCATGCAAAGAAGAAGACATGAGTAAACATTAACCATCCTCTCTGGGCCAAAGCTCATTTAAAATATACTGAGGCAAAGTTCCCAGATGTATATGAACAAAAGTGTGATGCTACACAGTGGTAAACATAGCCCTGTCCCAACTTTTTGGAGACTTTTTTGCAGCCATCAAATTCAAAATTATCTTTTTTTTTTTTTTAAATGGTAAATATTCTCAGATTAAACTTCTTTTTGTATTTTATTCTATTGTGAATAAAATGTTGATTTTATGAAATTTGCAAATCATTGCATTCTGTTTTGATTTATAGTTTACACAGTGTCCCAACTTTTTTGGAAGTGGGGTTGTAATATAGACTCATTTATATACAATAATCCCCTGTTTATCACGGTGATTACATTCCAAACCAGTGGTGGTAAACGGAAAACCGTGATAAATGTACACCACCCCAAAAATGCTATTTTATCTATACAGTACTGTACTGTATTAACATTTCACTTAATTTTATAATTAATAATAATTTTTTTATTTTTATAAATTTCATTATTTCAACATAAAACTCCATAAAAACAATTCTCTATAAGTTTTTTGGTCTATCATGCTATCCGCGAGAGACTGGGAAAATCAGCACAACAAAAAGATATGTGGCAAATGCAATTCCACAATAAACCAGGGTTGCGAAATTTGAACCATGGTAAAGTGGGGGATTACTGTACTTGTTTTTTTGTTTTTTTTTTAACTTTAGCTTTTGTCTTTTTCTACTTTTTTTAATCCTGTGATATCTCTTTTACAGCTCCCGTAAACAAAACTACATGATGAACTCCGCCAGACAGTCTGGTCTACGCCACTACTTTAACAGGAAGAGGAGGACATTACTACACTTCACTTACTAGAAAGCAAAAAAATCAACTACCACAAGTGGATTTCTGTCATAGCAAAACAACCTCTTAAATCTAAGAGCAATTAAAACTTGAAAAGGGAGAAGTAAAATAAAAAAAATTAGCTATTTACAATTAATGAGCATGGAGAATTTATAACTTTCAAGAGCTACATCATTATTAGGCCTGTCTCACAAAGCGGATCATACACATTTATTGCCATCTGCCAAAATTAAGCACGTTATTTGGTTTTACATATTGTGTGACCATAATGCTGAAGCCTACTTGGCTTATACACAGGAATACACACACACACACACACACACACACACAATCACACACACTGTGCAGAAATTTATAGAAATTTATAGAAATTTTTATAGACTATGTGACTATTACAACCCCAATTCCAAACAAAAAAAAAATTACAAATGTAATATAATAATATGATGTAACAGAAAACATTAAATGTTAAACTAAAAATGTACCATTTAAAAATAAATTATAATAATTTTATTTTGAATTTAATGGCATCAATATCTCTATAAATGGGACAGGGCAACAAGAAGCTGGAAAACTATGTGCTAATAAAATAAAACGCGGGGATATTTTTAAAACTAACTAGGTTAATTAGCAAAAAGTAAATACCATGACTGGGTATAAAAAGTGTATAGATGGGCAGATGTTCATGTGGAACTATTTCAGAATAATGGTTAACATCATATTACATAGAATTTGAATATCTCTATATCATCAAAAAATTCAGAGATTCTGGAAAAATCTCTGTGTGCATGCATCAATGGCAAAAATCAATATTGTATGTCCTTGATCTTTGGGCTCTCAGGCGGCAGCACTGCATTAAAAACAGGTATGATTCTAGAAATTAAAATCACTGCATGGGTTTAGAAACACCTCTAGAAATCATTGTCTGTGAACACAATTTGCTATGCCATCTACAAATGCAGGTTAATGGTCTTTCACTCAAAGAAGCTGGCATGACCCAGAATATACACACACATATATATATATATATATATATATATATATATATATATATATATATATATATATATATATATATATATATATATATATATATATATATATATACTCACTTTATTAGGTACACCTGTCCAACTGCTTTTTAATGCAAATCTCTAATCAGCCAATCACATGCCTACATGGTCAAGACGATCTGCTGCAGTTCAAACCGAGAGTCAGAATGGGGAAGAAAGGTGATTTAAGTGACTTTGAACGTGGCATGGTTGTTGGTGCCAGACGGGCTGGTCTGAGTATTTCAGAAACTGCTGATCTCCTGGGATTTTCACGCACAACCATCTCTAGGGTTTACAGAGAATGGTCCGAAAAAGAGAAAATATCCAGTTAACGGCAGTTCTGTGGGCGCAAATGCCTTGTTTATGCCAGAGGTCAGAGGAGAATGGCCAGACTGGTTCGAGCTGATAGAAAGGCAACAGTAACTCAAATAACCACTCGTTACAACGGAGGTATGCAGAAGAGCATCTCTGAACGCACAACACGTCGAACTTTGAGGCGGATGGGCTACAGCAGCAGAAGACCACACCGGGTGCCACTCTTAAGCTAAGAACAGGAAACTAAGGCTACAATTCGCACAGGCTCACCAAAATTGGACAATAGAAGATTGGAAAAACGTTGCCTGGTCTGATGAGTCTCGATTTTTGGATGACATTCGGATGGTAGGGTCAGAATTTGGCGTCAACAACATGAAAGCATTGATCCATCCTGCCTTGTATCAACGGTTCAGGCTGGTGGTGGTAGTGTAATGGTGTGGGGGATATTTTCTTGGCACACTTTGGGCCCATTAGTACCAATTGAGCATCATGTCAATGCCACAGCCTACCTGAGTAGTAGTCACCTCACTGTACTCAAATGGCCTCCACAGTCACCAGATCTCAATCCAATAGAGCACCTTTGAGATGTGGTGGAACGGGAGATTCGCATCATGGATGTGCAGCCGAAAAATCTGCAGCAGCGTGATGCTATCATGTCAATATGGACCAAAATCTCTAAAGAATGTTTCCAGTACCTTGTTGAATCTATGCCATGAAGGATTAAGGCAGTTCTGAAGGCAAAAGGGGGTCCAACCTGGTACTAGTAAGGTGTACCTAATAAAGTGGCCGGTGAGTGTATAAATATGTATGTATATGTGTTTGTGTGTGTGTAAACTGATTTTAAAAAAAGAGGAGATGCTAGACAGTGGTAAATAATGCCATGTTCCAATTTTTTTTTGTTTAGTTTTTTAGTTGTTGCAGCCATCAAATAAAAAAAAAAAACCTTAGTTTTCTTGAACAGTTCTTGACAGTTTCTCAATTTAAACATGACATGTTTTTAATTGTTAAATTCTGAATAAAATAAGGATTTATGATATTTGCAGTTCATTGCATTCTATATTTATTAACATTTTGGAATTGTGGTTGTATAAGCATATTTGCATTTTTGTGACCCCCCAGTTCACTAGAACAATAAATAGACATTTGATTATTAGCTCAAATTTAATAGGCGTATGTTTTTGATTTATATATATATATATATATATATATATATATATATATATATATATATATATATATATATATATATATATATATATATATATATATATATATAATTATTTGGTTTGTTCTTATTTTTCTCAAACCATGCAAAACTCCTTTTCAGGAAATAAAGACATTTCATGTTACATAATGAAATTTTAGATGCCTGTTAAATACTTACTTAAGTTTACTTATGGGTGTGTTCTAGGCAATTCATAATTGGTTATATTTTTTTGTGATTTGTGTACTAGTCCAAGTATAGTGGTTTAATTATTTGTGTAACTTTTAAACTTAAATAAAATATTAAAAATTTTTAAACAAAATTGACATCACAGGTTAATCACTTTAATGAGACTGGGACAAATTTTCTCATAGAGCTGTAATTCATGATTAGTTGCATGATTTTCAGTGAAACTCAAAATACATACACAGACATACAGAAAGCATACATAGGACACACGATGAGGAGCCATTAAAAAAATTATATATATGACTTTGCATGTTTTCTTTTTTTAATTACTAAAGTTCATACTCTTCTAAAAATATTGCACTAAAATTCTTAAGATTCTGCAAGAGACCATTTTTAACAAAGTCTAAAAAGATTGCCAAAAATGCTCAGTTTTGTGGGATAAGCAGATTAAAAAAAAATAATTTTTCCTCCACCCCATTTTTTGCAAAATGATATGCTCATTAAACATTTACAAAATTAGCAGCTTTAATGGACAAATGCTCAAAGGCTCCAATAAATACAGAACTATAACAAAACTAAAGATTAAAATGATCAAGTTTATGAGACAATTTTAATTATAAAATGCAAAACTCTTACTGTACTTAAGTAGATTTTTCTGGTATCAGTACTTTACTATTTATTTTTATAAAAAAGTATTTACTTTTTACTTTTACTCATTACATTTTTACACAAATATTTGTACTGTATACTCCTTACATTTTCAAAACAGGCATGTTACTTTATTTTTTATCTATTTGGTAAAATGTAAATGTTTTTTCTTCTCACTGCATGCTGTTTTCAGCCCATCAACCTATTTCCTGTCATTGCGTGGCTTTTTCAATCTCCCACTTGTGTATCATTTCCTGGCTCTCACACACCACAGAAGTAGGCTAGTTTACGAAGCAAATAACAAGTAAGACAGAAGGCAACAAGAAGTATAGGGTTAATGTGGATGAGAAAGAGGGAGTCAGCGATGTAAATATGACTGAGAACAGAGACATTCCTGATGATTCACCTGATCATCATCATCTTCGCTCTGCTTGTGTCTATATAGTGGATGTTCAGCCTGGATACATTCATTAAATTTGTTTTATATTAATATATATATTAGGGCTGTCATTCATTTTAACGGCACAAAATTTTATTTACACACTATCAATGCAGCACGCATTTCTGTTAGACCATTTTTATAAAAAATATAAATGCATAACTAAATATAAAAGATGTGAAATTAAAATCGACATACATTTATTCACAACATCCTTGCTTTACTCAGAAATGAATAATTAAACTAAAGCAAAAACATTTTTTAATCAGTTAACATTTGTTTTACTGATGCACCAATCTCAAAACAAACACCCAAAATCCACAATGATTCACAGAATTTACCCTCTGGGGATCGACAAATGCAGCGTGGCATTTTTCCTCATAATGCCAAAACAAACATAAATTACTGGGTTTTTTTTATAGTGCAGATAAAAGCAATACATCATTTGAATCTGTAAATGTACAGTTTCCCTTGTTTACACTCATAATAACAGCAAAATGCTGTGCTTTTGTAAAATAAATAAAACAGAAAGGGGCACTCTGTTGTGTCATCTCCCTTCACAAACACATAAATAAAACAACATGAATCTTAGTGAATATTTGCCTCACAGACATAATAAATATATGTATAGAAACCTCAAAAAGTATTTTACATAAACCAATTCACATAATAAAAATATAAAAAAATTATCTGATTATGTAATCAGTATGAATGTTAGAAGAGGTACAGTTTCTCTGGTATCACTTCATTAACTGTCTGTGTGGAAACATAGCAAATGTTCCTTTTGGTGTCCTGATGATTTACGTTATTTTAACCATCATAATTAATTTAAAACATTTACAATAATTTTTGGTTTTCATGCTCTAGTTGAGTATGGTTTCACTAATAACAAACATATATTTACATAAAGCATCCATATTTCTGCATGTCCATGTTGCTTAGAGTATTAAAAACAAAGTATTAATATATAGTAAATTTCAAACAGATACAAATGTGCATACAGAAGCATACAGAAAATGCAAATGGGATAAGGGTACATTAATACTCTGATTTTCTCAGATGCAGATGTTCTAGACCAGGGGTTCTCGAACTTTTGGGGACCAGGCATCCCTTTTTAAAATGTAAAATTAAGAATTGTGTTTTTGCATATGTTTACCACAGTTTTATTCTTAGATACCAATGTAACTGTGTGTAAACATTTTTACTCTAAATACTTCAGATCTGTTTTATAGTGAAGTAATTTTCATGTATTAAATTTATGATTTAATACAAATGTATCATTATTATGGCTATGAAAGTCAGTACAAGTAGGACAGAGTATAGGTGTGTGAATGAGATTTTTGATACGACCTTTTGATACGCCCCTTCCAACGCAGTAAAAACCCAAAGAACACTATACGAAATCGATTTAAATGAGTAAATAACACTATTTCACACTATTCCGGCGACTCTCATTCAGATTGGCTTGTGAGCAACCGCAAGCTGCTCAAAACGCTAGTTTTAACATTTATAATCAAGGTTTATCTCATTAAAATTGTCAAAAAAATTTTTTTATTATGTATTATTATACTGTACTTCTCTACTGCATACTTTACTGTACCTGTACTTTTTTTTTTTTTTTTAATAAGCATTGTAATTGCTGTTAATTTACATAAAGTATTGTTAAAATAGTCTACTAATTAAGTGTTATGGAGTGAAATAGTGTTATTTACTCATTTAAATCGATTTTGTATAGTGTTCTTTGGGTTTTTACTGGGTTGGAAGGGGCGTATCAAAAGGTCGCGAAAATTCGGAACTCGTGACCGGTCTTGGTCCCTAACCCTCGCGAGCTCCGAGGTTCCACTGTATGTATATATATATATATATAAAATGCTGGCCATGATAAAAGGAGTCAATTTGCTGCATAAGGGCCTGTGTAACAACATTGAGTGCCCTTGCTGACCCCTTTCCATTGCTGAAAGCACCTACAAATACAGTTTTATTTGAATA
This sequence comes from Silurus aristotelis, assembly GCF_946808225.1. NCBI lineage: Eukaryota > Metazoa > Chordata > Actinopteri > Siluriformes > Siluridae > Silurus > Silurus aristotelis. The sequence continues at coordinate 18,337,555 of NC_139583.1, forward strand.
TAATTTTTTTTAAACATTGGTCATTATCACAAAGAAGCTTTATAAATATAATAAGATTCAGAATATGAACATTCAATTCATAAATGTGACTACAATGGGCACATAAGCACATTGGGCAAAGCTGGTAAAATTTCACAGATTGGCATTTGTTTTAATATTATGGCAGATTGATGGATTTGGTAGGGATCTGGCCCAAGGAGATAGCGAGATTTACATATATTTTAGCATTGATTGCAACAACGATGGTGTGGAGCCTCTTGGGGAGAAAATGCACTACCACTTAGATACACTGAGATAAGTTTTTGCTTGATTGGAATAATTTCTGCTGACTTTTGCTCTGTTCCTTTAAATGGCTATGCCTTAAATAATGTGCAACAGCTCAGAATTGACAATGACAAATTACAGTTAAGTTAATTAAGCTCTGCATTGTTAAAAATTGCTAAGTATCTGATGACCATAATGTTTACAAATCATTTTGGAGAATAACTGATGGTCATACTAAATAGTTTTGTGTATGTTGTGAAGAGTACTGATGAATCAGTTCAGAAAAGTAAACTTTGCAAATTATACACACTATCAAGAAAGAAAGAAAAAAACAATTTCTGTGAGAACACAAAGAATCAGTGGCATCACCTGAGAACCCTGTCAGTAAAGAATGTATCATGACATAATTGACCACAAAATACATGCAAAACCTGATTAAAGTTAGCTTAGATTGCTGCTCTAGCTACACCAATCTACACTTTTTTCTAATAACCTTTGCATTGTTGCAGTTAACTAATCAGTCAAATGTGTAGCAGCAGCACAGTGCAAAAAATGATGCAGAAACAGGTCGAAGGTTTTAGTTAATGTTCACATGAAGGTGAAAAGACTAGCATGGTTATTGGTAGCAGATTCAGTATTTCAGAAACTGCTGATAACTTGATTTTTAGATACAAGTCTGGAGTTTTGATTTTTGCATGGTGCCACATATTTGGATGATTAGATTAAACATTTTAATTGGTAAGTGAGCAGGAAAAACTTTAATGAAAAAAAAAAAAAAAATTTTTAAATATATTTGCATTACATTGAAACTTTGAGGTCAAGCAATAACTTTAAATGACAAAAGATGTAACAACTCTTTTAGGAAAAATTAAAAGGAAAAGAGGCAATTTCCTTTTAACATTTTGTAGTTTATTAATATATATTTTTAAATTACTATTTTAATTTCTCTCTCTCTCTCTCTCTCTCTCTCTCTCTCTCTCTCTCTCTCAGTTTTTATTGCTCACAGGAATTTTTATGTGGAACAGTATAATGCTGGGGGCATTCCTTTGCTCTTTTAACAGTTCTATTGGATTCAAATCTTGAATTTATATATATATATATATATATATATATATATATATATATATATATATATATATATATATATATATATATATATATATGTTGCAAAATTTATTTTTTTTTACTCACTGTTTTTATCAAAAAACTCAAAACACCTTACCCAAATTCAATCATGATTAAGTCATGAGACACGTAAACTGTAATTAAGACTTTTTTTTTTTTTTTTTTTTTAATCCCTGATGAATAGTTGCAAGACCTTTTTTATCAGATGTGTAGTCAGAAAGGTAAGGTAATATTAAACCTGCTTCATGAGACAGGCCTTTCTAAATCCTCAATCCTACATCATTCAAGGCTATACCAAATTGTATCATGTACTCAGATTAATTGACAAAGCAGGAAATAGAACAGCTAGAAGACAATTGCTTCTTAGGTTTTTGTAGGTCTTTCCTTTAATTTTATTTCAGCACTTGATGTAATTTTATAAAGGTAAAATGTGCTACATCCCTCAAAAAGTTATTTCAGTAAATAATACAATAACAATCCAAGCAATGTGAGCCAATACATTTACTAAATGATTCATTAAAAATATTTAATATTGTTAAAACAAACCTGTAAGCATGTGATGTATATGTGAAAATGATATAATTGAGGTTAATTTATTGTGCACACTTCTTTTGTATATACAGATGTTATATACTTTTCTTATTTATTCAGAGTTAAAAACAAAACAAAACAGAAAACCAGAGTTGCAATTAAAGATACATTTTGCCATATATCAGTTAAGAAGTGCAATTTTCCCACACAAATCTGTGTTTCCTGTATTGTAATAAACTAAGGTTTATTAACCATTAAGGTGATACACTGTGATATTCTACCAGATCAATGATGTTCATTATAATGATTTGTGGTCCTAATGTAATAAAGGATGTGGTGAAGTGCAAATCATCTTATGTGGAGAGGTACATTAAATCTTTAGTCATTTCCAAGACTTCAAAGTAAGTAATGTATAATTGTGATTATGTCCTTGGTGTTTTGTGTCTATGAATATTTGTGATTTGATGTGGTGCTCTGTTCATTAATTTTATACAAATATTATGATGGATTTTAATACTTAGATGTTAATTATAAATGGACCACTATGTTACCTATTTAAAATGCAACTGTAAGTATTGGGAAATGTGTGTAGAAAAACTTCCACCACCCTTTAACTCCTTGTAATGTTCTCTCACCCTAACTGGTCCACATCTGGACAGAAATGAAGGTTAAGCAGAATTCACAAGAAACAATGTTAAAACAATATTTATTGAGGGGACAAAGTATTTTGGACACTATTTTAAATAGAAGTTTCTGATAATTAACTAAAACTGCTTTGTACAAAAAGTAAAAATGTTCAAGCCTTTTATCTTCTATTGAAATATCCGATAACAATGGATTTGATCTACAAGTGAATCATAACTTGAGTTTGTGCAAACCCAAGTGCAGACTGTAGCTAAAAAGTATATAGCAAACACTAAAAAAAAAAAATGCAGTTAATGTCATTTGTAATTAATGTACCAATGTCTCATTGTCAAGGAATGCAAAACATGCCAAGATTTCAATGGTTTTACAAATTTTTTTTTTTTTACATTAACACATGCAAAGTTATTGTGTATAATTTTGAAATTGATCTAAAACACTAAATGTATTTTCTGTCACTGTATGTTATTCATATTGATATTGCAGAAAATAAATCAGACAATAAATAAACAGTCATCTTATAATTAAAGCTGATTAAATTGTTTTTTAAGGTTTCCTATAGAGTTAACTCATTACAGGAGCTTTTAAAAGTTTTTTTATTAAGAAACATTTTGAAAGCAGATTGCATATAACCTTGCCCAAGTGGGACAAACTAAATATAAGGATTCTAATTTAGGAAATATCTAAATAAAGAGTATACTGGCAACACTTAAAATGGATACCAAATCTTCCCATTACTATTTTAGATTAATGTATGGATGAATCAATAGACAATGGATTACATGTGTATTTTATTTTTTAATAATCGACATTTTAACATACACTATTTTAGTAAATAGGACATATTTTTTTCAGACAAATTTACTGAATGATAAATTTACTGATCTTAATTTGGCCAACCACAAAAAACAGTCAGAGCAAAGATAATTTCAATCAGTGTATGGTTGTAAGCCCAATGATGGCCTGAGTTACAGTAATCAGAAATGCAGCAAAGGAAACGTATGGAGATGTTAGTACCATAGATGATGTGATTATCTTCCTTTAGGCATTTGTCCTCTGGTATACAGCCCTTGATAAACACTCCACTGTAATCTCCATAATGCCCATTTGCAATGAAACACTGCTGTCCTGGTAGACATTCAGTCAAAACATGCCTACATGGTTTGTAGACCAACTGCATTGGACAATAGTAGCAAAGTAGTTTTTCACAGTGCATGCCAGGAAGGAAAATCACACATACACACAAAGCAAAGCATTTATACTTAAGGAGAGATCTACTAGACAACCAAGCTTTCTCTGACATTTTCCCTTTTTTTAGCCAACAAAAAAACAAACAAAAAAAGGACTTCCTGAAGATGCTTTGCTAAAGATGGTTAGCTAAATATACAATGTTACAATAATTGCTTTTGTACCATTGGTGTCTCAGCTTGGCAATTAGGTTAAATTAGTAGATGAGTGCATCAGGTGCAGTTGTTTATGTCTATTGTTTAAATGAGCAGTGTAGTTCAGTTTAAATGGCTAAATGAATGGATACTAAAAACTATTTTATATTAAGAAATGTCTCTTAATGTATGAACATAATAATTTATCTGAAAAATTGTTTTTACAAGTAATCTGAAAGAAATATAAAATAATATTTAAAACAGTTTAATTACTCAAATATTCTGCAATTTTTTAAATACGTTGTATTTTATTATTATTAAGATCACAAAATATGAATATTAAAAATTTGAATATTTCAATTACAAAGAGTGAATTTATATATATATATATATATATATATATATATATATATATATATATATATATATATATATATATATATATATATTTATAAGCTTGCACAAAAATTCACAGAAAATTATTAATACATATAGGATCCACAAGTGAATAAAACAAGATGTGCAAAGATTTATTTGTGGATATCTAAAACATTTCACAGGTTGACTGAAGCAGTTAAATAGATTAATGGTCTGTTTCAAGTTTCAAGTTTAAGTTTTATTTCTATAGCACTTTTCACAATGGACATTGTCTCAAAGCAGTTTTACAGAAATTAAGAATTATAGAACAAAAATTTTGAATATGAGTGAATGATGTGTATTAATCGCTGATGAGCAAGCCTAGGTTGACTGTGGCAAAAAAAAAAAAAAACTCTCTTAGATGGTATAAGGAAGAAACCTTGAGAGAAACCAGACTCAGAATGGGAACCTATCCTCATTTGTGTGATATCAAGAGTGTGATTATAAATCTTAAACAATACAAAACATCGGAGACTGAGAACTATCATGAGCACTGGAGTGTGTGATTATGAGTGATGTCCTTTCTACAGTTCCCTTCTACAATATACTTTCTAGTTATACAGCCAGTTGGATTTGTGAAACTAGGAGCTACTAAGCAAATATTAAAATAGCCCAACATCTGAGATCATCATAGATCCAACAACAACTTCTTCATGCCAGAGCCTTTAAATGTTCAAAGACATCCAATATCCAAACTCTACTTGAATTGGGATCTAAATGGTGCTGGTATATCTCTAGTTTGTTTGGGATGATTGTGGGCTTGGCATGTACTCTTTGAAGGTCCATAATATTTATGATGTGGGACAGAACTGGAGCTGGCGCAACCTCGGGAAGGCTCAGGATGGGTAAAAAAAAGAAAAGCAGTGGAGAGGAATTAGCATAGCTGCTGTTCATAATATTAACAAGCACAAGGCTATAGTATGCAGAGGTGGGAAGTACTGTACTCAAGTTGATTTTTTTTGATATTAGTACTTCACTAGTACTTACTTCACTATTTATTTTTATATAAATAAACCTTCACTATATCTTTTTACATTTCTCATTAAATTTTTACACAAATATCTGTACTGTCTACGTCTTACATTTTCAAGCAAGGCTTGTTACTTTAGTTTTAATCTATTTGGTAAAATGTCAATTTTTTTCCTTTTCATTGCACGCCTTTTTTAGACCATCAGCTTAATTCCTATCATTGTGCGGCTTTTTCAATCTACCACTGGTGTATCACTTCCTGGCTATCACACACCACAGATGTAGACTAGATTATGAAGCAACAATCAGAATGCAGAAGGCAAAGTCTCCAAGTCTGCATTGTCAGCGATGTTAACATGACTGAGAACAGAGATATTTGTATAGAAAGCTTAAAAAGTCTAAATTTAAATATACAACAGATCGAATACAAATATTCTCTAAATATATAATTTGATGGAAGCTATAAGAGGTGCAGTTTCTCCGGTATCAGCTTATTAACCGTCCATGTGGAAACAAAGCAAAGGTTCCATTTGGTGTCCTGATAATTTACATAATTTAAAAGACCATAATTACTTTAAAACGTTTACAAGAATATTTTGTTTCATGCTCTATGTTGAGATTGGTTTTACGAATAATAAACATGCCTTTGCATAAAGCATCAATATTTGCCCATACCCATGTTGATTAGATTATAAAAAATTTATTAATTTAAGGTACATTTACAACATTTAAATATTTTAATAGATTGACAGCCTTAATATAATTTGATGTGAGGTCCAGTTACCAGCATGACACTAAAAACAAGTAGTAAAAATGGCTAAGAGCCCAAACTTCTTTACTTTAACTTGAGTAAAAAAAATGTAGTCAGTACTTCAACTTTTGCCCCAGTATTTTTTAAACATGAGCATCTATACTTCTACTTAACTGAAGGATGTGTGTACTTTTGACACCTCTGATGGTAGTGATGTGTTATGTGTAGGCCTTGCTAAAAAGATTTGTCTTTAATCTACACTTAAACTGGGAGAGTGAACTGAACCTTATGGCACCTCATATTTTACTTGCATTAGCCTGAATAGTTTTCCATTCAAATCTATAAAATGGTAATGATTAGACAGGTAGGATTTAACCCTCTGGAGTCTGAGGGTGTTTTTGGCCCCTTGAGAGATTTTGACATGCTCTTAAATTTGGTTCTGCTTAGTTGCTTTAAAAATATATTATTGACAAAAGACATATTACACTGTATTTAGCACAAACTGGACTACCATAATATGTAAACAGCGTATATGTGTGTGTTTGTATTTTTGACAAAATAAGGTTTATGCGTGTTTTTTAAAAAAGCAAAAAAAAAAAAAAAAAAATCAACAAAACCTATAGTAAACATGTTTTCACAAGACTTTTTAAGAACAGATCTTCTAATGTAGGGTTTGTTTTTTTTTTAGCATGTAAAAATCATCCTGCCTGCTCATTCACATTAAACAATACATTGATTTAAAATTTAAAAGACACTTTATACTTTGAAAGGCCATATGCGAAGAGGCGTCGACATGCTGTGACTGACAGCTTTGTAGACAATGGGTCGCATAATGAGCTGTCGAATACATAATATGCTGTGGATCACTGAGCCAGGATCACAGTGAGAAGTACAGTACTACAAGAAAGAAAGTGTTTCCTTTGTGGTTTTTTTTAAAATACACATTAGCAAGGACAGCATTAAAAAGGGAATTGTGTAACAATAAAACAATACAGTACAGTACAGCATCATATGATAGTCCATGGCATGTGGGAAAGTTGTTCTTTCCTGTGTATACAGAAAAGTCCATGGTGTATCCATTTGAGGAATCGGCAAGAACAAACAACTTGAACCCCCACTTAGTTGGCTTGGCTTTCATGTACTGTGTCATCCCAGTGTTAGCTTTGCATGCTACCATCCTCTCATCCACGGCTAAATGTCTTCTAGGATGATAGATTGCTTTGCATGTCTTACGGATTGTGTCCATAAGCAGTTCCACTCTGAACAGATGGTCATGTTCAGATGTGCCCCTCTTTCTGTCGTTTTCTTTGTCTGCATCTGGGTGACTCGTGTACATTCCATGAAATTGTCCTGTATCTGTCCCTTGACATAATTGTTGCTGGAAAGCGAACTGTGAAAATACTGCTCTGTCGCCAGTAGTCTATGATGGAGAGCAACTTTACCATTGCCATGTAAAATAAGAGCCCAATGTAGCGATACATCTCACTCACGATTACATCTTTCCATTTGTATTTGCGTCCTTTGGCTATTGACTTGGAAGCTTGAGCATTTGTGTTGTGGCACAGAGTTGATACAACACTCTCCTGAGAAAAACATTATAAATAGACTAAATGGAGAATGAGAGTCAGAAGACCTCAGTTGAAGTCCAGGTTCACGTGCGGGCAGGAATCGCAGAGTCTGTGGAACTGTGTCGTTATCTGTCTGATCCTTCAATGACATGGTGGACTGTCTGTGTGCTGCCCTTTGGAGCAGGTGCCTGATCACATCTGTTTATGACACACACACACACACACACACACACACACACACACACACACACACACACACACACACACACACACGAACATCACTAATTGTGTCATTGTTAAAGTTGTTTGCATATGTCATACAATGCAATAATGATTCAAACTAAATATAATTTAAGAAAATATTAAATATGTACTTACTCAGGATGATTCTCGGTCGAACTCAAAATTCAATTTCAATTCAATCCATTTTTATTTGTATAGCGCTTTTAACAATGAACATTGTCTCAAAGCAGCTTTACACAGATAATGCGGTGATTAAAAATGAATATGTTCTTTATGAGTAAGTTTGTCCCTGATGAGCAAGCCGGTGGCGACTGGCGACTGTGGCAAGGAAAAACTCCCCGAGATGGCATAAGGAAGAAACCTTGAGAGGAACCAGACTCAAGAGGGAACCCATCCTCATCTGGGTTACACCGAATGTCCATTTGTGGCAGGTATACAATGTTGCGGGGTGCAGTGATGATGATCAAAAGCTAAATGTATTTCTGAGTCAGTGTAGCAGACTGTTGACATCAACTACAGTCCAATCCATCCTCAAAGCTCCCGTTCTTACGCCGGAATTTCATGGAACCACCCAAGGCGTTGATGACAAACCTTCCCCAGCTGCACAGAGTGGCCTCCAGTCAAGGAGAACACTATCCAGAGGCAGGCCTGGATGAAGTGGGAAGATCCACGGGGGGAAAAGGGGCAGGAACAGTGGTCACTGGAGCCTCAGGAGCATGTTTAACTCGACCGAGAGAGAGAGAGAGAAAGAGAGAGAGAAAGAAGGGAGAGAGAGAGAGAGAGAGAGAGAGAGAGAGAGAGAGAGAGAGAGAGAGAGAAGAGGGTGACAGGAAGAGAAGGATATGGATTATTAAGTGTACCTATTGTTGCATGAAAGTTAAAGTCACTGTGCAGTTTGGACTTCGGCAAGACTCGCTATGGCAGCATAACTAAAAGGGAGAACCAGAAGGCAACACAGACATTAAGGATCTCTGGGATAAGAGACGGCCCACCACACCACCATCAACAAACCTGAGTGAACACGTGAATGTGAGGGGACGACAGCGTACAAATATCCCAGTTCACCAAACACTCTATATCCATGTTCCCTCCAGATCTGAGCCTTTACCTGAGAAAAAATCTACTGATTAAAGGCTTGACTGAATAAATATGTTTTCAACCTCGACTTGAACACTGAGACTGTGTCTGAGTCCCGAACACTGATAGGAAGGCTGTTCCATAACTGCGGGGCTTTATAAGAGAAAGATCTGCCCCCTGCTGTAATCTTCATTTTCGGAGGAACCAACAGATAGCCAGCACCTTTTGATCTAAGCAGGAGTGGAGGATCATACTGGTACAGAAGTTCACTCAGATACGGTGGTGCGAGACCATTAAGTGCTTTATATGTCAGTAGAAGTATTTTATAATCAATGCGAGATTTGATTGGGAGCCAGTGTAGACTGATTAATACAGGGGTGATGTGGTCATATTTCCTAGATCTAGTGAGGACTCTTGCTGCTGCATTCTGAACTAACTGAAGCTTATTTATGCACCTACTCGCACACCCAGACAGTAAAGCGTTACAGTAGTCTAATCTAGAAGTAACAAAAGCATGAACTAGTTTTTCTGCATCCTGTAACGACATCATATTTCTAATTTTAGCAATATTTCTAAGGTGAAAGAAGGCGATCCTGGTAATTTTATTCACGTGAGCCTCAAAGGAAAGACTCGGGTCAATAATCACAACAAGGTCTTTGACAGCCGTACATGCTGAAACAGAAACACCATCCAGAGATGCTAGGTAATCGGAAAGTTTGCTTCTAGCTGCATGTGGTCCTAGTAAAAGTACTTCCATCATATCTGAGTTGAGCAGAAGAAAGTTATTGAGCATCCACTGTCTAATGTCCTTTACACATTTCTCAACAGTGTTAAGCTGATCTCTCTCATCTGGCTTTGCTGAAATATACAGCTGTGTATCATCAGCATAGCAATGGAATCTAATACCATGTTTATGAATAATTTCTCCAAGAGGCAGCATATATAAAGAGAAAAGCAAAGGGCCTAAGACAGATCCTTGAGGAACACCAAACTTTACCTCAGAGAGTGTGGAGAACTCACCATTAACATCAACAAACTGATAGCGATCAGTCAAATAAGACCTGAGCCAAGAGAGAGCTGTTCCCTTTATTCCAACAACGTTCTCAATCTAGCAAGTAGTATAGTGTGATCAATGGTGTCAAAAGCTGCCCCAAGGTCGAGCAAAACAAGTAAGGAGACAAAACCCTGATCAGAGGCCAATAACAGGTCATTTACCACCTTAACTAGCGCCGTCTCTGTGCTATGATGAGGCCGAAAACCTGACTGATACAATTCAAAAATATTATTCATAAGTAGGTGTGAGCATAAATGCTGTGCTACAACCTTTTCCAAAATTTTGGCTATGAAGGGGAGATTTGATATTGGTCTGTAGTTGGACAGCTGACATGGGTCAAGGTCAGGTTTCTTAATTAGGGGGTGGATAACTGCCAGTTTGAAGGATTTTGGTACAAAACCAGTGCTAATGGAAGAGTTTATTATTTTTAAAACAGGTTCAATTACCTCTGGAATTATCTGTTTAAAGAAACTTGTAGGCAAGGGATCGAGAATGCAGGTTGATGATTTTGATGAGGAAATTAATGAAATTAAGTCATTCTTGTGAATAGGAGTAAAACATTGTAATTGATTGTCTGTTATAATTACACTGCTGTCTACAGGGTTACTTGTAAAATAATTTGGATTTATATTAACCGTCTGGATTTTTTGCCTAATGTTTTCAATTTTATTATTAAAAAAGTTCATGAAATTATTAGTACCTAATGATGGTGTGCATGTGAGTGCAGTGCTTTTATTCCCTGTTAATTTTGCTACCGTGCTGAATAAAAATCTAGGATTATGCTTGTTATTTTCTATGAGGGTGGAGAAATATGCTGATCTAGCAGCACTAAGAGATTTTCTATAATTTTGGAGGCTCTCTTTCCATGCTATTTGAAATACTGTTAATTTTGTTTGACGCCATTTACGTTCTAATTTTCGAGTGGTCTGTTTTAAGGTGCGTGTATGATCATTATACCACTGTGCTAATTTTTTCTCCCTGATCATTTTGGTCTTAAGGGGAGCTACATCATCTAGAGTATAACGTAATGTTGATTCTAGGAATTCAGTGGCCCAGTCGAGCTCTGCAGGGTCAGACGGAGATCTATCTAATATCGTAATTTCTGGAAGATTGTTAATAAAACGCGCTGCTGTAGCTGACGTGAAAGTACGCTTAACACGATAACGTGGTGAAGTAGTAATGCAATGATTAAGGCAAATTTTAAAAGAGATGAGATAATGGTCTGAAATAGCTTCAGACTGTGGAATTATGACTACGTTTTTTATTTTTAATCCAAATGTTAACAACAAATCGAGAGTGTGTCCACCACTATGAGTGGGTCCTATAACATTCTGATCAATTCCAACTGAATCTAGAATGGACACAACAGATGCTCTTAAGGAGTCTTCCTGATTATCAAAATGAATGTTAAAATCACCAACAATTAATGCTTTGTCTAGAGAAGTAGCTAAATTTGTGATGAAATCTGCAAATTCTATGAGAAAATCAGAGTAGGGCCCTGGGGGTCTATAAATAATAATTAGTGGAATTGTCTGACTGGACCTGCTTTCGGACACTGAATATTTTATGCTGGTGTAAAGAACTTCAAATGTTTTACATTTGTGTTTAGTCTTTTGTGTGACGCTTAGATTATTATTATAAATAGCTGCAACTCCGCCTCCTCTGCCATTTAGACGGGGTTGGTGTATGTAACTATACCCAGGAGGACTCGCTTCATTTAATGCTAAATATTCATTCGGTTTAATCCATGTTTCTGTTAAACACATTATTTTAAACTCCTGGTTGGTAATAATTTCGTTTACAGTAAGCGCTTTAGACGTGAGAGATCTAATATTCAGCAATCCTATCTTTAGATCAGAGGTGCTGGCTGTGCGTTCAGTCCTATTTAATTTTATGTTAATCAGGTTACTAAAACAGACTTTCTGAGAATTCCTATATTTTGGTTTCGCTCAGGGGACAGACACAGTCTCAATTTGGTGGATCCTGAGTGACGACTCTGTGCAGCTAGCAGACGGTTGGTTTAGCCTGTCTGTCTGCTCCCTGGCCTTGGCTCTAGACAGTCACTTGTTAACTAGTGCTGTTCTGAGACTATGACCTATACTACAAGAAATGAGAGCAGCACCTTCCCGAGTGGGATGGACACCGTCCCGCCCTAACAGGCCAGCCTTGCCCTCAAAAATGCTCCAATTATTAATGAAGCCCACATTGTTTTTGAAGCACCACTCGGACATCCAGCAGTTCAGCGACCATAACCTGCTGTAGGCTACATCGCCACGTCATATTGGGATGGGGCCAGAGCATATTACAGCATCGGACATTGCCTTCGCTAATTTACACACCTCTATAATATTACTCTTAGTAACCTCTGACTGTCGAAGGTGTATATCATTAGCTCCTGTGTGAAAAACTATCTTAGAGAACCTGTGCTTTCCTAAGAATCTAAGCTGACCTGCTATGTCCGGCGCCCTGGCTCCCGGTATACACATGACCTGTGCTGCTGGTGCCCCTAAAGGTCTAGCTAATTTCACGTGCCTCAGAATGGAGTCTCCTAAAACCAGAGCTCTTTCAGGTTTCTCAGCGGGTGCTTCACTGAGGAGAGCAAACCTGTTGGACACGTGAAGCGGAGAGGAATGGTGCTCCCGTGGGCAAACGTTGGCGTTAGCTTTGGCTTTGCGAATATGCCGCCGAGTCGTCACCCATTCGCCCCGCTGCGAGGGCTCTAATGCCGGAGTCGGAGGAATATTAACTTCACCTGGGGCATCCAGACTTTCCCCTGCAGAACCTGGACTGAAATTACGTACCCTTAATGTGGTTAATGTAGTGTGTGTTCGTAGTTCTGGTGGGAAAGTCCTCCACGCACTGCTTTCAAATTCTCAAACAGGGAAAAAAGCGCTCTTCCGAAAGCAAAAATACACGAGACGGAGCAACACCACGTTGTGTGAGTTTCCAGTGAAGGCAAGGGTGATGCAGCCACATTCCTAAAAATAATCAAACAATATTTTTTAGGATGATGAATACACTTGAACAATATATATTTGTTAGCATGCATTGTATAGCCTATAGGCCTATTTGTTGATGGGCAATAGGACCGATAAATGTTTGTTGATGGGCCATAGACCATAACGCATCTCAGACATTTACACCATCACCATTTACAGCTGAGCAAATAATATTGTCATTGATAAAGTTGTTTGCATATGTCATACAATGCAATAATGATTCAAACTAAATATAATTTAAGAAAATATAAAATATGTACTTACTCAGGATGATTCCCGGTCGAACTCAAAATGGAGCGACGCCTGTGTGGCCTGGTGTGAGTTTTCAGTAAAGGCAAGGGTGATGCAGCCACAATCCTAAAAATAACCAAACAATATATTTTAGGATGATGAATACACTTGAACAATATATATTTGTTAGCATGTATTGTACATATAGCATTTACTCATCGTAGCAATTTGAATAATCGAAATCGCAATCTTCTTCGGATGAAAAGGTAAATTCTTCATCACTGTCCAAATCCATCTGAAGAGCTTCCTTACCGGTGTAGCGTGTCAAATCGCATTGTTTTATGCCACTGTCCGGGGGGGGCGTGTAACTCAACGTGTAACCTGTTTTACCTGTGAATAGCGGGGGGGCATGTCCGGTCGCAGCTCATTATCAGATATTGAGCTGCGGTGGAAATTCTGTGCCTCTACTTGGTTTCACATGATTTATATTCTTTGGAAACATATGTTTTTTTATTTTACCGACTTATTCTAAAACTACATACTTTAAGCTGTCTAAAGATATAATTTTTATTTCCGTGTGTCAGATATTGGACGAGTTTCAGCGCTTTTTAATGACATGTTTGTAAACGAAGATCACACAGACAAAGGCGACAGATGGCGCACCCTTACTATTTTATTAATTTTAAAAAAATACGTTTTGTTTATATAGTGAGCAAACACAAATGAAAGTAGACCCTTTACAGATTTAAATGATGTATTACTTTGACATGTTTGATCAAATATGACAGAGCAGTTTAAGCTCTTTTTGCTGGCATCAAAAAAAAAAAAAAAAAAAGGCAAGTTTCGGCGCCGGCGGCGAATCAGACTCCAGAGGGTTAAACTAACTTAATGCCTGTCCCTGAATGCCTAAGTAATTCTGTAAGTGATCTAGGGGAAAGTCATGATCTATAGTGTTGACTGCAGCACTAAGATCGTCTATGGGTTATGTATTTAACCCTAGTTCCCTGAGGGAATGAGACGTTGCATCAAAACGGCTTAAACGCCTCAGACTTTTTTGCTGACTCCTGAAACCTATCAATGACTGCATCGCCGAAAAGGCCAGAAAAAGCTATTGGGGCATTCAGCAGAAAAGCCCTGTCAGGGATCTCTGACAAGGTGATCGACCGACCCACGTCCTGTTCCGTGTGCTTCGTGGCCCTAAGGGTTAAGTTAGTCGTGCGACGCAGCAGAGCGTAAGCCTTACCCACTAAGGCTGAAGTGGCGTTCAACGGCCTAGTAGGCAATACCAGAGCCTTCAGCGACGCAACACCTGGGGAGAGAGCCCTGGGCATCTCCCCATAGCTACACTCCTTAAACCCAACTATGTCTGCGTACAGCAAATTTTGCGGGGAGAAAGAACGGACTGTATATGGGGTCTCCCAAGACCTGGACACCTCGGGGTGCAGGTCGAGAAAAAACGGTAGGCCCTGGCATGGAGGGTGTGACGCGGGACGCAGGCTTGCTGGGAACAAATTGCTTCCGCTTCTCACCCAGCCAAGCTAGCTCTAGCATGGACACAGCTTGCGTCACTACCTCCAGGAGCTCCTCTAACAGGCCTGCGAGCCCCACGACCTTCGGCGCAGCTTCGCCTTGGCGAGAGCGGGACCTGAGCAGCGAGGGAGAGCACTCTCTAAAAAGAGCGGAGAGTGCGAATAGCCATCTGGGTACAGCACGGACAATCGTCTCTCTCTCTCTCTCTCTCTCTCTCTCTCTCTCTCTCAGAGCCATCTCAGAGAGAGAGAGAGAGAGAGAGAGAGAGAGAGAGAGAGAGAGAGAGAGAGAATGCACAGCTGCAAAAGCTTGTTTGCCAAGCCATGTTGCACAGATTTACACACAAAGCACTTACCTGAACAACAGAAGCTAATGTCGCTACCATCGCTCAGCTGTTTTGTAGCGTCCTGGTTAACGCCCATCGATGACGTCAGGACTTGCCTATTGGCCGGATTTTACATGTGATTCAGAGTGTGGACAACGCGGGGCATTCCTAAAGCATTTTGACGCAGCTTAAGTTCCTGAAAGGGAACTAGTAAAACTAACAAAGAGATGCAGCCTTAGTCTGAAGCTAAAAACAGGTAATTTGTGATTTTAACTAGTAAGGTTTCTGTGCTATGGTGGGGCCTGAAACCTGAATAAAACTCTTCTAAGATATTGTTTTTTGGTAAGAAGGAGCATAACCAGACAGGCACAGTCTTTTCTAAAATCTTAGACATAAATGGAAGATTTGAAATGGGTCTGTAATTTAATCGTTTTTTTGAATCAAAATTACGTTTCTTAATTAGGGGTTTAGGGACATGACCTAAAGATAGCAAGGAGTTAATAATATTGGGAAGAGTCTCACCAGCTGTATGTAACACTCTTAATGTCCTATACTTGTAAACCGTTGTAATTGTAATTGAGACGCTTTAGTTGAGACTGGATCACGAGATGCTATCAGAGGTTGGACCTCTACGATTGTGTTTCTGATATTTTCCATTTTTTTCAGTAAAGAAATTCATAAAGTCCTCACTACTAAATTTGATGGAATACTCTTTTATAATATCTGATTTGTTGTTAGTTTAGCCAATTTACTAAAAAGACACTTTGTATTGTTTTGGTTGTTTTCTATGAGTTTGTTCAGGTGCTCAGCCCTAGCAGTGTTTAACGCCTGTATGTAGCTGAGCACACTGTCTTTGTGCACAATTCTAAAAACCTCTAATTTAGTTTTTTTTACCAATTTTTTCTAGATTACAGTTTGCTCTCTTGAGGGCATAAATGTGACTATTATACCATGGTTTATTTTATTCTCTAACCTTTTTTGTCAGTTGAGGCAACTGTGTCTAATGTACGAGTGAGGATGGTGCCTATGCTGTTTGCCATTTCATCAAGATCGTAAGCATTTATAGGTTTAGTAAGATGTTGAGACAGATCAGGCAGGTTGTTTATGCATTTGTCCTTAGTGGTCGCAACAATAGTCCTACCAAGTCGGTAACATAGTGAGACTCGGCTAATCTGCTGTACCGGTAGTGTGTACAGTATCAGGTAATGGTTATAAGGTAAAATATCTATATCAGTGAAGTCTGCTCCTTTGTATATTATTAAGTCTAGTGTGTGATTAAAACTATGAGTCGGTCTAGTGATCATTTTGTTTAACCCCAAAGGAGTTTAATAAGTCCGCAAATGATAGTCCTAGGGCATCATTTGCATCATCTACATGAATATTAAAATCACCTACAAGCAGCACTTTATCAAAATTGACCAAGAAGTCTGAAAGAAAATGAGCAAACTTTTAAAGAAAGTCAAAATGGGGCTCTGGGGGTCTATACACTGTGGGCAGAGTCAGAAATAGTAGGGGTTTTCTATGTATGAATAAGAAGGAAAACATTAAGAATGAGCACTTCAAATGATTTAAACCTGAATCCTAATCTCTTACTAACATTAAGAAGGGCACTATAAATGGTTGCTACACCACCCCCACGACCAGTCTGATGGGGCTCATGCTTATAGGCATTTCCTGATGGTGTAGACTCATTTAAACCAATGTAATCATTTTGTTTAATCCAGGTATCGGTAAGACAGAGTGCATAGAGGTTATTATCTCTAATTATCCTATTTACAATGATTGCTTTGGGTGTAAGTGAGCTAATGTTGAGTCCAAACTTTTTTATGTTTGATTATTTCACATTTTGCTCTTTTTAACTGTAATAAGATTATTTCTGGATTTTGTATTGTATTTATTCCTTCGTCTTACTATATGGGGAACAGAAACTGTTTCTATAAAATAGGCTATATGTGTATGCATATGTATATGTATGTATATGTCTTACCAGTCAGATGGGGTGCAGCATCCTGGAGATGTCGTCTGTCAGGTCTGCTGAGGTACAGGTCATCAGATTGGAAAAAACTGGGATGATTAAAAAAAAAACATTCCAGTAATCAACAAAGGGTAGTTTGTGTTCTTGACACCATAACTGTAGCCATTCATTTAAAGCAAAAAGTCTAATGAACCTCTCAATTCTTAGCTAGTATGTGAAAAGCAGTCCTGACACTATAATCCTCATCATGGGCAATGTGCTGCGTACCATCTTAACCAGAATTTTGAAGTCCATATTCAGGATCTCAGTTTGCCTCAGTCTGGTGCCGTTCATTCCAGCAAGGCAGACAACAGCTCCAAAGTTCTAATTCAGGATTGTGGGGTCATGTGCAGTGACTTTGAGAACACAAGCAGCAGGAAAACAGCGAGTGTGTACCTTACCTTTCGCTGTGGTAGTGCGGACATGCCGGACAATGAAATCAATAGGTTACTGTTCATAATCCCGGTTCTCTAAAACATCGAGTGAAGAGATCCACTTATGGGGAGGGCATCCGCACCTGACCTCTGCAGAAGCATCCAAATGCACCAAGTCTGGCTTGATAGACAGGAGCCCATGCCTAATGGCAGGTAAGTGAACGCCTCTTACCCGAGTGCATAAGGCACTACCTTTCCTTGGTAAGCATATTCGCTTCTTGTGCAGCAAACGGGGCAAACTTGGTGGATGCAGAAAAATACATGTTGATATACATGTAATTGGACCAATCTGGCTTTTACGAAAGGGTACAAACAAACATGCTTAAATACATGCATAAACTGGACTGGGCAGTCAGGGTTAAAAGGAGTGCAGGCCTAGCAGCACAAAGCCACGAAGATCCTATACCTAAGACCGCAAGAGCCACCGAGGTCTGGGTAACATCAAGCCAGTAGTACCTGACAAAAGTATATGGAGAGGACCAGCTTGCAGCGGCACAAATGTCCTGCAAGGGAAACCCTCTAAACAGAGCCCAAAAAGCAGCCATGCCTCTAGTGGTGTGAGCTCTGAGAGCACCTGGAGGCTGCACTTCCTTAGAGTCATACACTAAGGAGATAGCTTCCACAAGTCAATGAGAAAGGCGTTGCTTAGAGATGGGATTCCCCGTGTTCAGGGGGGCCAAGAAACAAAGAGCTGGTCGCTCCTTCAAAAGGGGCTAGTCCTGTCGATGTTACCCCACAGGGCATGCACAGGGCATGAAGCATTCAGCCTCTGGTCCTCCGTAGAGAAAAAAGGAGGAGGGTGAAAAGCAGAGAGCTCGGTCACACCACCAGTGAAAGCTGGGAAGCACTTAGGCATAAAGGCCGGGTTAGGCCTGAGCAAAACCTTATCTCCATTAAGCGAAAATTTGGTGGACAAGGAACGAACAGAGGCCAGAAGCAGAGCTGTATTTAAGGACAGGAGTTTAAGGGATATATTCCCTAGGGGCTCAAAAGCACCTCCAGAACCATGGAGAGGTCCAATTCTGGGACTACAATTCTGCTGACTGGTAAGGAGTGGTGAGCACCCTTCATAAATCTACGGATAAGGGGGTTTTGCCCCACCGTAGTGCCACCAAACCCAGCATAACACGCAGTGATATTTGCTTAATAGACCTTAATCGTAGAAAAAGGTTCTTCCACGACCGATAAGGTCCTGCAATAAGCCTAAAATATCAGCGACTGAGCACAGATATGAAATGAGCTAGTGCCTCTCGCACCACTCTTCAAACACAGGGCACCTGCAAGCATAGAGGGAACGGGTGGAAGAGGTCCTGGCATTCTAAATAGTTGCAATAACATGAGGGTGAAGCCCCAAATTTGGCCTTTTATGGGGCAGGCCCAGAGAGCCACCCTTTCTGGGTGAGGATGGTAGATTTCCCCATTCCCTTGGGCCAGGGGGTCCGTGCGCAATGGGAGGGGCTATGGCTCTGCAATTGTATTTCCTCAAATGTTTGTTCAACATTCTGAGATCCAGAATAGGACGGAGAGAAGCGTCCTTTTTCGTGACCAGGAAATAGCGAGAATAAAAGCCCTGATTGCTTAGGTGCGGGGCTACAAATCGAATCGCCCCCTTCTCAAGGAGGGAAGAGATTTCGTATTTCAGAATGTGAGCGGAGCTCTCGTCCGTGTGGGACAAAATAACCCAGTTGAAACGTGGGGGTGCCCTGGCAAACTGAAATCTGTAACCCCCCGTGATTGTGTGAATTAGCCATTCACATGACTTCCAAGCATCCCTTCCAGCCTGGTGGACTGCCTAGAGTCGGTCCGGCCAGATCGCTCATTACTGCTGCAATGGCACCATGTAGTGGGTGAACTAGGCGTGACATGCAGAGTCCAGAGAGAAATTCTCTCTCAAAAACAAACTCATTTGATTTATTAGCTTTTTTAAAAATCTTTTTAAACACAGACCGAAGCCTTTAATAAATTTGTGAGAGGACTGTGAAGGGGGCTGCGTGGTAACACTGCTTGCACACTTTTTCTCACATCCTTTACCCTCTGGAACAGAAAAACGCACCCTGGACGACACGGGGAACAGGCTTGTGCGAAATAGAGATAGAGACTAACCAGACTGAAAGCCCCTTGTGACCAAACATCAGCTGCGGCGAAGGGTCTTTTACCCCTGGGCCTAGCAAGGGTGGGGCAAATCTGCTGAGCCTGGTGATTTCCCGGTTCTGCCTGTATGGTGGGAATGGCGTCCCACAGCAGATGCGTTAGGCGGCCGCACAGAGGGCATCTGGCATGGCGTCGGCTTCCTCGGAAGACACAGATTGAAATCCTTGCCCTCCTTCTTCTTATCATTGCAGCACTGCTGCATTAGCGCAACGGCAGGGCCAAAAAGAGCCTGTCCAGACTCAACCGGCTCTCCTGCGATGCAACACTTTTCACTGTCAGGGAGACCAAATAGATTAAGCCACAGCATGCATTCTCCAACCACCGATAAAGCCATAGAGTGCCCGTTTGCTTGGACAGCTTAATGGGCATTACGGAGAACAAGATTGTTAACTGTAATGATCTTTTTCCAGAGATCGGGTGATGGTGACCCTTTCTCCAGTTGTTGTCCCAAATCGAGCAGGAGTTCGGCCTGATATGTGGACAACAGGCGACGTTAAGAGCTCTCATTGAAATAGCTGAGGCTTTCTACGAAGCCTGCTGAATGGACTTTCTTGTTCTAGCATTTTGTATTATAGGTTTGTACTTATAAGGGGGGGATATGGTGGCCGAGAAGTGCAACACATTTACAGATCAGAAAACAAATTAACAAATTACAAAATACTAATAAATCCAAAAACAAAATAATAAATCAGAAAACAAAATAACAAATCTGAAAACAAAATAACAAATGTAAAAACAAATGAACAAATGCACAAATCTGAAAACACAACGACAATCCAGACAAAACGGAAAAGGTAGGTGTAGTTTGTGAATGGAACACTTACCAATCATTGGACGAGACACCTGTCATTCAAGATATACAGAAAGTACAACCTTTTTTTTGTCTTTTTTTTTTTTTTGTTATACAGTAAGCCATATACAAACAACGTAGCAATAACAAGTACAATTTATATTACAATACACAGAACAGGTGCATGAATATACAAATATATACACATACATTTAGGGAAAAGAGGGTAAAACAAATTCATAATAATAAAAAAATTATTATTATTAAAAAGAAAAAAGCAATAAATCTTATGTCCTTTATAAAATAATGATTTACAGAATAAACCATAGCCCTATTTATTTTTATCCTTTTTTTATTTAATTTTATAATTATTTATTATTATTATTATTATTATTATTATTATTAATTTTTTTACCCTCTTTCCCATAAATATATGTGCATATATTTGTATTTTCATGCACCTGTTCAGTGTATTGTAATGTAAATTGTATTCTTATTGCCACATTGTTTGTATATGGCTAATTGCTTAATTAAAAAAATGAAAAAGACGAAAAAAAAAGACTGTTGTACTTCCTGTATATCTTGAATGACAGGTGTCTTGTCCAATGATTGGTAAGTGTAAATTCACAAACTATATCTACCTTTTGCGGTTTGTCCTTGCTTGCCAATGTTTACTTCTGTTATTTTTTTATTTTTAAAGGTGCACTAATCGTTAACACGATCGTTAATCGTAAACAAAGAACTTTACACATGTACAAGAAACAAAGTTATAATATTTCATACTTCCTGTATATCTTGAATGACAGGTGTTTTGTCCAATGATCAGTAAGTGTTCCATTCACAAACTATCTACCTTTTCCGGTTTGTCTGAATTGTCGTTGTGTTTCGGATTTGTTATTTTGTTTTTGGATTTGTTTATTTGTTCCGGATTTGTTATTTTGATTTTGGATTTGTTAATTTGTTTTCTGATTTGTTAATGTGTTTTGCACTTTGCACAGTTTATTTATATATGTATATATAATATATAATATATATATATATATAGTGTATTTAAAATAAATTTATATATTTAATTTTATCATTAAAAATGTTCATGAAATCATCACTGCCTACTGATTGTGTGCATGTTAATGTGGTGCTTCTAGAAAAATATGCTGATCTAGCCAGTGTTGGGGGTAACGCATTAATCGAGGAAAAGGAGAAAGTCATAATGGTTAAGTGTAGACTATGTGTTGGTAAAAAGCTCTTGTCAACTGCAAAAAATGCCACTTAAAAAAAAAACATCTGCATGCAAAGCACAGCACTACAGATTTGTGTGTGTGTGTGTGTGTGTGTTTGTGAGTGATGTTGAATATATGCAACATTTATGCAATGTTGCATATATGGAAATGGAGACAGAAATATAGAAAACTTTTGCCGACTTTCCACCACTGCAGATCTATTGACTGCTCAGAATAAAAGTTTTCCGTGGGAGACACATGTACGATGCCATCACAGTGGAGATAGAGAGCAAATTCACAGCTCATTTGCTCTTTGTGGGAAGATAAACTGCCACGATCACTGATAATAGCGCAAACTTTGTAAAAGCGTTCAGAATGTTTCAGGCTAATAATGAAGCAGAGAATGACGAGGACGAGGTCATATTTACGGAATTGCACAATGTTTTACGAGATGACAGCGAAAGGTATGTTCTCCCTCCACATCACCGGTGTGCAGCTCACACCCTTAACCTTATATACACGAACGATAGTTACATTCCTGACGGCGAAGGCAGATTGCAAAGCAGTGTACAGAAGTGCGACTTGGTAGTGTTCAGCCTTGTGGTCAAAAGTTAGTCGATCATCTTATTGTTCTCTAAGAAGTTATTAAGCATTTTAAATGTTTAAAACATGTCTTTTGCCCTGATATAACTTATTTCTTAATGGCAATTATCTATATTACACCTGTTACACCTGTAAGGCCTGAAAGAGATACAAGTAACGCAAAAGTAATGCAAAAGTAATATAATGCGTTACTTTTCATAAAAAGTATCTAAGTGAGGTAATTAGTTACTTTTTTAGGGAGTAACTCAATATTGTAATGCATTACTTTTAAAAGTAACGTTGCCCAACACTGGATCTAGCAGCAGTAAGAACTTCTATAACTCTAAAGGCTCTCCTTCTATGCTATTTAAAATAATTGCCATTTAGTCTTTTAGGAAAAGTATGACACTTTTCATTCAAATTTTCGAGTGCTCTGTTTTAAGATGTGGTTATAATCCTTGTACCATGGCAAATTTTTTTCTATGATATTTTTGTTTTATTATTATTAATTGGAGCTGCATTACCTAGAGCATAGCTGAACATTGAATCTAGACATTCAGTGGCCCAGTCAAGCTCTCAGACGGTAATCCAATCAATGTCAATATCTCCAGGAGAATATGTGAATGTTAAACGTAGTAACATGGCAAGGAGCATATTCTAGGACTGAGACAGGTTTGAGTCAAGTCAAGTCAAGTCAAGTTTATTTCTATAGCGCTTTTCTCAACAGACATTGTCTCAAAGCAGCTTTACAGAAATCAACAGTCCAGGTGAATGGTGTGCATTTATCCTTGATGAGCAAGCCATGGCAACTGTGGCAAGGGAAAAACTCCCTTAGATGTTATGAGGAAGAAACCTTGAGAGGAACCAGACTCAAAAGTGGAACCCATTCTCATTTGGGTGACATCAAAAGTTTGATCATAAATCTTTTAACAATACAGAACACTGGAGAGTGAGAACTAACATGAGTACTGGAGTATAAGATTATAAGTAATGTTCTTTCTACAGTCTTATAAAGTCTTAATGGTTATAAAACTAGGAGCTACTGAGCTCAACATTTGTGATCATCACAGATCCAGCACCAGCTTCTCCATGCCAGAGCCTTTAAACACTCCTCGAGGTCCAATGTCAAAACTCCACACATGTAGTGGGATCCAATTGGCACTGGTACGTCCCTAGATGGTACGGGATGTTTGCGAGTTCGGCATCTACTTCTTTAAAGGTCCATAATCTTCATGAGGTGGGACCTGACTGGAGCTGGCCAAACCTCAGGATGCCTCGGGATGGGGAGAGAAAAAGAAGCAGTGGAGAGAAATTAGCATAGCTGCTGTTCATGATATTAACAGCACAAGTTGATAATGTGCATGTGATCAGATTTTCTGGAGCAAAAGGGTATGATTTAAGAAGTAAGTTATGTGTAGGTTTTGCTAAAAAGATAAGTTTTTAATCTGCACCTAAACTGGGAGAGTGTGTCTGAGCCCTGAACACTGTCAGGAAGACTGTTCTAAAGTTTAGGAGATAAATGTGAAAATGCTCTACCGCCTTTAGTGGACTTTGCTATTCTAGGAACTACTAGAGGTCCAGAGTTTTAAGATCTCAAGGAGCGTGACGGATTGTAGCGTGTTAAAAGACTGGATAGATACATGGGAGCTAAACCATTTAGGGCTTAATAAGTAAGAAGTAGTAGTGTGTAGTCTATTCGAAACTTAACAGGAAGCCAGTGCAGGGATGATAAGATTGGGGTTATATGATCATATTTTCTTGACCTTGTAAGAACTCTTGCTGCCGCATTCGGAACTAACTGAAGCTTTATTAAAAATGCAGGACATCCACCTAGAAATGCATTACAATAGTCTATTCTGGAGGTCATGAACGCATGGACGAGCTTCTCTGCATCAGATATAGATAACATGTTTCTTAGCTTAGAAATATTTCTAAGGTGAAAGAAGGCTGTTTTTGTAACTTGGGTGATATGATTTTTGAAAGACAAGTTGGTGTCTAAAATAACTCCCAGGTATTTTACCGTTAAACTAGTGGTTACAGAACATCCGTCTAAATGCAGGTTGAGATGCTGGAGCTTCTGTATACTGGTTTTTGGGCAGACGAGCAAAATCTCTGTCTTATCAAAATTTAATAGTAGAAAGTTATGGGTCATCCAATCTCTTATTTCTTTAACACGCTCAGTTATCCGAGCTAATTGAGCTGTATCGCCTGGTTTTTATGAAATATATACAGTGAGGAAAATAAGTATTTGAACACCCTGCTATTTTGCAAGTTCTCCCACTTAGAAATCATGGAGGGGTCTGAAATTGTCATCGTAGGTGCATGTCCACTGTGGGAGACATAATCTAAAAAAAAAAAAAATCCAGAAATCACAATGTATGATTTTTTAACTATTTATTTGTATGATACAGCTGCAAATAAGTATTTGAACACCTGTCTATCTGCTAGAATTCTGACCCTCAAAGACCTTTTAGTCTGTCTTTAAAATGTCCACCTCCACTACATTTATTATCCTAAATTAGATGGACCTGTTTGAGGTCGTTAGCTGCATAAAGACACCTGTCCACCCCATACAATCAGTAAAAATCCAACTACTAACATGGCCAAGACCAAAGAGCTGTCCAAAGACACTAGAGACAAAATTGTACACCTCTACATTGCTGGAAAGGGCTACGGGGAAATTGCCAAGCAGCTTGGTGAAAAAAGGTCCACTGTTGGAGCAATCATTAGAAAATGGAAGAACCTAAACATGACTGTCAATCTCCCTCGGACTGGGGCTCCATGCAAGATCTCACCTCGTGGGGTCTCATTGATCCTAAGGAAGGTGAGAAATCAGCCCAGAACTACACGGGAGGAGCTGGTCAAAGACCTGAAAAGAGCTGGGACCACCGTTTCCAAGGTTACTGTTGGTAATACACTAAGACGTCATGGTTTGAAATCATGCATGGCACGGAAGGTTCCCCTGCTTAAACCAGCACATGTCCAGGCACGTCTTAAGTTTGCCAATGACCATTTGGATGATCCAGAGGAGTCATGGAAGAAAGTCATGTGGTCAGATGAGACCAAAATAGAACTTTTGGGTCAAAATTCCACTAAATGTGTTTGGAGGAAGAAGAATGATGAGTACCATCCCAAGAACACCATCCCTACTGTGAAGCATGGGGGTGGTAGCATCATGCTTTGGGGGTGTTTTTCTTCACATGGGACAGGGCGACTGCACTGTATTAAGGAGAGAATGACCGGGGTCATGTATTGCGAGATTTTGAGGAACAACCTCCTTCCCTCAGTTAGAGCTTTGAAGATGGGTCGAGGCTGGGTCTTCCAACATGACAATGACCCGAAGCACATAGCCAGGATAACCAAGGAGTGGCTCTGTAAGAAGCATATCAAGGTTCTGGCATGGCCTAGCCAGTCTCCAGACCTAAACCCAATAGAGAATCTTTGGAGGGAGCTCCAAAGATTCCATGCCTTCTAATATTATTTCCTAAGGGAAGCATGTATATTGTGAAAAGCAGGGGTACTAGAACTGAACCTTGTAGCATGCCATAATTTACTAGCATTAGCCTGAATAGCTCTCCATTTAAGTCTACGAAATGGTAACGATCGGACAGGTAGGATTTAAACTAGTTTAATGCCTGTCCCTGAATTGTCCCTGAAGATTGTGTCAGGAGATGCTGTCAGAGTTTGGACCGCCACAATTGTATTTCTTATGTTATAAATTTTTTCAGTGAAGAAATTCATAAAGTCCTTACTACTAATCTGTGATCGAGCACATTTTTTAGATACCTGATTTTTAGTTGATTTAGCTACTGTACTGAAAAGAAACCTGGGATTGTTTTTGTTGTTTTCTATGAGTTTGCTGAGGTGTTCAGCTCTAGCAGCTTTTAGCGCCTGTCTGTAGCCGAGCATACTGTCTTTATACGCAATTCTAAATACTTCCAATTTAGTTTTCCTCCATTTATTCTCCAGATTGCAGGCTATCAGATAATGGTCTGTGATTTCATCACTCTGAGGTAAAATATCTATATCAGTGATGTCTGCTCCGTGGGATATTATTAAGTCTAATGTGTGGTTAAAATGGTGACATTTTGTTTAACCCCAAAAGAGTTTAATAAGTCAAGAAATGATAATCCTAGGGCATCGTTTGCATCATCTACATAAATATTTAAAAGTTTTCTATATTTAATTGGAAGGTCAGTATTAAATCAAACTTGTCCACCACAAGTTCTGTGTTCACCTACTTTCTGATTTATTTCTATTGATTTTTAATTTAGAATGAACACAACTGCTTTTCTTAATGGGTATTCCTGATTTAAATCACAGACAATGAATGTTTTGTTTGAGTTTGAAATTAAATCTGTAGTAGGAATTAATCAAAATGTTATAGGACCCACTCACAGATGTTGACACACTCTGGATTAAATAACATTTGGATTAAATATAAAAAATTCATAAACCCACAGTTTGATGTTATATCAGACCATTACCTTATCTTCTTTCAAATCTGCCATTATAGATTATTTACCTCGCCATGTTACCGTGCTAAACGTACATTAATGTCAACTACTGCAGCAAGTTTAATCAATAATCAATAATCTCAGAGTTATTAACATTGATTGGATCACCGTCTGACCGTGCAGAGCTCGACTGGGTGTCTGTATGTCTAGAATCTAAGTTCCTATACATTCTAAATAATGTAAAATGAATAGAGAGAAAGAAATTAGCACCGTGGTATAATGATCATACACGCACCTTAAAACAGATCACTCTGTTATAAATTAGAACATAGCCTTAAACTAAATTGGCACTAATTCAAATGGGATGGAAAAAGAGCTTTATGAGTTATAGTTAAGCTCTTAGTAGTGCCAGATCTACATATTTTTCTAACCTCATAGAAGATAATCGTAATTTTTATTCAGTACTGTGGTAAAATTAACCTGGAATAAAAGAACTGCACTAACTTTTTTAATAATAGAATTTTAAATATTAGGCAAAAAGTTCTTAGTATTAATATACTACAGTCAAACCCACTTATCTCAACCTCGGTTAACTCGCCAACCCTATTAAGTCGACGTTTTTGAAGTGGAACTGCTAAATTCACGCTTTGTCTTAGAATTTTTGAATCTGTTATGTTGATTTTTTTTATGTCGCCAAACCCTAATATATCGAGCACATGGGGGGCAAAAATGCCACTTAACGTCGGTTATGTCAGGAATTCCCCCCTGCCACGCCCCCTTCGGCGGCGGCATTCCCCGAAGCACCGTGCTTCTTTTCCCGTGCGCTCCTCGCAGTCATGCTGATCACACACACACCTGACTCTCATTCACTCACTCATCCCATCTCCTATTTAAGCCCCTCACCTCCACACACTCGCGGTCCGTTATCGTTTGTGCATGATCGTATGTGTTGGTTCATGGCGGTCTGTGTAATCGTGTATACGTATCCCGCTACGTACCCTTCTTCTCGGACTCCGCATTCTCTCAACGGCACCCCGGATTACCCCGATCCTGCTGTTCTCCATGTTCACGCTGTCTGCACCACGTTTATCCGTTGCTGCCAGTGCTGCGCTTTCCATAGCGCGGATCTGTGGATTCTCTACACGAACTGTCTCTGCTTTCACAAAATTTCGTGGACCGCGCTCCCAGAGAGCACCACTGGATATTACTGCTTCGCTACAAGTATTGCTGGATTATCTCCTGAGTATTCTCAATAAACTTTGTTTGCGTTAACTTCGGCTTCTGCCACCTTATCCGCATTACAGGTTATCTCGATCTGCATGACCAAACAATCAAATCGCTGCAACGCTGTTGTGTAAAAAAACTTTCAAAAACACGTGCATACACACTCATTTAATAACGCACATCATGTACGTAAAGAAATTTCAAGCACGTTAATATATTGCCGCCAGATTGGTTTTCGTTTATCTCGATCATCGGTTATCTCGACGCTTTTTGGCATCCCCTAGGCCCTCGACATAACCGGGTTCCACTGTATTTTATAAATAAAAAAACTTTTATGAATAATCCTGTAGATAGCACTATAATTATAACAAATCATCAATTACAAAGTTTTACTCCCATTTGATTAATTTCATTTATTTCTATATCATAAAAAAAAGACTGTTGTACTTCCTGTATATCTTGAATGACAGGTGTCTTGTCCAATGATCGGTAAGTGTTTCATTTGCAAAAAGGTAGGTATAGTTTGTGAATGGAACACTTACCGGTCATTGTACAAGACACCTGTCATTCAAGATATACAGGAAGTACAATTGTTTTTCTTTTTTTTTTCATTTTGTGTTCTTTATAAAGCAATTATCCATATACAAACAATGTGGCAATAACAAGTACAATTTACATGACAATACACAGAACAGGTGCATGAAAATACAAATATGTAATTTGCCGACTATTAAGCGCACCCAAATATAAGCCACCCCCACTGAATTTTACAAAGATTTTTATTTTGAACATAAATATGCCGCACCTGTCTATAAGCCTACACTGAAACTGAACTTTACACAGGCTTTAATGAAAGACAGTGCCTGTTACATTGCTTGAATCTAAACAGTAGCCTACCAAGCAAGTCATTGTTCACTGTCTTCCTCCTTCCTTTCACAACAATTTCTCTCAGGAGTTTATCTTTTGGCATCGCTGTGCGTTTAAAAATCACCATCGGTGAAGCTTTTCTCCCGATGCCATGCAGCTCAGAACACAGGTGAAGTGCATTTTTTCATGCCCGGTTGTTTTCAGCGTGACAAATGATTCGCATTTCCTGTTGACAGTCCGAGTGAGCGGCAGGTCAAACGTCAGAGGAAACTCATCCATATTTATATTGTGGTGCGGCCAAATTTAGTGGGAGCGCGAATTAATATAAAGAGTTTTATTGGTTCACCTGAACCCGTTCGGCTATTTGATTGTTCTAATGTTATGGGGCTCAGTTTTTTGGCTTGAAGCTTGTGAAACCGGGAAAAACCCAGGAAAAATCCATAAATTAGCCGCTTCATTGTTTAAGCCGTGGGGTTCAAAGCGTGGGAAAAAAGTAGCGGCTTATAGTCCGGAAAATATGGTACACATATATTTAGGGGAGAGGAAAAAAAAGATAAAAAAAATTAATAATTATAATAATAATAAAATTAAATTAAAAAAAAGGATAAAAATAAACAGGTCTATGGTTTATTCTGTAAATCATATTTTTCTATAAAGAACAAAAGATTCATTGCATTTTTCTTTTTAATCACTTTAAGGGCTTTTGTGAAAGATGTAAACTCATTATAAAATGCAAAATATTTTGGTTTCACTTTCAAGTATTTTGATTTGTGTATATAACATTTTCCCATCAGAAGTATATTATTAACAAGAAAGTCGTCTTTTTTATTGTTTATTACAAGTCTAACGATAATGTATTTTACAGTGGGAAACCTTTGGGTAAAGCCAGTAATGGATATCAGACCATAAAGCATGGATAAACCAAGCTTTATGAAACATCTCCTTCAGATCAATTTCAGTTAGCTGCTTGAAGTGTGTACACATACCAACCTCTTGAAATAGAAATTGCCAGTTCTTACAAAGCTGGTGTATGCTTGATCCATTGTTTATGTCTTTGCGCTGTGTGTAGTATGTTGCTTTCAGGAGGTTGCTAACTTCTTCCAAATAAAAATTTGTTTCATCAGACTTCATCATTTCTTGTTTTTCCAGCTGGCTCTCTTTGGTTTTATTCAATAGCATAAATTTTACATTCCAATTTACACAGGCGTAAGTGTCTTGAACCACTGCCTTACTTTCAGCAGGAATCTCTTCTGTGTCAGAGTCTTCTGTTCTGCTGTGTTTTCGGATTTTCGGGACATTGGTCCTTTTCACATTTTCTACACGATTCTGGATCTGCTTAGGTAGTGAGTGATATCCTGCACCAACTATATCACCATCAATAACATCCTGCAAGGATGCAGGGTATTTGGCCACCATATTTTTGGCAATGGCTGTAGAGTTTTGCTTACCTGGAGACTTTGGAGACTGGAGAAACGACAATTTTCACCATATCTCGTCGCAATCTTGGGGTTGGTCTTTTCTGCCTTTCTAAACATTGCATCAATGCTTCTGGCAACTTCTCCCATGGTATTTTAAAATTGTCAGCCCAGTCAGAAGCAACCGTGAAAGCCTTGCCAAATGTTGGGGATGGTGATGATGAGCATGAAGAAGACCGTGTGCCACTGCAGCTGTCACTAGAACTTAGCAAGCTATCTGAACTTTCTTCTAAGAGGACAAAGGTAAAAAAGATCACTTATGGAACCAATTTAAAAAAACTTTAACATTTGTATATTTGATCATAAAAATGAAATGTACTTACTGATCTGGCTCCATTCAGACACAAGTTTTCGTGCCTGAATGGGTAGTAATACGGGCAAGAAATCTGCTTTCTGAACATATCGGAAATCTTCAGGTGAAGATACTCCAAGTGAGTTCAGTGTCTCCACCACTGACTGTAGCACCAAGGATGAAATATCTTTAAGAATCTCAGCAATTGCAGTGGTTACACAACTTTGCTCCGATTCATTCATGACTAAAAAAGAGAAAAATAATTAATTTAGTAACTCTAAAATTAATTAAAGGTATAATTGGCCCGTTCGAGCACAATTAATCTGTTTCAATTCAAACCTGTATGAGTATCTTTCTTCTTTTGAACATAAAATATATTTTCCAATAAAAAATTAAATATAACCAAAGACTTTTAAAGTTGTTGTTTTTTTACATTCTCATATACATTTTTGAACGTCTTTTCATTTATGTTCAATAGAAGAAAGAAACTTGTAACAGATTGATGTCGAAACTATATCAGAAATTTTATAATTTAGGTGTGTTGAGCTGTGCAAACAACAGAAAGTAAAATATGATGCAAAAATATTAGTTTGAATTGCACTATTTTAGTTTAAAACTAGTTTAGTTTTATCAATACAATCCAATGTTACAACTTGTATTGATCTAATGAGACACTATGCTGTGTTTCAGTGGAACTACCCTACAACCTTGCAACATGTAAGATGACAGTGGGTAATATTCAGGTAAGTGATCAATGTTCAGACACTGAACCCTTTCACTGGTGTTTCTTAGGGAGAACAAATAATACAAAAAAAATGAACACCCTGGTCAGCAAATCAACATGCTCCATTGTGATGAACATGAGCATAAGTTCACCAAACTCCACTGTTCCTTTCCAGAAAGTACACTCTACCCAGCGTTTAGTCTGAACCCCAGTTCCTTCATGCAGGCGAGAACGACATCTCGATGCCGAACTGCCTGGTGAATGAGTGACTGGTCTGAATGAGCCAATATCAACCAATCTAATATAATTCAAAATGCGGATGCCCTGAAGCAGCAGCGGGCTCACACACTTTGTGAGGGTACGGGGTGAGAGTGCTAGGCCAAACGGGAGGACCGATATTGGTAAGCGGAAGTGGGATTACCGGAAGTGCACACGCCGGTAGAGACTGACATCTCAATCCCATTCCTACAAGTTTCTTCAAACAGATAATTTCAGAGATAATTTAACCTGTTTTAAAACTGATGAACTTTTTCATCAGCACTGGTTATGTACCTTAAACCTTAAAACTGGCAGTTATCAACCACTTAATTAAGAAACTTGACCCTTGTCAGCTGTCCAACTATAAGCCAATATCAAACATCCCCTTTATCTCCAAGATTTTATAAAACATTGTAGCACAGCAGTTATGCTCAGATTTACTTAGGAAAAACATTTTTTTAATGTATCAGTAAGATTTTAGGCCTCATCATAGCACAGAGACAGTGCTAGGTAAGGTGGTAAATGACCTGTTATTGGCCTCTTATAAGGATTTTGTCTCCTTACTTGTTTTGCTTGACCTTAGTACAGCTTTTGACACCAAGGAGGAGAAGGAGAGGGGGAAGACATCTACAGAGACAGCAGGGAAAGGAGAAGTGTAGTAAAGTGGAGGTTAGGGATGGTACTTTAAATGTTGGTACTATGACTGGTAAAGGGAGAGAGTTAGCTGATATGATGGAGAGGAGAACGATAGATGTGTTCAGGAGACCAACTGGTAAGGGAGTAAAGGCCAGGAACATTGGAGGTGGGTTTAAACTGTTCTTTCATGGTGTGGATGGAAAGAGAAATGGTGTAGGGGTGATTCTGAAGGAAGAGTACAGTAAACAGTGTA
Source organism: Silurus aristotelis (assembly GCF_946808225.1). Classification (NCBI taxonomy): domain Eukaryota; kingdom Metazoa; phylum Chordata; class Actinopteri; order Siluriformes; family Siluridae; genus Silurus; species Silurus aristotelis. Next base: position 18,370,040 of record NC_139583.1, read on the forward strand.
GTGGAGGTGAAGAGAGTTTCTGATAGGGTGATGAACATGAAGCTGGAAGTTGAAGGGGCGAAGATATATGTCATCAGTGCTTAAGCTCCACAAGTGGGTTGTGAGATGGAGGAAAAGGATAATTTCTGGAGTGAGTTCGATGAAGTGGTAGAAGGTGTACCTAGGAATGAACGATTGGAGATTAGGGCAGATTTCAATGGGCATGTAGGTGAACGGAGCAGAGGGGATGAGGAGGTGATGGGTAGGTATGGCTTTAAGGAGAAGAATGTGAAAGGGCAGATGTTGGTATATTTTGCTAATAGGATGGAAATGGCAGTGGTGAACACTTATTTTAAAAAGAAGGAGGATCATAGGGTGGATCATAGAATTGGGATCAACAAAGTGATGTTAAAAGTAGGCAGAAGTACACGGAGATGTGGCAGAAGGTAAAGAGGGATGTGGAAAAAGCCAGTGAAAAAGGCATATGAGCAGCTGTATGAGAATTCTTTGAGAATGTTGATTGAGAAGTATAGAGAAGGTCAGAGGGAGTTGCATTGTGTGTTTGTGGATTTAGAGAAAGCGTTCGACAGGGTGCCGAGAGAGGAATTATGGTACTGTATGAGAAAGTCAGGTGTGTCAGAATAGTATGTGAGGGTGGTGCAGTACATGTATGAGGGCAGTGTGACAGCAGTAAAGTGTGCAGAAGAAACAACAGACTGGTTCAAGGTGGAGGTTGTACTGCATCAAGGATCGGCTCTGAGCCCTTTCCTGTTTGCAGTGGTGATGTACAGGTTGACAGACTAGGTCAGACAGGAGTCTCCATGGACTATGATGTTTGCAGATGATTGTTATTTGTGGTAAGAGTAGGAAGCAGGTTAAGAAGAGCCTGGAGAGGTGGAGGTATGCGCTGGAGAGAAGGGGAATGAAAGTCAGTAGGAGTAAGACAGAGTACATGTGTGTGAATGAGAGGAAGGGCAGTGGAGTGGTGTGGTTGAGGGAAAAGAGGTGGAGGAATTCTGGTACCTGGGGGACAAATTATCTATGTAAAGCTGCTTTGAGTGAATGTTCAATGCTCACATTTGATGGCGTCTGGCACTTTGGAAAGGTGTTCTCTTCACAGATGAATCCCGGTTTTCACTGTACAGGGTAAAATGCGTGAGGCAAATAGTGGTCACACCAGACACTGACTGGATTTTATAGAACCCCCACCCCTTCAATAATCATGCTGTCTAATCAGCATCTTGATATGCCACACCTGTGAGGTGGATGGGTTATCTTGGCAAAGGAGAGGTGCTCACTAACATGGATTTAGACAGATTTGTGAACAATATTTGAGAGAAATAGGCCTTTTGTGTACATAGGAAAATTCTTAGATCTTTGAGTTCAGCATATTGTTCAGTATATTTTGTACAGCCACTACAGCTGCTGACAACTCCAACCTCGGTATGGTGGTAATCTTAGTAGGAGCGACTCTGGCTTTGCCCATAAATAAGGTCAATGACTCTGAGATACGTGCATTCTCCATAACCTGAAGTAATAAGCTAGCAATAGAGAAATACAAATATAAATACTCTGAACTGGAAACTATCAGATGTGACACACTAATCTAGGGTGCAGGGTGCTTATCAATTTCTTTAACTGGGACCTTTCCACATCGCCTCGAAGCAATTGTCTCATCCATAAAGACTACATAGTCCTTATAGTATTCCTGATCTCTTTTTAGCATTTGAGATGGTGCATGGCATGTTCCTTATTGTTGGGCAGCTTTGGTCTATCTTACTTGAAAGGCAAAGGCATTTTATAATGACCATTCTCCTTTAGTATGATTCTTGTTCTTATTTTTGCCAAAAAATCAGGTCTTCCTGAAAAACATCATTATTATTCTCAAGTGCTTTGATGACATTTGGTGGAGTGACTATTTCCTTGATTTGTGTTCTTCAGATATACTTAATTTATTTCGCAAAATTGAAGGAAGATGGCAGACTCGGCATCACTTGTTTCACTATGATGCTATGACTCACTCCAACGGCATCATCGTAGTCTACACAGGACTTACCACCGCCAACAATACTCCAGCCTAGATCTGTCCTTTGAGCAAAAGGCTGATTTTCTTTACCAGATACAATTTCACCAAGTCTTCTTGACCTCTCTGGGAAGAGGAGCTTAGGGGCAATTATAGCCAATTAGAAGGCCAATATCACAAACTTGTTGAGGGGCAATTTTCTCAGCTATGTTTCTTAGTTGTGGCCAAGCTCTTGCAGTTTTGGGTGTAGGAATGTGAGTTCTATTCGGAGGGATAAACGCTCTTGAATAAGTTACCGGCAAAGAGATTTTCTTGCCTGAATAAAAGCCTCTCACTTGTAAGCCAGTTAACTTCTGACATGGAACAACTGTGCTTTTGGATACCATCCTTGAGAGTTTCAGTTGCACAGACTACATTGTTGTTTCAAGCTAGAGCTTAAGCTACCTCTTCAAGGATGAAGGTAGTGTCACTCGGAGTGTCAAGAAGTGCATAAACAAAAACTTTGTGGTTTGGTTCATTGGTGGTTGAGACCCACACTGGTACAGTTGTGGAGGTGTGAGTACTGTTCACATCTCATACAACTCGATTGGATGTTGCCTCACCCATGGTCTCTTTATTTTTTGTTAGCTCTTGATTTCTTCCTGTGACTTCTCTTTTGTTTGTTCTCATTTTGGAAACTTCTCAATTTCTTTCATACTGTCTTTATGTAGACATGTGGGGTGCTTCTAACATGTCTTACATACACTTCTATCTTTTACAGTTCTTAGAGCGATGGCCAGGCTTCAAGCAGCCAAAACATAACTTACTCATTTGAACAAACTTAATTTGTTCAGCTAAATATCCTCTGTAAACTTCTGACATTTGTTAATAGCATGTCCTGGTTTTTCACAGAAAGCACACTTTGAATCTGTTTTCTCACTAGACTGAACAGCTAACACCTTTGCTCTAGTGTCTTGATTTCTTAGTACGTTTCCTTTCCAAACCTCAGTACACTTTAGAGCATGAAGGGATGTCACTGGGTTGCAAGGGATCTTAGCTTCTCTCTCAAAAAACTCCACAAACTGACTGAAGGTAGGAAACGTCTTAGTTTCTTCTTAGTTTCTTCGATTTTTATAACCTGACAGTTCAGACGGGAAGTTTAGAAAGAATCTTCTGGTTTCCATTACAGTCATTGAGGACTTGAAGGCTTTTAATTTCAGCCATAGCTGCTTCACAGCCTCTGAGAAAATCAGTAAATTCTCCCAGTTAAATGCTGTCCTTAGGAACTATCTTGGGCCATGAATTAAGCTTGTCCCTAAAGGCTTTGGCAATGACCAACGGATTTCCAACCCTTTCTTCTAGAATAGCCCATGCTGCATAATAATCTGACTTCGTGCCCAAAAGGAAGTAACTTTCAATGGCTTTCTTAGCTGATCCTTCAACATACTTTCATAAGAAGTAAATCTTACTGATATGTTCTTTCTGTCAATCAAAGTTTAAAAAGAGATTTTCCAATCACTAAATCTGAGTAAATCTCCATAGAATGTTCCAGGTTCTGGTATAGAAAGACGACTTAAACTGATTGATTCTGCTAACATCCTAACAAGGTCTGCAGTGCTATCTTCTTGATGTGATAATGCTACAGTTTTGTGTGAAGGTGTGTGATGGCACAAGGTGCTGCTTGATTTAGGCATGTGCTCCTTCTGCATAGGTGCATACTCATGGAGAAACTCTCTGGTTTCATCCTTTGAGTCATCTGTCTGCTCATAAACTTGCATTTGTTTCTTTGCAGCATCTAACTTCTTAAGCATCTCCAAGCACTCTAGCTTTCTATGCTTGTCTTTCAATGCATTCCGTCTGGAGGCATTTTCAGCTTCAAACTTTGCATGCAGTCTAGCTTCTTCTTCTTTTCTTTCTAGTCAAAGCGTATAACATTTCATGTTCTTGTTGAATTAGTTCTAAGGTTGCTTTAGTTGCAGCAATTTCTGCAGCAGCTCCTTGTTTCTTAAGACCTGAAACCTGGAATGTCAATGACTTGATTTGAAGGCTATGGGTGAAAATATTAAGCCTGTTTCAGTACAGCATCTTGAATGTAAGCATCTTGACCCTCTACTCCCTCACCCAAACGACTCCATGCAGACTCAACTATCATCTTAGTGACAGCACCACAAGTGTCTATTCTGCGACGAGTATCAGTATCTGGACTCACATTTTGACGCAACTCTTTATAAACAACGTTTAAAACCTTTGAAGCAGAACTTATTGTGCTTATAAAAGCTTGCAGCATTTCATTAAAGAGGTGCCCCATTACATTTTGTCTAGCATCTCTAGCCAGCTTTTCATTTATCATAAGAGCCTTGAAAGTGATTTTTAAGTTAAGCCAACTTTTTATTGTATAATTCTTAACTCTTCTCAAAAAAGAGTTAAGAATTTGTGGCTCCAGTTCTGTTATTGATTCATGTGTCTGTACACATTCCTGGGATTTTGTTTCTGTTGTGAATGCATAATCTCTGTTACATTTTCTTTGCTGCTCCTAGCAGTCTGGCCACCTTCTACCATTTTTTTTTATATCTCTTTGAAACAATGTCTACTTTAGTTGTACATCATGAATTGTACTGAACTCAGAAAAAAGCCTCCTCATTCTCTCTGTGTTTGCTGTCAAGGAGCAGAAGCACTTCCCTGAACACAACAAAGAAAATAGTCCATTGTTGGGATGGCTGAGGTCCTTCACAATCTTACTGGCTCTGGTCCGGAACTGTGTGCTGTAGATGTCCTGCAGGTTAGGGAGCTCGGTGTGAATGGTACAGGATGCTCTCAATGGTGCAATTATAAAAGGTCCTTAGCACGTGAGAGGGTAGTTTAAAGTCCCTTAAGCACCTCGGATGGTACAGATGCTGTCAGTACTTATTCATCAGGTGTGACAGGACCAAGACAGATCCTGTGTGATGTGAACACCTAGCTACCGGAAACTGTCAAATCTCTCCATTGGGGTCCCGTTTATGTTTGGCTATATGATTGCTTCTGCTTCATGCTGAAGTCCACTATCGACTTCTTAGTCTTGCTGATCTTCAGGAGAAGATTGTTCTCTCCAGGTTTTTAATCTCCTGTAGGTAGGCCGTCTCATCGTTGTTGGAGATCAGGCCCACAACAGTGTCGTCAGCAGACTTGATTATGGTGGTGGAGTTGGAAGTGACCATATGTGTACAATGAGTACAGCAGGGGGCTCAGAACACAACCCTGGGAAGCTCCAGTGCCGAGGGTGAGGGTGGATGAGCTTTTTTTTAAAGCACTTCATCACTACTGAGGTCAGGGCTACAGGGTGGTAGTTGTTGAGGCAGGCGGGCTGGGGTTTCTTCAGGACATAAACAATGGTGGACTGTTTGAGGCATGAGGGGAAAATAGACCGTTCCAGGGAGAGGTTAAATATCTCGGTGAACTCGGGCTAGTTGGTCAGCGCAGGCTTTCCAAACCCGACCAGTGATGCCATCTGGTCCTGCTGCCTTCCTTGTATTCACTCTTCTGAATGCCCTAACCAGCTGCAGCCTTGAAGCGAGCATAAAAGATGTTTAGCTCATCTGTCAGAGAAAATGGTGTTTTATAGTCTGTGATGGTTCTTAGTCCCTGCCACAGGCTCCTAGAGCCACCATGTTGGAAATGTGACTCTAGATTCCTCCTTTAGAGCCGCTTTGCTTCCTTCACCGCTCTTTGCACATTGTAAGATGCAGCCCTGTACTCATCCATGTCCCCGGTGTCGAGCCCCGTGTTGTAGGCAGCCGAACGGGATCTCAGAGCATTGCAGATGGTTTCATCCACCCACGACTTCTGGTTGGGAAACGTTCTGATTATGGTTTTCTGTACTGTATCAGCTTCCGTAAACAGGTTAACATCATCAGAGCTGCGCCTGAACATGTCCCAGTTTGAGTCATCTAAAGTGTCCTGCAGAGCAGTCAGTCCAGCGTGTGACCTCCCTCCAAACTGGAGCCAGCAGCTAGGGAAATATTGTTTTATATTTTTATTTTGACTAGGTCATAGTAGTGAAATGTTCTTGGCCAGAGTGGCTGTGAGAGCACAGCTAATGCTTGTTTACAATGTGTATAAATGAAAAAAATGTTAGATGACTCAGACTGGGACATGTTCAGGCGCAGCTCTGATGACGTCAACATGTTTACGGAAGCAGTTGTGGGATTCTTTAGGAAACTAGCAAATGATACAGTACAGAAAACCACCATCAGAACGTTTCCCAATGTTTTCAACAAACTCCAAGTGTTAGGAAGTTTTTACTATCCGGCTTGAAAGACCGAATGTTAGGAAGTTTTCCTCTCTAGCTCGAAGGACCATATAAGGATTTTCACTATCTGGTGTGCGCTGATCAGGGGATTGTACTTGTCCCAGCGCGTCAGCAAAAACACGGTACAGGATTCAGAACAAATTTACTGGGTATTGGATAGATCGTATATGGGGTGATTCTTGCTGTCTTCTGTTAGTTGCTGTTCGGTAGGTTGCGTGATGCAGAATGTATGCGGAAAATGGTTGCACGGTGTCGAATGGCCACTGGTCAATGACGACTGCTGCTCGGTGTTCTGGCCTTTTATACTCTTGGTGGAGGACGGAGCACTGTGATATCACGGGTAGCTTGTCATAGCTTGGTACAGTAGAACCCCGTTGTACGAGCAACCTATTGTACGAGCAAACGGAGATAGGAGCAAACTCATTTGCAAAATTTTACCCTGTTTCACAAGCAAATTTCGAAAGCACGAGCAAACCCACGCTGCCGGTTCTCCGTTCTCGGCGGAGGGTCGCATCAGTCGCTTAGTTGATAACGTATCACTCAGTCGTTGTTCAGTGCAGCGAAAACGTAACTGTGGCAGCGTGGGCGTGGGCGAGCGGCGCTTTGTGAATGGAGGGCGGGTCCGGGAGCAGATAGGCAGTTGATTGCCTCACCTGAACTTAATGTGACCTAATGCCTTTTTTTAAGTGATCGGAGGGTGCATTTAAGGAGGAGACGTGCTGCGTGGAGCACTAAACAGGCCGACACAAAAAAAAAAACCCAAATAAAAGTGGCTCCCGTATTCATACGCTCTCCCACAGTAACTTTTTTTTAGTTTTATATTTTTATTTCACTAGAAATCTTGAAAAATGTCTCCCAAGAAAATCAGTGATGGTGCTGTGAAAACGAAAGTAAATAGAATTACCAATGAAACCGAGGAGGTTACGAGTGTGGTGCGCGTCTCACACTCACAATCATCCACTATCACATGAGTAAGTGTTACAGTATGTATATATTATGGTAATTTGTGTTGTATTTGTTTTTAAAAAATAGGCTACAAATTTTTTAAGTGCAGAATTAAGCGATCGAATGAGATCCAGAACGGATTAAATCACTTTTACATTCATTCCTATGGGGAAAATTAGTTTGAATATATGAGCAAAGGGACACACGAGCAACTTTCAAGAACGAATTATACTCGTACAACAGGGTTCCACTGTAAACTGTATGTCTGCCTCTAGTGGTGAAGCGTGGAAATATAACTGAGTAGGAATCCTTTCTTACACCAAAACACCATTAGTGTGGTTGAGATGACTCATCCCGATGCTGTTATCACTGCAGGTGACTTTAAACAGTAACTTACAGACTGTATATCCCAAATATTATCAGCATGTGAACATTCCCACCCGCGATGAAAATTCTATTCAGTTCTGTGATGATATCAAGATTGTGCATGTTATCTAAGGAAACCTCTAGATGGCACTGTGTCAAGTGTTAAGCAAAATTACCTATTAGGATGAATAAAGGAAGAATGGGTATGGAAGGAGAGAAATAAAGCAGACTTTTTGGTGACTGCACTATGGACAATTTTAGTATAAAATCATCATGTTTAATATAAGTGTAAGTTTGTCCCCAAGATGTTGGAGATTGTGGCAAATAAAAAACTCCCCAAGATGTCATAAGGAAGAAACGTTTAAAGGAACCAGACTCAAAAGCGATCCCAGACATTAAGTACAGTTGAAATTCATCCTTTAAAGCTCCTGTGTTACTCCATAATTTCATGGATCCTTAGGCTGCTGATGAAAAACCCTCCCCAGCCTTCAATCGAAGAAAATTTAAGTTATTGCTTGAATTAATATAGGTATACTATTGCCCTGGCTGGCAAAATGAATGTTGACTCGACATTCCCAGGAACAATGTTTTAACATTAGAGCTAGATAGCAGACAAGGGAGTCAGTTACTATACTCAATGCTAATTTTTCTTGCAACTGCCTTAGTATGACATCTATCTCCCATTTAATGTCATCCGCTGGCATAGACACCACTGGCCACGTGATGTCTTAAGGATTGCCTCGTCATAAGACGCATCAAGTACTGAGGGGTTGTCACCTGCAACATGCTCTATGCTCTATATACAGACCCACATATAGCTTTTTGCATGTTTCATCAAATTTTAGCAGTCTATGTGTCAATGTCTGTTTACTGGTACTTTCTGTGCATTAACTAAAACATAAGCCCATAACCCTTTCTCCATGAACTGTTTCTTACTAAAAAACAATGAACTGTGCTAATAATACTTCACACAACAACTATGAAATTAAATAACTCTTTGTGCAATAGAATGTTTGCCTAATGTATCATATGTAAATATCGTGGGTGGATGTCTTTGTCTAAAAGGATACTTTCTCTGTGACAGATGAGTTGTAGCTGGGCATCATCGTCTACACCAACCCCGTCTAAATGGCAGAGGAGGTGGAGTAGCAGCTATTTATAATAATAATCTAAACGTCACACAAAAGACTAAACAAAAATGTAAAACATTTGAAGTTCTTTACACCAACATAAAATATTCAGTGTCCGAAAGCAGGTCAAGCCAGTTAATTCCACTAATTATTATTTATAGACCCCCAGGGCCCTACTCTGATTTTCTGATAGAATTTGCAGAATTTATTACAAATTTAGCTACTTCTTTAGACAAAGCAATAATTGTTGGTGACTTAAATATTTATTTTGATAATCAGGAAGACTCCTTAAGAGAAGCAGTTGTGTCCATTCTAGAGTCAGTTGGAATTAATCAGAATGTTATAGGACCCACTCATAGTGGTGGACACACTCTCGATTTGTTGTTAACATTTGGATTAAAAATAAAAAACTTAGTCATAATTTCACAGTCTGAAGCTATTTCAGACCATTATCTAATCTCGTTTAAAATTTGCCTCAGTCATTGCATTTCTACCTCACCACGTTACCGTGTTAAGCGTACTTTCACGTCAGCTACAGCAGCGCGTTTTATTAATAATCTTCCCGAAATTACGATATTAGATAGATCTCTGTCAGACCCCGCAGAGCTCGACTGGGCCACTGAACATCTAGAAACAACGTTACGTTACACTCTAGATGATGTAGCTCCCCTTAAGATCAAAATGATCAAGGAGAAAAAATTAGCACAGTGGTATAATGATCATATGGGCACCTTAAAACAGACCACTCGAAAATTAGAAGGTAAATGGCGTCAAACTAAATTAACAGTATTTCAAATAGCATGGAAGGAGAGCCTTTTAAATTATAGAAAATCTCTCAGTGCTGCTAGATCAGCATATTTCTCCACCCTCATAGAAAATAACAAGCATAATCCTAGATTTTTATTCAGCACGGTAGCAAAATTAACAGGGAATAAAAGCACTGCACTAACATGCACATGATCATTAGGTAGTAATGATTTCATGAACTTTTTTAATAATAAAATTGAAAACATCAGGCAAGAATTCCAGATGGTTAATATAAATCCAAATTATTTTACAAGTAACCGTGTAGACAGCAGTGTAAATATAGCAGACAATCAACTACAAAGCTTCACTCCTATTCATGAGAATGACTTAATTTCATTAATCTCCTCATCAAAATCATTAACCTGCATTCTCGATCCCTTGCCTACAAGTTTCTTTAAACAGATAGCTCCAGAGGTAATTGAACCTGTTTAAAAATTAATTAACTCTTCCATTTGCACTGATTATGTACCAAAATCCTTCAAACTGGCAGTTATCCACCCCCTAATTAAGAAACCTGACCTTGACCCATGTCAGCTGTCCAACTACAGACCAATATCAAATCTCCCGTTTATATCCAAAATTTTAGAAAAGGTTGTAGCACAGCAGCTCTGCTCACACCTACTTATGAATAACATTTTTGAAATGTATCAGTCAGGATTTTGGCCTCATCATAGCACAGAGACGGCGCTAGTTAAGGTGGTAAATTACCTGTTATTGGCCTCTGATCAGGGTTTTGTCTCCTTACTTGTTTTGCTCGACCTTAGTGCAGCTTTTGACACCATTGATCACACTATACTGCTTGCTAGACTTGAGAACGTTGTTGGAATAAAGGAAACAGCTCTCTCTTGGCTCAGGTCTTATTTGACTGATCGCTATCAGTTTGTTGATGTAATTGGTGAGTTCTCCACACTCTATGAGGTAAAGTTTGGTGTTCCTCAAGGATCTGTCTTAGGCCCACTGCTTTTCTCTTTATATATGCTGCCTCCTGGTGAAATCATTCATAAACATGGGATTCGCTTTCATTGCTATGTTGATGACACACAGCTGTATATCTCAGCAAAGCCAGATGAGCGAGTTAAGCTTAACAATGTTGAGAAGTGTGTAAAGGACATTAGACAGTGGATGCTTAATAACTTTCTTCTGCTCAACTCAGATAAGACGGAAGTACTTTTACTAGGACCACATGCAGCTAGAAGCAAACTTTCCGATTACCTAGCATCTCTGGATGGTGTTTCTGTTTCAACGTGTACGGCTGTCAAAGACCTTGTTGTGATTATTGACTCGAGTCTTTCCTTTGAGTCTCATGTGAATAATATTACCAGGATCGCCTTCTTTCACCTTAGAAATATTGCTAAAATTTGAAATATGATGTCGTTACAGGATGCAGAAAAACTAGTTCATGCTTTTGTAACATCTAGATTAGACTACTGTAACGCTTTACTGTCTGGGTGTGCGAGTAAGTGCATAAATAAGCTTCAGTTAGTTCAGAATGCAGCAGCAAGAGTCCTCACTAGATCTAGGAAATATGACCACATCACCCCTGTTTTAATTAGTCTACACTGGCTCCCAATCAAATCTCGCATTGATTATAAAATATTACTACTGACGTATAAAGCACTTAACGGTCTCGCACCGCAGTATCTGAGTGAACTTCTGTACCAATATGATCCTCCACGCCTACTTAGATCAAAAGGTGCTGGCTATCTGTTGGTTCCTCAAATAATGAAGACTACAGCAGGGGGCAGATCTTTCTCTTATAAAGCCCCACAGTTATGGAACAGCCTTCCAACCAGTGTTCGGGACTCAGACACAGTCTCAGTGTTCAAGTCGAGGTTAAAAACTTATTTATTTAGTCAAACCTTTTATCAGTAGATTTTTCTTAGGTAAAGGAGCAGATCTGGAGGGAGCATGGATATAGAGTGTTTGGTGAACTGGTATATTTGTATGCTGTCATCCTCTCACATTCACACGTTCACTCGGGTTTGTTGATGGTGGTGTGGTGGGTCGTCTCTTATCCCAGAGATCCCTTATGTCTGTGTTACCTTCTGGTTCTCCCTTTTAGTTATGCTGCCATAGCGAGTCTTGCCGGAGTCCAAACTGCACAGTGACATAAACTTTCATACCCCAATAGAGACACTTAATAATCCATATCCTTCTCTTCCCGTCACCCTCTTCTCTCTCTCTCTCTCTCTCTCTCTCTCTCTCTCTCTCTCTCTCTCTCTCTCTCTCTCTCTCTCGGTCGAGTTAAACATGCTCCTGAGGCTCCAGTGACCACTGTTCCTGCCCCTCTCCCCTCCGTGGATCTTCACACTTCTGTGCAGCTTGGGACGGTCTCTCATCAACACCTTGGGTGGTTCCATGTAATTCCGGAGTAGAACGGGTGCTTTGAGGATGGATTGGACTGTAGTTGGTGTCGGCGGTCTGCTGCACTGACTCGGGAGTGCAGTTTGCTTCTGATTGTCATCACTGTACCCCGCAGCATTGTATATCTGCTTCAAATGGACATTTGATGCAACCCAAATGAGGATGGGTTCCCTCTTGAGTCTGGTTCCTCTCAAGGTTTCTTCCTTATGCCATCTCGGGGAGTTTTTCCTTGCCACAGTTGCTCATCAGGGACAAACATACTTACAAAGAACATATTTACGTTTAATCACCACATTATCTGTGTAAAGCTGCTTTAAGACAATGTTCATTGTTAAAAGCGCTATACAAATAAAAATGAATTGAATTGAATTGAATCGTCTAGGGGAGTGGTGGCTCCAGCGGTTAAGGCGCTGGGTTGCCGATCGGAAGGTCGGGGGTTCAAGCCCCGGTATCGCCAGGCTGCCACTCTTGGGCCCTTGAGCAAGGCCCTTAACCCTCTATGCTCCGGGGGTCCCTTACGAGGGAAACATCAAGGTCCGTGACGCCGTAGTGACGTGGGGCCGCCTTCCCGTGGGCTCACCACCTGCAGGAGGGACCGTAAGGGATGGTGCTATGAGGATTGGACAGCAGTCGGAGGCGGGGGCCTGCTTAGACTGCTGCCCCCGCGACCCGAATTACGGATAAGCGGGAGAAAATGAATGAAGGATGAATAAATCGTCTACCTCATCCAATGATGTCTCTTCTCCCGCTTTTGCAATCTCAATTTCATCCCCCCTTACATCTGCAACTTTTCCTGAGTTTCTTTTCCCTTCATCACATTCCTCCTTTATGGGCAGTGCCTGCTCATCATCCAGCTCCTGGCCTAGCTCTCCACCATACCTCTTAACTGGAGCTCATTCTCCTCTGGACCCAACTGGCTTGTGCTCCTTGCAAGCTGCTTTGTTGACAGGGTCCTTAAGCATCTCCAGTCATTCTCATCTCCTGAATCCTCTTCAGCCACCATATTCACTTGACGTGTGTGTGTGTCTTTTTCTCTCTGGTTGCAAATTGTTTTCCTTCTGGTCACTATTGTCTATGGGTAGGAAATCACAGGGCAGCAACAAGTTTCTGTGCAGGACTTTCGCTACTCCTGAGCCACGCTCTGGCTTCACCACATACACTGGGCCATCTTCATACTTTTTTTCTGTCACAACATGAACTTGATCCTCCCAGTAAGAATGGAGTTTTCCCAGCCCAATTCACAATTTCTCACCTGTTTCCAGGTTGGAGATCTGCTCCATGTATTTTCTTATCATAGCCGTGCTTTGCACTATTCTGTTCTTTTTGGACTGTTCTTGATGCCAATTTATACGCTTCCTACATGCACTTTTTCCACTTGGCAACATAATCATTGTGTGAAGTTCCACACTCTCCTGGCTTCCGGCCAAACATTAAATCAATGGGCAGCCTTGGGTTTCTCCCATACAGAAGGTAGTATGGAGCATACCCAGTTACTTCACTTTGTGCACAGTTATATGCGTGGACTATCTTGTTTAAGGAGCTCTTCCAATCAGCCTTCGCTTGATTCGGCAGGGATCTGAGTATTGACAGCAATGTTCGATTGAACCTTTCCACTTGTCCATTTCCAGCAGGGTGGTATGTGTGGGAGTGTTGGATACCAAAATATTCCTTCATCTGAGTGAACAACTTGTTCTCAAATTCCTTCCCCTGATCATGGTGAATGTTTAGTGGGAAATCCATGCCTGAGAACAAAATCGCCAAAGATCTTTTCTGCTGCAGTTTTTGCAGACTTATTTTTGCAGGTGTATGCTTGGGCATAGCATGTGAAGTGGTCAATTAACACAAGGATGTATTTGTAGCCACTCTTACAGCCCTCTAAATGCAGAAAATCTACAGACACCAGTTCAAAAGGGTAAGTAGTTACTATGTTTACCAACGGTGCTCTCATCATTTTGTTTGGACGTTTCCTTTTCAAACAGCTACACACTTTGGAAATGTAATGTTCCACATTACCCCGCATGTGAGGCCAATAAACTCTTTCTTGGATAAGACTCAGTGTGTGCTCCACCCCTTGGTGTCCCATTTCCTCATGAAGCTCCTTAAGCACAAACTGGAGGTATTTGCTAGGCAGCACTATCTGAGTTCGCCCTGCTGATTGCCTACATAGTATTCCTTCCTCGTCCAGGTATAACTTGCTTCTCTGTCTGTACAGTACAGTCACTTCATTGCCACGTACTCGTCTCACCAACTTTGGCCAGTGGTCTTCCATCACATACTCTCGTACCCTTTTTAGCACTGGATCTTTTTCTTGGGCCTCTTTCAGTTCCTCAGTTGTCACTTTAGCCATCTGTTTTTCCCCTTGTTCCTGCTATACTAAAGAACAAACTTTCGCTAGAGCGATAGGGCCCATCCAGGGCCCCTCTTCCTCTGACTTCACAAAAAGACCATTTGTGAAAGCAGCTACAACTCTTGGACTGGCCTCCTGTGAACAGGCCTGCATATAACTCTCCATATCCAGAGGCATCCTTGACAGCACATCAGCATGTCTGTGTATGCGACCTAATCTATATTTGATTGTAGTCAGCCAACTCTGCTATCAAACGGTGAGTTGTGGCATTGAGCTTGGCCGTGGACAAAACATATGTCAATGGGTTATTTTCTGTATAGGCCACAAAGGAGGTGGCATAATATAGTTATTCACGGAATCGCTCACAAATGGCCCATTTCAGTGCCAGGAATTCCAGTTTCCCAGAGTGTAAATGATAATTATTTTCTGGAGCCGTTAGTGTCCGTGACCCATAGCCAATGACACATAGCCAGTTTCCCTTGCTGCCTCTAATACAGTACAGCACCAAGTCCATCTTGTGATGCATCACAATGCAATGCGAAGGGCTGTTCAAAATCAGGGTAGACTAAGATTGGAGGGTACAGCAAGAACTCAAGAAGTTGGCTGAGGACATTTTGGTGGTGTTCTGTCCATGATATCAGCTGACTGGCATGAAGTTGAGATGTTCTTCGCCCTTTTCTTCCTTCTTACTACCATGACTTTTACGGCTTGCGCTATTTTCTGAAAGCTTTCTCACTGACAATAGTTCATACAGAGGTTTGGCAATTCTTAGAGAATACAGGAATATATGTGCTGTAGTAGGACAGAAACCCCAGCAGTTGTCTTAGGTCACCCAAAGTTTTAGGTTTACGGGTCCCTTAGTGCTTGCACAGGTGCAATCTCTTTGGAGTCCATCGTGAAGCCCCCTTTTGACACAATTTTTCCCAAAAACTTTACCTCAGCCTTGAAAAGCTCGCACTTTTTAGCTGTAAGCTTTACCCCATGACTCTGGTAACGGAGTAGTACTTCTCTGACATCCTTAAGATGCTCCTCGAATGTCTTACTGTGTACAAGGTTATCATCTAAGTATGGAAGACAGGTGTTGTCTCTGAGTCCCAGCAAACATTCCTCCATACTGCGCTGAAACTCAGCAGGAGCCAAGGACAGGCCAAATGGGATCCAGACCCATTCATAAAGGACCCAAGGTGTTATGAAAGCTGTAAAGGGCCGGCTGCCCTCTTCCACAAACCCTTGATGATATGCCTTCCCCTGATACAGGACTGAAAACCATGTTCTCCCACTTAAACTGTTCAGCATGTCTTGCACCCTAGGAATGGGATGACTGTCTGGGATGGATTTGTGATTGAGCTCCCGGTAGTCTATACAGAGGTGAAGACTGCCATCCTTCAGCCGCACGCAGACTACTGGGAATGCATAAGGAGAGCGAGACTTCTGAATCCAATTTTTTATTTAAGAGATCTTCCAGATTTGCTTTTACCTCATTGTGTAGTGGTTTTGGCACAGAGACATACGTACATTTTACTGGAGACCTGTCACTCAGCCTGATTTTAGTTGGAGTGATGGGATGCACCCCACATCATCCTCATCCTTTGCAAATGCATCATATTCTTCTCACAGCATTTGCTGAACTTTCCTTTGTTGCTCAGGTGTCAGGTGATATATCGACACTAGTGGGTCCCACAGCTCTTTGTTAACACCTTGTCCTGTGTTGACTACGTGGTGTACACCCGATTATTTTCCTTCACAACAGAAACATCATATTACATAAGCCCCACACGTGGACAACCATTTTGCGGCCTATTTGGTCTCCTGCATCTGCAATGTGTAAGTGTTGTGCTTTTATTCTTTCTTTTTTTATAATGCTGTTTACTATCATACTTTCATTGAATCAAGCTAAATTCTTTTACTTAGATTGTCTATTTGTATATGTTTAACTGTATTGTTCTGCTTGGTTATGTTAGTACCTAGGTCATATGTCATTCGTACTTTCCAAGGTGACTGTTACATAGTGTGTTGAGCTTCACAGAGATATCATTTATTAGCTTGTTACTTTTGTTGTTACATGCACATATAAATTTTTATGTTTTAGTCATTGTGATTTCACCCTTTTTACATTGTATCTCTGTTGGTTTCCTTTTATTCAGCTCCAACTCGCAGACGTTCTGGGACATCTCTTATAAACATTCTCCGCTGACAGTATCATCATTTTCAACTCTTCTCTCTTGCCACTGTGGTTGCTCGATTTATTCAACACCTCTCTACCCCAACTATTCCAGAGAACCCCTGTCTGCCTCCATTGTGCAGCGTACTTTTACGCATTATATAGACGCACAGACCTCGTCTGACCTTACTGCTTTTTATCATTAAAAACCACAAACCTATAATGAAGACTTTGATTACGACTCACAAATTCCTGCAACAAACCAACCATCGCCTCCTTACCTTTCATGTTGGTCTCCTACTAATTATTCTACTACTTCTCTGGTTCCTTCACCTGATTATTATTATCCTCCCATAACTTCACCTGAATCTGACACAGATTGCTCACCTATTTCTTTTGCAGTGGCAAAGGCCCACAAGCTCTGCCTTGTACGTTGTTTTTCTGTCTCTCCAACACACTCATAACTCCAGTCAGACCCTACTCTACTCTATTTATCAGTATCTGATTACAGTAAAACCCTGTTGTACGAGCATAATTTGTTCTTGAAAATTGCTCGTAGGTCCATTTGCTCGTACGTTCAAACTGATTTTCCCCATAAGAATGAATGTAAAAGCGATTTAATCCGTTCCGAGACCTCATTTGATCGCTTATTTCTGCACTTAAAAAGTATTTGTAGCCTATTTTAACAAACAAATACACCGCAAATAACCATACGGTAAACATGATTTAACACTTACTCATGCGGTAGTGGTTGATTGCGAGTGTGAGACGCACACCACGCTCCTAACCTTCTCAGTTTTCAAGGTAATTCTATTTACTTTCATTTTCACATCACCATATCTGATTTTCTTGGGAGATATTTTTCAAGATTTCTAGTGAAATAAAAATATAAAGCTAAAAAAAGTTAAGTTTTTGCTGCACTGAACAACGAGAGCAACCGAGTAATACGTCATCAACTAAGCGACTGATGCGACCTTCCACCGATAACGGGGACCGGCAGTGTTGGTTTGCTCGAGCCTTCGAAATTTGCTCGTGAAACAGGGTAAAATTTTGCGAGCGAGTTTGCTCGTATCTGCGTATACTATATACTATAGGTTGCTCGTACACCGGGATTTTACTGTATTATTTTTTTAATTATACTTACAGGTTACATGAGTTTAATTAACATATAGGCTAAATAGGTTTAATCAAGCTACTTCTATTGTATCTAATAGGTTATATAGTAATTATTAGGTAAATTTGTTGGATTAATATTACCGGTAGTTTGATTAAAACACATGCCAAATAAGGTTGATTAAAATATTTTTCTCAACATCAATCCACCCTCTAAGACTAATTAGTATAGTTAGAGTATAATTAGAATAGTTTTACGCTCTACACCTACTTCCGTAGTAACCCATTTACAAACATACGTCACATGACACAACTAGATATATATATATATATATATATATATATATATATATATATATATATATATATATATATATATATATATATATACACATGATGAGCCAAAGATTGGAATCCAAATGTTTGTTAAGGGATGACATCCACAGTAATTAAAGTAAAAATAATCATAATTGCAGTACATCAGTGATAGTATCAAAAACAAATACAGATTAATTGCATCAAAATTGACAAAAATCAAGGTAAAAACTACTAAAATTGAAAACAGAAAGTTAAACCACAAAACAGAAACAACTATAATCGAAAAAAAAAGTAAAAATGCAAAACAAAAACAACCATCAAAAAGTCAAATGTACTAAAATCAGTAAAAAACTAAACATCGACCAAAATTGACATCACTCCCACCCTCAAAAGAGCATCGAATAAGCCTAATCATGATGAACTAGGAGTGGGCAAAAAACCCTGACAGCAACCAAATTTCCGGGAAAATTCCCACTTGCCCGCCAGTGGCGCGACAGTGGACTCACCACCAAGGTCATCCTCAGTCGTGATTGTACAAGTAACTAAAACATAAAAATAAAAGCGAATGAAAAGCATTGCAGTCCAGTGCAAAGTGGCAGAACTATGCAATGCATCTTATCCAGTGCGTCAGAGGAGCAGATATAGAATTGTGAGACCACAACACAGACCACACCGCCCTGTGACACCTGTGACATTGTGACGTTGTGATGAGAATACGCTTGAGTCTGTTCCAGGCATGCAACGTTTGGGAGAAAGGATAGGACAACAATTCCAATCACGATGTTTCGCAGATTACGTTGTCCATAGAACATAGTCACAAAGGGTGATGGTGTAGTACGTTACAAAGGTGCGTTGCATGACGAATTCCCTGCACAGGAAACTGTGACTGCTCAGGGCTCCTAGTGAGCGGGCAGGAAGTCCAAATGATTGGGCAGGAGAAATAGCCCTTTGCACATGAAAGATACAGGTGATCAGCTGAAGTCCACCAGGAAGATCATGAACAGAATTCTGGACTTCTGAACAGAGGTCCAGCCACATTTCCTCTGGGGAAAACATATCAGCATAGTGCAGAATGTTGATCACTGGTCTGAGTGGGACCTCATCAGTTTCCCAAACAAATTCATCCCTTTCTGATGGAAAACCGAACCACTCGCTGGGTCTATCATGGCACCATTCACCTAAAGGACAGCTGTCCTGCTCCAGGCACCACAGGCAATGCGTTTGAAGGTTGAAAACGAGGACATTGCAAGCATCGCAAGGACTTCTAAACATGTCAAAGTCAAAGCGATACACATCAGCACATGCATGGAAATATGCACACATACCTTGATGTAAACGCATACCTTGCAAAAGCCACCTATGTTTACCAGCGGCCATGTTCCTGCACACAGCATAAAATACTCACAACTACAACAACATGTTTTATACAATATAATCAAAGAATCATAATTGAAGCGTAGAAAAGGTTAGTGCTTTTGAATAGAGTGAGTTAAAAAATCAGTAGTCATTTCATTGCTTCAAGGATTATTAACCAAGTACAAGTATATACATTTATAAAGATACGTTTGGTTAAAGAAATTTTTCCTCATCGACTAGGGCCATAATCCTTTCGTCCATATTCATGTAGATATTTTGATCCAAAGCCGCAGAGATGTTTTCTGTAGAAGACTCCTGCCCTGTAATTTTATACACTGGGAACTGTACGTATTGTCCAAACAATGAGTGCACAGTTTTGTCAATGAGAGCACAGAGACAAGTAATTCCACAAAAGATAAAACATGCCACGGCTGCAAGAATAATTTAAATTGTAGTACATTAAACCATCTCGTCACGGGCTTTCACCGTACGGTCCAGTAGGGTGTAAAGCGGGCCCATAGGACCAGTATGAAGAGGAATAACTGTACAACAGTCCTCCCCAATAAGTTGACATACTCCTTGATCTGGGCCACGCATTTTGTCTATGGCGAACCGATTGTGTACAGTCATTAAAGTAGTGGCATGGAGCTGCTCTGATATTAGCTTTAAGGCTTCAAACGTGTGATTGATAAAACGTTGTTGATTGTTTGAAACCAGGCAAAATTGCGATCTACCTGGACCCAAGGGAGAAGTAATGTTAGTGCCTTAGAGGCTACTCTGTCTTGCACAGAAAATACAGCTGGGACACCTACTGGTGTACCTTTCCAGCTAATTGTGGTCTTAGGGTCTGGTCCCCATGCTGGTAACTTGGATCCATTAGTGATTGTGAGATACTTATCCTTGTAGTTATCCACGACACTGGATAGGATGTTTTTTTTTTTTAATGTTATCCATAGAGGTGCTTTGATGTTTTCTTGACTTATACAGTTCATTCAAACGTGTCTCATTTACTGCCATTACAATGAGGAGGCCCTTTAGAATAACTGGAGCACAACGACCATGCCACAGGCTAGGTAGAACCTGCAAAACTTAATTTCCTCTACAAAACCAAAATGTACACTTGCTTTGGGGTCACACTTTTGTGTGGAGGAATTGCAGGACAGTTTTATGTTAATAAATGTGGAATTTTGCATGTGGAATTCTGCATCGATCTGTTGATCACATGCTCAGGTAGTGAACCTACATTGATTGCTTCTCTGGATCGTATGCATAACAGGAAAGTCTGTCCTTGATGCATAGATACTCGCATATCATCATTGCTTAGTGTGGCTAGGGGTTGATATTCACATGCAGAGCTGTGTAAGTGCATCTATGCTGCTTCATAATTAACAGCAGCTGAACCCAATAGACATATAGCCAGACAAAGATGTATAACATCTGCACAGCTCTGGATGCATAGTGTATGAGGCAGGATTTTATGGGGCACTCCTGTGGTAACTATAACATTTGTTCTTTCATCCGAGGCAGTCGTTCCGAGCCTCGAGTCTCAATTCGTATTTGGACGTTTCTGTAAATTTAGGAAAACGTATATGGGACATAGTGTATGTTACGAATATGTATTTCGCAGTTACTGGAAAATGTGTCAGGACCTGGATGTTATTCAAGACACCCAATACACACAGTAGCTGTTGTATGAGTATACTTTTCGCCTGTAGTGTAAACATTTTTCCAACTTCTTGTGAGGTAAGGCTGGTTTTCTTGTGGTAACTTCAAAATCATAGAGGAGTCGATCTCTTGTGTCTGCTCTCAGACATGTTGTGTCTTTCTGGGCAAGATGTGGTCGAACAGTTATTTAGAGAAACGTTAACCTTGTGGCCAGATTAATCTTTTAGACTATTCAGTCCACTAGGTCTTGCAGATTAAGGGTGTCAAACTGGTCTGGTGGAGTGAATTTGGTTTCTGCATCATCTAGCAGTTGATGAATACTCTCCTCCACTTCGTCAGCAAAGTCCACTATGTCAACAAAGTCCATCATCAAATGTTTAAATGGTCCCCTTGTTTCAGGTATGTAACTGATCGGTGCTGTAAAATGTTTCCTGACATTACGTGCTGCACATAGCTCACAAGACCTCAGTTATTTGTCCACCATACTGGCCAGGTAGGGTGACCACCAATTCCTTTAGACTGTGTCTATGGTCTCCCTTACAATTACAGTGATCTACCCCATGTGCTTAATTAATGAGCATTGGCAAAAGAGCTATAGGTGCCACCCGTACCCCATCAATGCTTCTTCATAACCCTGTGTTAGGATCTTGTACTGCACCTCATTTCTTCCACATCTCCTTCTCTTCCCCACTTGCCACCTCCTGGTATTCTCCAAGATCTTCCTCTGTCACCTGTCCCCGTTCTTCCTCCTGCTCCTTACACTGCATCATTACTTTCATGCAGTCTTCGCCTACTCCTGCTTTTTTGGCTCCCTCATCCGCTGCTGCATTACCTATACTGACCATCTCACCATCATTTTTTTGGGCTTTACATTTCACAATGGTTAGCGCCTTTGGAAGCATCATTGCTTTGAGAAAATCTAAAATTGCAGGACCATGCACAATGGATGATCCATCAGATCTTTGGAAACCCCTCTGTTCCCAGATAGGTCCAAATGTGTGACACACCACATATGCATAGGCCGAATCTGTGTACACTGTACATGTTCTCCCTGCCCCTAATCTACATGCTGCTGGTAGGGCTTTTATTTCTGCCAATTGGACATTACAAGGTTGTGGCACACTTACGCTGGATAGTACTTGAAATGAGTCTTCTTTCTCATCAGACATGACCACAGCATATCCTGCTTCGTTACCATCATTTGTGCAGTAGCATGAACCATCCACAAATTAGACATGCGGTTGGTTATCAAGGTCATCCCTAGCTTTTAGAAATTTCTCTGCTTCTGTAATGCACTCATGGGGTAAACTCACTCATCTGGTAGTACTACTCTGTCAGCTGGGTTGATTGTGAGGCATCTCTCAATTGTTACTTCTGGTGCGGCCAGAATTACATCATAGCCTGTCCTACGAGCATTTGTTATCACAAACTTCTGACTTGTCAGTAGGCGTGTAGCGCCTGAGAAGTGTACAGGGTCCATGGATGACCCATGGTGATTGTCGATGCCTTTTGATAGGCAAACGCTGCAGCTGCCAGTCCTCTGTAACATGGTGGCATGCCCTTTTCCACATTATCAAGAGCTGTCCTGTAGTACTCGTTTGGCTTCTTTCCCATACTTTGTTGCTGTTGTGCTAGTATTACTGATGCAAAACCTCTCCTTTCCAAAACATAAAGGTGAAACTGTTTTGTGTAGTCAAGACAGGCTAAAGCTGGGGTGGATTTGAATTTTTTTTTATTAAAAATCTCTTTTTATTGACTCAAAGGCTTTTTTACCTTCCCCTGTCCAGACCAGACGAGCACTTGATTTTGTCTGGTCTGCTGCCTTCATCATGGCTCTAAGAGGTTGTGTTTTCAACACAAAATCAAATATCCATGGTTTACTAAAACCTGCTAAACCCAGGAAGACAAGATCTGTTGCACGGTTTGAGGTTGTGGTGTTTTCTGAATTGCCTCTACATGTTAGGGTGAGATTTTTCGTGTAGAACCTAACTATTCTACCTTTTTGTTGGCAGAATTGCAACTTTTCCTTACTGACCTTGTGTCCATTGTCAGCTAGGGTTCCTAGGACTTTTAGTGAATCCTGCATGCACTGTTCTTTAGTTTGACTATAAATCAGCAGGTCATCCATAAATTGGAGCAAACCACTCTGAATGTCTAGTTCTGCCAGATCTCATGCTAACACTTGGTTAAAAATTTATGGGCTTTCACAGTACCCTTGTGGCAGCCATATGTAGGTGTATTGTTTTCCCCATAGGTGAATGCAAACAAAAGCTGAGACTCAGGGTGCAGTGGTACAATAAAAATGCTGAACATAAATCAATCACAGTGGACCATTTAGTCCTTTCAGGGATGTTCGTTAACAAAGTGTGTGGATCAGGCACTACAGGATTTTCTGCCACCACAACACGGTTTAGTGGCCTTAAATCAGGAAAAATGGGTGTGTTGCAAGGGCTTTTGGTTGGAATTAAAACTCTTGTCTCCACTAGTCCCTTAATGTTTGGTCTTATCCCCTCTTTTGCTTGTTGTGACAATGGGTATTGCTTCTGATAAGGCAATTGCACATTGGGCTTTAGTTGAATTTGCGCCAACCCTGATGACTTTACTAACCCTACATCTGTCTGATGTTTAGTCCATAGTGTTCTGGAACCTGCTTTTGTACTTGTTCTGCTTCCTGTTTAGTTTGTTCTGAATCTTCTGCCCATTGGGGCAATTGTCCTACCTGTTCTATTTGTGTTTTCACCTGCACCTGCCTGTTGATCAACACAGTGTGAGCTATCACACTTTCTTCAGTTGTTAACTTTATCTGGAGATATTTCCTATCTGGCAACTGTTACAACCCTAGGTAGCCCCATGTCCATATCGGTGTTCTGTATGTGTGCTTTGTGTGCAGGTCCGATTAAGTGATTAAGAGGATGAAGAGTGGAAAGTCGGTTGGACCAGATGACATACCGGTAAAAGCATCGAGGTGTTTAGAAGAGATGGCAGTGGAGTTTTTGACCAGATTGTTTAAGAAGATTCTGGAAGGTGAAAAGATGCCTGAGGAATGGAGAAGGAGTGTGCTGGTACAGATCTTTAAGAATAAGGGAGCTGTCCAGGCCTGCAGTAACTACAGGGGAATTAAGTTGATCAGTCCCACCATGAAGTTATGGGAAAGAGTAGTGGAAGCCAGGCTGAGAGAAGAGGTGCCCATCTGTGAGCAGCACTATGGTTTCATGCCGAGGAAGAGCACCACAGATGCCTCATTTGTTTCAAGAATGTTGATGGAGAAGTATAGAGAAGGACAGAAGAAATCGTACAACAGAGTGCCAAGAGAGGAGTTGTGGTATTGTATGAGGAAGTCAGGTGTGTCAGAAAAGTATGTGAGGGTGGTGCAGGACATGTATGAGGACAGTGTGACAGCAGTGAAGTGTGCAGTAGTAACGACAGACTGGTTCAAGGTGAAGGTCGGACCGCATCAAGGATCAGCCCTAAACCCTTTCCTGTTTGCAGTGGTGATGGACAGGTTTACGGACGAGGTCAGACAGGAGTCTCCCTGGACTATGATGTTTGCATATGATATTGTGATTTGTGGTGAGAGTAGTGAGCAGGTTGAGAAGAGCCTGGAGAGGTGGAGGTATGCGCTGGAGAGAAGGGGAATGAAAGTCAGTAGGAGTAAGACAGAGTACATGTGTGTGAATGAGAGAAAGGGCAGTGGAGTGGTGCGGTTGTAGGGAGAAGAGGTGGAGAAGGTGGAGGAGTTTAGGTACCTGGGGTCAACAGTGCAAAGTAATGGAGAGTGTGTTAGGGAAGTGAAGAAAAGAGTGCAGGCAGTGTGGAGTGGGTGGAGAAGAGTGACAGGAGTGATTTGTGATAGTAGGGTATCTGCAAGAATGAAAGGGAAAGTTTATAGGACTGTGGTGAGACCTGCGATGTTGTATGGATTAGAGACCATGGCATTGAGTAAAAGACAGGAGGCGGAGCTGGAGGTAGCAGAGCTGAAGTGACGAGTATGGACAAGATTTAGAAATAAGTTAATTAGAGGGACAGCCCATGTAGGATGTTTTGGTGACAAGGTGAGGGAAGCGAGATTGAGATGGTTTGGACATTTGCAGAGGAGGGACATGAGTTATATTGGTAGAAGAATGCTGAGGATGGAGCCACCAGGAAGGAGGAAAAGAGGAAGGCCAAGGAGGAGGCAGATGTAAATGGATTAAAGGTTTATCGTCTTTCATTCATGACTATGTGCGAAGTGTAATTTAACAAGCTGGTTTTGCTGGTAGCAAACTGGGGGTTTTATAACCCACCATTACAACACACACTTCTATAAAATACGTATTTTATACATTCCTCTATATAGTACAGTATATAATTATTTTTATGGTATGTTTGGATTGACAAAATCTTTACATACAACAAAAAACAACCAAAGCCTTTAAAATAGGTAGAACCCTCTGCATTATATTTCTTATATAGTGAATCTAGAATTTCTTAGAGTCTCTGTCTATTAAGAATCGCGTTTCTTCCCGCGATGTGCTGCGAAATCTTGTTGAATTCTGTTGCCACTTTTTTCAAAATTTAAGTACGTGTTGTGCTTCGCAGAATAGCCACCAGATAGCGTATAGAACAACATAGTCCATCTA
Organism: Silurus aristotelis; assembly: GCF_946808225.1. Lineage (NCBI taxonomy): Eukaryota > Metazoa > Chordata > Actinopteri > Siluriformes > Siluridae > Silurus > Silurus aristotelis. The sequence goes on from NC_139583.1 coordinate 18,395,500, forward strand.
CAGGCCAGACCAAATTGCCCATAAACACTTTTAAATCATTGATTTTAAATCATTAAGGACAGAAAAAAAATCTATTTACACGAGTGCATAAGTATAGAGGGGCTCATTATTAGTTTTGTAAACAGTTTATTGCACTGCCACTGCATGGTATTCAAGAGATAATTTGTGCAGAAAGCTACACAACTATTAATGTAGTATATTCTACAAAAAAGCAATGTATATTCAAATTGATTCATTTGTTAAAGTTATTTTAGAGTTTAAAGTTTATTTTTTCATTTAAATTTAAAGCTGACTGCCCTTGCGTGCAAAAAGACGAAGTACAAAAGAGAATTAACTGTATAATATTCATGTATAATAATAATAAAAAGGTATAGTTATGTAAACGTACTTATTAGGGACAAAACATTAATGAAGCATACAAACAAGACATTACAGACAATACACTGAATGAGCACTAAGTAGATTAAAAAAAATAAATAAATAAAGGTGAGAAAATATGGACACTACACACATAACAAACAAAAACTAGCCTCATCTTAAAAAGTTTATTTATGCCTTATTTTACAATAACATTATTACCATAATTTTAAGGGACAAAGTTCTTTAGTTTCAATCATATTTCTAATGATAAAATACTGTAAAATTTTGCTGTTTTACAAGAAAGGCAGAAAAGATCTTTATAATTTTTTTCAGATGAACAATTACAGTTATTTACTTGCAGTCATTATTAAAAAAATAAGATTTAATAGTAGAATGCTATGCTTGATTAATTTCTGACTGTTGGGTATTATTCTTTTTTTTCTGACTGTTATGTATAAAAAACAAATGAAAATTTTTGTTATTTGCCTAATAAATGACAAATATTTTAGCTTTTTATTTTTGTGACATATTCCTAAAATGTCTTTAGTTAAAGATTTTGTGCCATTTTTTGTGTTGTTATTTTGTGTTTTATTTGTATTATGTGTAATAAATGTGTTAAACACAGTACATCTGATTAAATGCTAAAGTTCTTACAGCAGATTGTGCTAATAAATTGTTACTGCTGCTTTTGGATGAATTTCTTCTACACAAATCACAAATTAGCAGTAGCTTGCAGCGGCCTCTCCAGGTCCAAAATGATGATTTTAACCTTTTTAAGCCAACTTTTTAAAATACACGGAGACAGCTGTGTTTATAGATATAACTGTCAGATGCTGTTATGGTACCTCGGCTACAAAGACCAGGCCCCCAGCTCTCGGTACCGCCTAAAAGAAAAAGTAGCACCTAGACACGGAAGGCCAGATAAAACAAGAAATGTTTTAAAAATAGGTATGGTATCACAAAAGATGAGATATTTTGTCAGGGGGCAAGAAAAATAATAGATGTTTTATAACCTTGTTTTTAACAAAGAGGAGACAGTTTGTCGAGATGCATGAAAACAAATTAAACGGTATCGGAACAGAAAAAAGTCACAAATATGTAACTAGGACAAGGAGGAGATTAGTGAGACTTCCAATAAAAAATGAAAAGAATTGATGTTTTATGGGAAATTAAGAATGAGATAAATTAGATTTTAAACGTAGAAAAGGAATCTCATGGAAATTTGTAAATGAATAAAGTTTAATTTAGTTTCTGGTATGTTGTGGAGCCTTATCTTTCCTAATAAACCAGGATTTGCAGCAATAGACGCGTATGTGACTTGTTATTACAAAAATAATTTAAGTAGTGCATTTTTTTTATGCATGTTGTTGTGTACTGCTTACACACACTAAAAAAAGATTTCGAGTTTTAGTCAGGTGAACAAGTAAAATCATGTACTGTCAACTTACAGTGTCTCACTACACAATTGAATGAGTTCTAAAAACCTCAACTTGATGGGAAATTGAAAACTTTAAATAACAAGTTCATATAACAACAAAACATAGGTTCTATCAATTTTATGTGTAATGCGCATGTGCTGGTTTGACCGAATGACCAGTAATATCTGAAGCACACTCCATATTTCTGTCAATAAGAGAAATATAAATAAAAAAAAAATAAGATTGCAAAAACATTTAGTTCTAAATTAGTTTTTTGTACTATAGAAATGCTTGATTGACTTATGTTTCTTAAACAATGATTTGTTATTCTTTAATTCAAATTACATACAATATGAATGTTTTTGATCTTGTGCAAACTGTGTCTTCTGTATAGCTAACTTGCCTGCTGATCTTCCATTAATGTAATGTCACAACATTTTGTAGTTTAATAATCACATCATTAAACTTTTGTCATTTGTGTTAACTATGTAGCCCTGAAGAATCATGAAATTCAGAAACATTTTAACCTAATAAAAGCTATATTTAAAGCGTTGCTCAATTTCATATTGCCAGCAATATCATCACTATCATATTCAATGTATCACCAAGTTATAGAAATAAAGTGTGTATACTTTTTTTCTCATTGTAATTAATAACCTGTATGTGTACTTTGATGGAGTTTGACTTTGTTTTTTTTATTTGCAGGATCAGTACAGTGCAGGTGGCCGAGAAGTGCAAAAAACACTAACAAATCCAAAAACACATTAACAAATCCGAAAACACAACAACAATTCAGACAAACCAGAAAAGGTAATTATAGTTTGTAAATAGAACACTTACCGATCATTGGTAAGTTCTCTGTTTACATTAAACTATTTATTTATTTTTTTTCGATTAAGAGCCGCATGAAACCCGGCAAAGAGCCGCATGCGGCTCACGAGCCGCGGGTTGGCCTCCCCTGATTTAGACAAACCGGAAAAGGTAGGTATAGTTTGCAAATGAGATTGTCTCTTCGGCTTCGTGTTTGTTTTGAGGCCTTCCTGACGTTTTTCCTGCCCTAAATACTTTACTTTAGCTTTTTATCTCTCGTTTTTTTCCGGATTCTGCTGTGATTTTTTGTGCCTTATTTTGCCGGCTCTCGGACGTTTTTGATTTCAATCAGCTTCCTGTCTCTTCTGCACTGGTTCTCCAAGTTTAAGGTTTTGTTTTTGCTTTTTTCCGCTCTCAGTCTCTTGGTGCTCATTTAAATGTGGGTTCATACATTTTCGGACAATTGGGATTTTTCCTTGCTTTCTCTATAAAGACTGCCTTTTGAACTTCAGCCTGTGCCCTGCATTTGGTCCCTTCCACTCACCCCACAGACCCAACGGACGCACAGAATGGACCCCAAGGACGCACAAAAATTAAAGGAAAGTGTAGACTCCCTGAAGCAAATCTTTTATTAATCTGAGTTACAGCTGTGTTTTGAACTTCAACCACCATTTTGTGAGAGAAAGGGAAAAAACATGCACATAATCCAAACTTGCAAAAAGAGCACATAAAAAACATTCACATCAGTCATATAAAAAGAAAAAAAACATCAAAAGCACCAGTGTAACAGAAGTGACGTTAGATGCTCGCCTCCCTGTGTGCGTCCGTGGGTTCTTGGCATGTTCTGATGATTTATCCACACTGTAATCAAGACACTGACAAGAAGCTCAGTAGATTACTTTACTTGCTTTATTGATCATTAAGTCATTGACTTGCCACAGTGGATTACACAATGCATCGAATCACTCTATCTCTCTACATACTCACTCCCCCTGCAGACTTTCCGGAGACTCCAAAAAGACTCGTTGGGCACTATTTGTGCGGTATTTATTCTGGCTCCTATTTAAAGCAGCAGTACATCCTCTATGACCTCAAACTTCACTTTTACAATTGCAACAACACTGCTATTCAAAATAACACAAACATTTATTTAAGTATGTGCTTATTAATATACCATTAACATCAATAGCAAATCTTTAACCCAAAGTTTAAGGCATTGAAAATAAACAGACTTACAGAGCTTCAGGTTTCACTAGTACTTTTTGATGTGTTTTTAATATTCTATAAAAGAAAATATATAAATAAATAAACACCAATCACAAATATTTTACCCTGCTTTCAGTTTATGCACACGGTGTACATCTGTATTATGTACAATCATTGTTCGTGCTCTCACTTGTTATCTCTGAATTATTTCAGATGTATCTAGTGAAATTTGCAGACATCCTGACACTTTAATGTGATTAACCTGGAACATCATTTGTTTATTTGATCAACATGGTTAATTATTTTTACTCTGTGCTGCAACCTGAAGAGGTTCTACATAACCAAGTATCTATATATTGGTCACACAAACATTCTACCACCATCTTACTCATTAGGAATTATGTATACGTTAGTGGAAGGACAGCATCACAAGGATGAGCTGACAACTTTGGATTTCTTGGTCAGAATTGTTCACAATGCTATTCTGTCAAAGAAACAACTACATCAGAAAGAAATCTACCATCCACTCTGGTTCCCTGGGAGCTTTTTGGACATGCTCCTCAATCTTTTGCCATTGCTATTAGATTTAGCCACAGTGACATTCTTCTCCTCACATATCCTGTTGGAACAATTAGAGTTTATTAATGTATTTTTTGCCACAAATGAGCTACAGGGGGTTGGCCTTTTGTGATTAAACCCACAGTTGGGTTGTCTACAGCAGTGGGGGGTGGTCAGGACCAGCAAAGCCTCCTATGCTGGCCTAAACACTATCAGAAGCACTGACCTACAATTACAAACTAAATTCTAATATTTGTTCCATGAATTTGTATATATTTTTCCCAACAGTTTATTATCTTTATTTCGTGTTTCCCTTAGCTGCACTGCTTCCAGTATGTGCATGTGGATGTTCGATTTTTTGTCCAATCATAATTCAGCCTCTATGTGCTTCCATGTTCGCAATTCTCCTCAACACAGAATAGGGTCAACATTTTTCCGTCCTCTGATTGGTTGGTCAGAGGGAAACTGTTACAGCCAATTTTGACTGGCAAAACACATCTGTAGCGATCTGCACACATTAATACAGCTGAGAATTAGACTTTTTTATGCCTTTGGAGGAAGAGAAACTTAAAACATACTTAAAAATACATTTTCAAGAAAAGCTAGACATCGCGAGGAGGTCGGCCAACCCTGAAGCTAGCTAGCTTGTCTTAGTGTAGTGGATTCGCTCTGCGTTGTGTACGTTTTTAAATTAAAAGACTCCACACATTGGTACAATTGTCGTATGATTTACTTCCAGCTTCTGTGTCCTTTTACCACTGTATTGAAACAGACACCATCAGATAATAAATGGCGAATCTCTGGTCTAGCCGTGCCTCTAATCGCTATCACATTCGGCAAAAGAGAGAGGGCGCACGGAACCTTCGCGCGTACACGTGAGAGTATTCTACCTGTGACCACATGACCATGCATCATTTATGTAATCGCCAATATAAATTTCAAAATAAAGAAAGAAAACTCACACCTTCATGCCACTGATCAATTGTAACTCCAATAAACTAGTGTGACACCATTACACTTGCCACATTAGCACGGGAAAGGGTTTGTCCACCATTTCCAGAGCAATATGAGCGGTACCACTGGATTACAGCCTCTGAGGAGCGCTGTAAATAACGAGTATGCATCTCTGGTGAGTAGGTTGTATTTTATTTAAATTTGTATGTTATTAGACAAATATTTATTTTAAACTGCTCCAGATAATGTGGCACAGTTGGAGTTGTAGTGTAGAGGTTTGGAGTCTGAACTGAGTTTCTTGCTTTAGTAAAATGGTATTCACCCTCCATATGAGAAATGTCTCTCTCTCTGTAATGCCCTGCGTTGTTATATTGTGTTTTTTGTATAGTATTGATGGTTTCTATAGTTGCAATGTGATAGTGGTGGTATTAAAAGGTGGATTAAGTCAGGTAAGTCCCCACTGAAGGCCCAGGTACCAAATGCACGGCCTGCCACTTGTCTACAGAAACCGCTTAAACCCATGTGGAAGTAGTGTGGGTTTGTCCTGCCTTCACCTCTCCATAGTAAATCCACACATTCCCATGGTGAGGATGCATGGGCATGTTTTGGTTACGTACACTGTATGACAAAAAGTATATAAAGAGCTGAATTTAAAATATACCCCAAACATAAATGTTTATTACTTCATTTTAATCTTTAATCTAATAATGCTTAGAAAAAAGAAGGTAGAATTAGTTTTTTATTATTCCTGAAAGTGTAACATGCTAAAAGCACAATAGCACAAAGCAGATACAATTGCAGGGTAAGAGGGAGTCAAATACATGGGACAGGCTTTTATAAAAACAAGGGTCGGGCATTTATATTAAAAGGTGGATATTAAAAGGTGGATTAAGTCGGGTAAGTCCCCACTGAAGGCCCAGGTACCAAATGCACGGCCTGCCACTTGTCTACAGAAACCGCTTAAACCCATGTGGAAGTAGTGTGGGTTTGTCCTGCCTTCACCTCTCCATAGTAAATCCACACATTCCCATGGTGAGGATGCATGGGCATGTTTTGGTTACGTACACTGTATGACAAAAAGTATATAAAGAGCTGAATTTAAAATATACCCCAAACATAAATGTTTATTACTTCATTTTAATCTTTAATCTAATAATGCTTAGAAAAAAGAAGGTAGAATTAGTTTTTTATTATTCCTGAAAGTGTAACATGCTAAAAGCACAATAGCACAAAGCAGATACAACTGCAGGGTAAGAGGGAGTCAAATACATGGGACAGGCTTTTATAAAAACAAGGGTCGGGCATTTATAAAAACAACACAACTAGGCAAGGTAAGAAAATGCATGGCTTGGTAAAACAGCATTGAACTGTGCATTGAACAGAAAACTGTGAAAGGAATATCGTGAAAAGTAAACTCATGATGAGACAGAGGAGAAGATATTTCATGAATGAAAACAGAAACACGCGCAATACAAACCAAATAAATAATGTATGGTTACATAAACAAGAAATGTTGAAATAAAAAATCATGCTATGAGCCAGCCCATGGTTCATGGCAGCTAGCAATAAGCATAGGCACATGCTAGTTGCTGCAGTAAAAGGGGCAAGGGGGAATCTTTAACTATAATTATTATTAATAATAACAAATATAATGTATTAAGTATTGCTTTTATAACATTAAAATATTTGTAACAATTACTCATTACTGTTTATCTATGTATGAAGCTTTCTTTAGGTCTCAATCATTTTGGGAACCGGGGAGCTACAGATGTATTAAGAAGCTGGAAATGGATGCAAGTGTGGATAATTTTAAATAAAGTGCAAATTTACAAGCAGAAGCAGAATAAACATGACACAAAATGATTCGAAATAACAAAGAAAAACATAAAATGATTAAGTGTAGTCTATGTCTTATGTCTTTGGGATAACACCCACCACCCACAAAGTCATCTTCACAGGCAGCCCTAAGCAGTGATAAGAAGTGAAGTGATATCCACTGCTCCTTGTGGTTCTGTGGGAGCAACAGCTTTGGCAAAACTGAAATGTTGAAAGAGAGGAGTGATATCCTCCACATAGCATGATTGATGTACACTTGAAGGAGATGGGCGTGTAACACAATCAGCAGAGCAAGGAAGTGGAACAATGTGAAGCCAGGAAACATAGCAACATCCAAGATGGAGAAAGTAGATGTGGAGTGACCACCACAACAAGACCAAGATCTGTACATGTGCAGTCTCTGAAAATATAAGGCATGACCTCTTCAGCAGGGCAAGTATATAGCACAAGGTTGTCAGAAAAGAAGGGCAGCTGAGTGGCTTCCAAAGGGGAGGACAATGGGTGGGTTGCTATTCCAGTCAGAATGGGAGCCCCAATCCCCTATCACCTATCTCCAGGTGGCATTTGATGTTAGATCTCATGAGGGGCTATATCCAATAGCCTGCAAACTCCTCATATCTAGCAAAGCTAATTGGACATTTAAGAGGACCTTCTTTCATTCTTTTCCCAAATTTATTCACAAGGACTGATCTACCATCTTTTATATTAGTTTTGTACAAACATAGTACAGATACCATTGGATAAAGAGGCCAACAGGTGAATGTGAATGTAAATATAATACAATAAAGTTGTTCAGGTGTATAATTATGATAGACAAAATACATAAAAATAGGAAATTAGGAAATAATTTTCTTCAAATAATCCAACCATTTTTGACAGATGTGTAACAGAACTGGGACAAATATTAATGGTATGTACTTGCAAGTTGATAGAATACTGAAGTGGAATAAAGTCATTATTTTAATTTTGTATTTATATGTTTGAGAAATGATAAAGTAATACACACACTAAACCTTCAACTGCACCGTATATCCATTTTGAATTTTAGGGGTGCAGTGGATTAAATATTACAATTTTAAGCATAGTCCTATGGTGTGGTTCTTTGTATATTAACTATGTTTAAACATTGCAAATTAGGATTTTGTGTTTTTATCAAAGGAACTAAAGGGTCAGGGTTAATATTTGATTATGTATGATCATTATGTATGATAACCACAACAATTATTCATGTTTGATTTGAAAAATATTTCTTTGCCAAAAGTAATCGTTGCTTATAATTTTTCAAAGTAATTTTTATGTAAAACAAATTGTTTCATAGTGTAGGACAATTAGACTTGTACACAAATATTATTTAGTTAAATTGTTTCACACCAGCTATAACAGGAAAAAAAAATATTTCACCCTTTTACAATTTAATATATTTTTTAAAAAAGCAACACACAAGCATTAATAAGCAATTATGCTCACATTAGCATTGAAAATAGAGCTAATTGTCACTAATGAACTAAACTGAGTGTTCCAAGTATTGACTACAACGTGAAATATATTTTGGGAGTTGCAATATATAATAAATCATATGTTGTATAATGTATATATTGTTACACCTGATATATGTTTATTGGTGCCTTGGAATATCACCTATGTACAAATGTCCGGTACAGTAGTTTTTCATTATTATATAGTGTAGCTATACATTTTCAGTAAAAAAAAATACTTGCTGTTAAATCCATCAGAGAATTACATATTCGATAATTACTTGAAACAAAAGGGTGATGTGGGAATTTTTTATGTTTGACCATAATCAGTAAAGAGACTCAAAAAGCATTTAACAATAGATATTTATCTGAGAGCATACACATATATTTGTTTCTTTTTGCTACTGGGATGTGGAAAGTGCTGTTATAAAGGGAAATACCATTATATCTGTAACTCCTCTATAATCTGAAACTGCTTTTGTGCTTTACTAACTTATAGAATTAAAAACTTACAGGAACAATAACACAAAATATATAATCTAAGAATACTGTGAATTAATAGATGATGGGCTATACAACCATTTAAGTTTACAGATGCCTTCCCTCTCAGTTTGGCACTTTGGGCTCAATTCTGAGTGAGGCTTCATACATGCTTTCTTCATCCATCACATTGCTACTGTCTAGCAAATACAGGGATGCCTAGAAAACAAGGAAAAACAAACAAAACAATTCCAGTTAAAGCCTGAAGAAAAGAAAGAGATTGTTGTTGATGTCAAAAAAGCACAGACCTCCACTTTGTACTGAACATTTATGGCTCCTTCATGGAGATTGTAGACAGAATCTATTATTAATTATAAAAATTTTATTGTACAACCTGATACATTATCCACTTTACCTACACTAGAACTGTGTACTCATTGACAGTGCATTGTCCTATACTGTGCTTACTGTCCTGTTTTAGGAATTTTTACTTTTTACTTGCATCCTGTGTAGTTGTAGTTAGTTCTGTCCTGTTTCATGTAGTTCTATGTTGTTTATCCAGCACTATGGTAATAGGGGAACACTGGGGTTTTTTTTTGTTTTGTTTTGTTTTTTAGTTTTTTCAAGGAATATATGGTTAAAAATAAAATAAATGCCATTTGTATGTGTTATTAACTCTTAAGTACCTACTATAGAGATACACAATATTATTTCTGTAGTAGCCTATAGCATTAATTAAGTGTGATATAATCTATGTTTAAATTTGTTAAGGTCTATGTGATTAGTGTCTGATGTCCCAAACAAAAAATGGTAAAATCATATCCAAAATTATGCATCTTGACCTTTACTTATGCAACACAAAAACTGGAATCTTAACATAAATGAACATTTTCTAGGTATACAATTACTGATTAGTCCATCTTTTGCTCCACAATTGCTCAGCTACTCAACCATGTTTATGATTTTAAATACCTTAAATTGGTGATCAATCTTGTATGCCGTTTGCTGAAATTGCCGTATTTCTCTGATGATATGGGAGATCTAGAAAGGAACAAAAATCAGCATGATTTAAATCAGTGCATCAACAAGTGATAAATTGTGGTATTGTCCTCCTCTAAACAAATGCAGACATTGTAATCATAAATTAATAAACAGACTGGTGACTGATTCTAATCCACAAAACTATTAATACAAGTAGTTTTGCTCAGGGTGATTTTCAAGAAAACTAAAACTAAATGGTTTGTCATCTTGTTTTTCTTTCCTTTTCTTTCCTAACACAGTCCTTTCAAACTATATATTTTTATGGTTTGTTTGTATTATTATATAACTAATATTTATTACTGGATTTGCTTGAAATTACATGACAGCTAAAACAGCACATGTTTACCATTCTCATCTTGGAAAAGTTAACCAGGTTGTCTTCTGTGTAGTTTGGTGTACCCTCCTCAATGAATGCCAGGTCTGTGAGGTACATCCCCAAATATGGTACACATGGAGGGTCACAACTGACAGGGAAATAAGTACTTTATTAGATAATGTAAACAATGTACATATTTAGTCACAAATAACACAAGATAAGTAATATCAAGTTTACTTTTTTAAAGCTTCTCTCAGGTTCTTGAACCTTCCCTCAGATGAGACCAACTTCTGCAGCTTGTCAATCACTGTTTTGGTCTAAGGAATGGATTAAAACATACATTACAGGTTTCATACATGTAGTCTATTATTTAAAAATCTTAATGATATAACAAGTAACAAGTCAATTCTGTACTAATCTGATACAGTTTGTTTCATGACTGGTCCCATAGAGCTCAACCTCTTCTACGCTCGTTTTGAAAACAGGGAACCTGGAGCCCTTGCTCAAAACAGAGCCGTTACCAGGTGAGCAGCCACTTACACTCTCCAACTCTGAAGTTCCAACCTGGGAAGGGTGAATGCAAGGAAAGCAGCTGGCCCTGATGGCATCCCTGGTCGTGTACTCAGAGCATGCGTGGAGCAACTGGCCGAGGTCTTCAAGGACATCTTTAATCTGTCCTTGGCCCAGGCAATCGTCCCCACCTGCTTCAAGTCTGCTACCATTGTGCTGGTGCCAAAGCACTCCACTGCAACAAAACTGGCTGACTTTTGTCCCGTCGCACTCACACCTGTCATCGCTAAGTACTTCGAAAGACTGGTCCTCACCCACCTTAAAGCCTGTCTGCCACCCAGCCTGGACCCTTACCAATTTGCCTATCGCTCAAATAGATCAACTAAGGACGCCATTTCCACTGTACTTCATTCTGCCCTGACTCACTTGGATAACCCTGACACCTTTGCCAGGATGCTGTTTGTTGATTTCAGCTAAGCTTTTAATACAGTTGGCCCTTCCAAGCTAACCCTGAAGCTGGAACAACTTGGCATCAGCACACAACTCTGCAATTGGACTCTGGACTTCCTTACGAACAGATCACAGTCTGTTCGTCTGAACACTGTCACCTCCTTTAGTCTCACCATCAGCACTGGGGTTCCTCAGGGATGTTTATTGTCTCCACTACTATACTCCCTTTCACCCATGACTGCATACATGTCCATACCTCAAACAGCATTATAAAGTTTGCAGACGACACCACAGTGGTAGGCCTGATTGAAGGTAACAACGAGATGGCTTACAGGGAGGAGATGCAGCACCTAGTAGCATGGTGTGAGGACAATAACCTGGAACTTAACATGAAAAAGACCTAGGAGGTCATTGTGGATTTCAGATGTGCTGGCAATCACACTCATCCTCCAATTCACATCAACAGAACTGCTGTTGAGCGTGTGCCCAGCTTCAAGTTTCTTGGAATACACATCTCTGAGGAACTCACATGGTCTCTGAACTCTTCCATCCTGATCAGAAAGGCACAACAGCACCTATATTTTCTGAGGACACTTAAAAAGTCCCGTCTGTGCTACAGGATACTGGAGAACTTTTACCGCTGTACCATTTAGAGTATCCTCACAAACTGCATCTCAGTGTGGTACAGCAGCTGCACAGCTTCAGACCGTAAAGCCCTTCGAAGGGTGGTAAAAACCGCCCAACAAATCATCGGTATTGAACTACCCACCTTGGAGAACATTTTCAAAAAACGCTGTTTGCAAAGGGCGAGGGGCATCATCAAAGATCCCTCTCACCCCAACCACAGACTGTTTACACTTCTCCCATCGGGCAGACGCTACCATTGTCTCAGAGCCAGAACAAATAGACTGAAAAATGGCTTATTTCCCGTGGCTGTTTCTGCACTGAACAGCTGATATGGTGTTAACAATCACCACTGCACTGTCACTTTTCTTCGGTGTTTTGCACTATTTTGCACCACTTTAAAATCATGCATCCTTGCACCACCCAAAAACATCATTACACTTCTGTATGTCCATCCATATTTATTCTGTTTATTCTGTGTGTATATATATATATATATATATATATATATATATATATATATATATATATATATATATATATATATATATAGATGTATATATTCATAATGAATTTTTTTTTGTACAGCTATATCTGTCATACCACTTCATACTGTATCATACTTATATAAAAACCACACTATATATACCCTTATTCAGTTATATGTACATATAACTACACCTTCTGTATAACCTCATACACTTATTTATTACACTGCCAGTTGTAAATAAGATTCCTTAGGATCATTGAGACCCCACGAGGTGAGATCTTGCATGGAGCCCCAGTCCGAGGGAGATTGCCAGTCATGTTTAGCTTCTTCCATTTTCTAATGATTGCTCCAACAGTGGACCTGTTTTTACCAAGCTGCTTGGCAATTTCCCCGTAGCCCTTTCCAGCCTTGTGGAGGTGTACAATTTTGTCTCTGGTGTCTTTGGACAGCTCTTTGGTCTTGGCCATGTTAGTAGTTGGATTCTTACTGATTGTATGGGGTGGACAGGTGTCTTTATGCATCTAACAACCTCAAACAGATGCATCTAATTTAGGATAATAAATGTAGTGGAGGTGGACATTTTAAAGGCAGACTAACAGGTCTTTGAGGGTCAGAATTCTAGCTGATAGACAGGTGTTCAAATACTTATTTGCAGCTGTATCATACAAATAAATAGTTTAAAGATCATATATTGTGATTTCTGGATTTTTTTTTTAGATTATGTCTCTCACAGTGGACATGCACCTACGATGAAAATTTTAAACCCCTTCATGATTTTTAAGTGGGAGAACTTGCAAAATAGCAGGGTGTTCAAATGCTTATTTTCCTCACTGTACATACACCAACCCAAAAGCCAGATAACCCCCTGGCCTCTCTGGTTGAATTCACAGGGACCCTCAAACCAGAAAACAAATCACTCTCAGAACTCGGGCCCAGTACGTCTGTTTGTGACACACACACACACACACACATATACAGACACACACACCAAAAGGGAGCATTCTTTTATTAATTAAATAATAAATAGAATGTCCCACTTCACATGACACAAACATACATCTTGTTTGTATCTTCTCCTATAAATAAAGCAAATGTTTAACTTTACCTCAATAATAGTTACACTCTAAAAGGTTTAGTAATATACCTCTGTTGTAATATTGTCTATTCTTTTGATTTCAAAGTTGATTTAAAATTATCTTCTCTTTATTTTTTCTTTCCTAACAAGGGTGCATTGTATATACCTGAATATGACATTGTATTAACAAAGTTATACCTTAAATACTGGTATTTTAATAGTATGTAATGTAACTGGTATGTAATGTACCTGTGTTAATGCAGTCCTTGCTTTCCATGTATAATATCAAAATGATAACCAAAATTATCTGTTCCTTATTTTGCAAACAATGGTGCATTTTATTTGATCATGAAATGTACCATACTGTCATAATATACTTTGGATAAAACTTTAAGTTCTCCAAAGCAAGTATAACCCGGAAACCATGCCCACAAACGCACGAACAAAGGGAGTTTCTCCATCCAAAATTTCAGGCCATAGCATTGGCCATTCCCCCAAAGATGGGTGGGGTTCAGGACCTTTAAAACATCTTGAACCCAACTAGTCAGTCAGTCAGCCAGGTCAAGTCAACTCGCTCGCTCGAGGGAAAGGCTTGGACGCCCGGGGCCCGAAGGCCCAGGGGCCCGGAGAGTCGGATGCTTAGAACAACCCAGCAGCGACTTTTCGAGACAAGATTACAAATCCTTTTTGAGATCTTCCAGCAAGCTTTATCTTCAAGAACAACACCTGCTCTGGTCTTCAGGAGAACGTGAAAGAAGATCTGACTTCCTCCTAATTGACTCTTGAAAGATTCCTTTGTTTACCGCATCCAGACTCTTGAGCAAAGAAGCCAATGCAAGTAGTCGTTTTACCAACCAATTTAGATGCATGTTTAAGTTTGAGCCCCTTAATATTAAGGTGAATTTGAATCCTTGATGAGTCTTGTTTAGGCTGTATTTTAATTTTGAAGATTAAGCTTGCCATTCCTTTCCATTCTTTCTCTACTTTCTTCTTTTCCTTTCTCTTCCTCCTTTTTCTATTTTTATCTTTTTGTTTATTTTTATTTTCATTTTTATTTTCTTTATTTTTTTTTGTTTGTTTGTGTAGTTAGTTTTATGTTGTGTCTGTCTCATTCATTAAATGCCATATTTTTCATAAGTGACTGTCTCTGAATGCCGCTAACATTTTAAGGTTCTTGCAACATTCGATCTAAACTACATGCTCTATTAATTGTACGATTAGAAGTTAAGGGGGGGTTGCGTCTTTCTCGGCCGGCGAGATACCTCTTTTATAGAATCACCGGACGAACAGACTAAATAAGTGTAACGTTAATTCAATTACCGACAATTTAACTTGATTTGAATATTTAGGAGTAACTATAACCCGTTATAATTACTTATAAATATTTCCTTTTCTTTGCGAGCTAAATTCGCTACAGCCATATTGGTGCTATTACAACTAATGTGCAAATGCATATGATGGCAAGAAAAAGAGAAAGGACAGTCAATCATTACTTTAAGAATTAAATGTCAGTCAAACAAATGAATAAAGCATCTGTAATGTATCCCCAAATGCTGTCACTATGAGGAACCAGGATTTCATTAACACTGTCACAGAAAAGAAAGACTAAGCGCTACCTCTGCTGCAGGGGATACATTTATTAGACTCCCAGCACCTCGAATTAAAAGCCACATAAATGTTTCTCGCAGTTCAAGTGACAGACATTTTAGCATTCACTGTTCAAAAGGAGACATGAGTCAGGCCTTCATGGTCAAAATGCTTTAAAAAATCTCACTTCAAAAAAACAACAACCAGAAAAGACTTGCTTGGGCCAAGAAACACAAGAAATAGCATCAGATCTGTGGAAAACAATCATTTGGTCTGAGTTCCTGAATATGTGGCTCCCATTTTGAAGCATGGACCACCAGCCATGCCTCCCTCCAAGGCTTATACTCTCACTCAGCCTCTCCCTGCTACTAATCACCTACACCTGTTCCACATTTACCTGTCCCCTTTATAAGGTCCCTATTCCCCTTCACTCACAGTCCGATCTACCAGTTACGACCATAGATCACCTGGACTTTCTACCTCTCTGGTTCCCTGTGCTTCTATGCTCCCTGTGCTTTCATGCTTCCATGCTCCTGGCTACGCTTCTAAGGAAGCATTCAGTTAAGTTTACCATTTGCTCCAGTTACCTCTCTCGTGTGTGTATATTAAGACAATTATAAGACGAAGTAATGTTTTACTCCCGGTTTCTGACTCCTGGTCTATCCATGACAGAAGGTGTCCATTCGAGGTACTCGTCGCCCACTCCGGGAGGCATTCGCACCTGCTCCAGCTCATGCTAGCACTGCTCGCCTCCTAGAGCCCAATGGCACTTCTGGCTTCCTGCGACATGTCGCTCCGCCGTCAAGCCCCGAAGAGGCAGTTGCTCCACCCCCGAGGAGGCCGTTGCTCCACCCCCAAGCCCCGTTGAGATCTTCGATCCACCCCAAGCCCAAGGGAGGCAGTTGCTCCACCCCCGAGCCCAGAGGAGGCAGTTGCTTTGCCCCCAAGCCCTGAGGAGACCGGCTCACCCCCGATCACCAACAAGGCCGTCACTCCGCCCCCGAGCCCCGACAATGCCGTTGCTCCACTTCCGAGCCTTTACGAGGGTGCCACACTGCTTGGGAGTCTGCTCCAGAGTACCTAGCCTGGATGAGTTGCGAGTCCTTACTCTGCGTGCCCTGGCCCACCTGGCAAAGGTGGGATTGGGGCATCAGGAGCTGCCCTGGAGGAGAACCACCAGCCATGCCTCCCTCCAAGGCTCACACTGTCACTCAGTCTCTCCCTACTACTAATCAACTACACCTGTTCTCCTCCTACTAATCACCTACACCTGTTCCCTATTTTTCTATCCCCATTAAAAGGTCCCTATACCCCTTCACTCCGATTTACCAGTTACAACCATAGATCACTTGTTGCATTTATTGTAAAATGTAAAATCATATGAAAATCATACACCAACGTAGGATAAAACCATCCACAATACTCTCACACTGTCAGTTCTCAGAAAGCTAGGCTTAACCACGAACACCTGGGGCTCATGTTTACTCATGCCTCCGCTCTCTCTGGGGCTCCAGGCTTAATCACGCATCACGTTTCTACAAAAGCTCCTCACTCACAATCACTCCTTTGTTCGTATTGTATGTGTTGGACTTTACGTACTGCTGTATGTTTACGTGTTCAGGGTTTCACACAGGACTCTATGCGATCCATTCCATTCGGACTCCACAATCCTGTACTGGCTGCGCTTCTCCTCCCCGTGCATCTGGGATTAGCTACGCTTCTCCCCAAGCGCACCTCGGACTTTCTCAATCGAAGGACTGCCGTGTGCGTGTATGTGTGTGTGTGTGTGTGTGTGTGTGCGCTTGTGTGTATCTCTCTCCCTCACTCCTGACATTAAAACCCGAGCGAGCTGTACTCCAGCCCCCTTCTCCTGTTTCACGCGCACCCTGACACACACTACTACCTATAACACGTACATAACTACCTATAAAACATGCATCGATTAAATTAAATGTAAATCTCTAGAAGCCCCACCTTTTCTGTGAAAGATGCACTAAGAAAATGCCCCATCTTGCAGCAAAGCAAACAGAGGATTTGTTTTTTGTTTCATGAAAGTGGTTAAAATTGTACAGGACTTAACTTACATTTTAACAACTTGATACATGTGAATGGCCTCAAGCAAAAAAAAAACTTTATAAATAAGCTTCACAGGAGTAATCCACAAAGAAAAGCAAAATCCAGAAACGAAAGTAAAAAACCAACGGCAAAGAGTAATCCACACGAAGATGGAGTTAGGAGACAGAACCAGTGAGAATGCTGGCGGTCTAGGATCCACGGGATCACCAGCATGACCTTCAAGAACCGACAGCCTGTAACTCGAGAACGCGAGTTTACATAGTCGTATCCTTAACGTGTCACAGCTGTCGGGAATCAAAGCCGGCACGACATAGCGAAGGCAGCATGACAGTTACCGAGGGGGTGTGGCAGGTGAATCCCTGACACTACATTTTTTCATTTATTTGAAGGCATAAATCTGGGGAAGGGTAGAGCATTAATGGTCCCTATGAGCACAGTGGCCTCCATCAGCTGTAAATGTAAGAAGTGGGGAACCACCAGGATTCTTCCTAAAATGGTCACTCTGAATAAGCTGCAGCATTTCTCTGTGGAGAGAGGAGAACCTACCAGAAGAAAAAAACATCTCTGCTGCACTCCACTAATCAGGCCTTAATGGTGGAGTGGCCAAATGGAAGCCACTCCCCAGTAAAAGGCACATGATAGCCTGTCTGGGGTTTGACAAAAGGCACCTGAAGGACTCTCATACCATGACTTGAATGCCAAACGTCATGTCTGGAGGAAAACAAGCATTATTCATTACCTTGCCAATACTATTCCTACAGTGAAGCATGGTGGTGGCACCATCCTACTGTGGTGATGTTTTTCAGTGGCCGGAACTGGGAGACTAGTCAGGATCGAGACATCCTTGATGAAAACCTGCTCCAGAGTGCTAAGGACCTCAGACTGGGGTACTGGTTCATCTTCCAACAGGACAAAACCCCTGAACAGAGCCAAGTTAACAAAGAATGTCCTTAAGTGGCCCAGCCAAAGCCCAGACTTGAATCCGATTAAACATCACTGGAGAGGTCTGAAAATGGCTGTGCTCTGATTCTCCTCATCCAACCTGCAAAAAATAATTGGAGAAACTACCATGATTGTAGCATCATACTCAAAAAGACTTAAAAAAGGAAAATAATGAATTTAATCTATTTTGGAACGAGGCTGTAACATAAAATGTTGAAATAGGGAAGTGCTGTGAATATTGTTGATTAAATGCACTGTAGATTAAAATGTTTGTTTTCTCAGAGTTGTACAGCTGTAATAGAGTATCCCAGTCATGCTGACCACTGCATGCTGGCTCACACTACAAGTACACTTTTGTGTTCTATATTGAGTTTATATGTGCATCTTGGATTTAATTCATTTTATGCCCCCAAAATCTTATCCGGGCCGTGCATACGTGAGAGAGCGTCTGCCTTCCCGTTCTTCGAACCCGGCTGGTAGGTGATGGTTAAGTGGAACCGGGTAAAGAACATGGCCCACCGTGCCTGTCTAGGGTTTTAGTCTTTTTGCTTTGCGGAGGTACTGAAGGTTCTTGTGGTCAGTGATGACCGTAAATGGATGCATTGCCCCCTCGAGCCAGTGTCTCCATTCTTCTAGTGCCAGCTTAATGGCTAGGAGTTCCTGATTCCCGATATCGTAGTTTTGTTCGCCGGGAAGAGCTTCCTCGAGAAGTAGGTGAATCGGCAGAGCCGAGACAGGTCTCCTGACTGCTGGGAGAGGGCCGCCCCTACGCCGGTGGATGACGCATCCACAAACGGGATTTGGGGATCCAGGTGATGTAGGAGGGAAGCGACGCAGAACCTCCTTCGCAGTTCCTTGAAAGCCTCTTCTGCCTCCAAGGTCCAGGAACGCATTTTGGCCTTTTTTTCCGGGGGTGGCAGGTGAGTGGGGCAGAAACCGTTGCAGCTCCTTCACGTGTGTGGGTGAGTCCTGGCGTGAATACTGGAAAGGAAAGCGCCAGGGTGAAAACGAAAGTAAATAAAGATGGCTCTGCTTGGTGAACTATTGCTTGTCTGTCTTTCTTACAGTACGGGGTCAGTGAGTTTGTTACAGTGAGAGATGTCGGTGGGGATATTTACCGTACTCACCGCTGGGCATGGAGGTCGAGCTGAACATTTAGCAATGCGGTGTCCCTGAATACTACAGTAGAGGCACGCCTCTGCCGCTAGGCGAGGTTCTCTCTCCTAGCGGCAGAGGCGTGCCGCTAGGCGAGGTTCTCTCTCTTGTTTGGATAGCTGTTGAGATCCCACCTGCATGGGTTCGGGCTCTGGAGTTGAAGCGGTGGTGGAAGCTTAGACCAAGTCTGGTTCTGGGGTTCGACAGGCGGTAAGGTGTTGTGAGATGCATCTCAATTGCTGGATGAATGCTTCCAGTCCCAAAGTATATTCGTAGATCGCCATCGCCTGTCGGATTTCCTGAGGAAAACACAGCCGGTAGGCTCCCAGGAGCGCCGCCTCATTTCAGCCACTGGTGGCCACCAGAGTACGAGAATGAAGGCTGAAATCCATGATGTTGTCTGCCCCCTGGTGAAGGTTAAGGAGCTGATCCGCCATAGAGAATGCTCCGGTGCCCATGCAAAACACTTCCATAAAGTGGTTTGTGAATGCAACGTAGGAAACGCTTTTGCCCAGGCCATTGCCCTCCCGGAGAGCAGGGAGATGAGGAATGCTATCTTCGCACACTCAGAAAGAAACTTGTGTGTTTGCATCTCTATGTAGAGCGATACCTGTAGGAGGAAACCATGACATTTGGCTGCGTCCCCGGAGAAGGTGGCCAGAAGAGCCATCGGGCTGCTGGAGGGTGGTGGTGAAGCCCGGCTGGCGGTGGCCGCCGCAAACGCATCCCGGAGAGCAACGATGAGCTCCTTGATGAAATCTGAAGCTGCACCTGGCTGTGAATCCATCACAAAGTAGAGCTGTTTCCTACTCCGTATCGTGTTTCTGTGTTAGGTCCGTTCTTCTGTTAGGCTCGAGGAACCAGCCAGAAACCAAAGTACAACAAATTAGGTTTTAATAGTCAAAACCAGGAGGAAACAGAATGTCTCAACAAACATATAAAGTAAACCGAAATAACGGTAATCCTTAGGGAAGGTAAAGTCGGTGGAACCAGAGTAATCCGTTTGGAAAGGCCGAGTCCGTGGAAGTAGAGTAATCCTTAGGAAAGGTATATAATCTGATAGGAAGCAAATCCCAGTTTAGTCCATAAGTGTCCCCCAGCTTAAACTGTAGAACGGACAGTGACTTTGGTATAGCTTAAAATGCATGGCGTGGGAATTAGCACAACGTGTAGGTACTTATGATGATGGGGAATTACTGAGAGCATGTGGTGTGTCAGGGGATAACGTGGCCAGTGGTTCCCTGACAGTAACCCACTGACTTGTTTATTTTTGTTGGGCACTGGCAGTATGTGGGGAACTTGGATGGAGCATTGGGGTTGGCAAATTCTCAAATAACCCACAATCCAGTTTCACCCAGTAAAGTATGTATTGACAAGTTTAACTCACTGGTTCTTGACAGAAACACTTAACTTTTGCAAAAAAAAAAAATAGAAATAAAAATAAAAATGTTTAAAATTAAAGTTTTAAATAAAACAACAACATTAATAATAATACAAAACAATAATAATTATACTACTAATAATTATTATTATGTAGTTGTTATTGATGGTTATTATTATAATTGTTATGATTAATATAAATCATAATATTATATGCGTATGTAAATTGTCATGCTGTATATAACGGGCACTATCAGTTGCCTTACCTGTTTGGAAACTTTGAGCCAGGTCTTCTTGAGGCGGAAAATGGCACTGCGGTTAAGGGATGAGGTTATCTCTAGCACAGCATTATAGTTATGGAGACATCGACAGATATCAGCTACTGCTACCCACTTCTCCATCACAGCCACCCGTGTGTTAACATCTTCACAATGCAGGATCTCTGATGCAATTAGGTTGCTTACCTTAAAAGAGAAAATTATTATTTACTTAAAATATTGGTTATAATTTAATGCCTTATACAAAAATTGGGAAAATAAATCTCTTTTACAGTGTTGTAGTTGCTTGTCTGCACCAAGATATCAATTAGAAACTTTTTCTCAATATTAATTTTTGAATATACTGTAAATTGATCAATTTATACAATTCAGAAAACTAATCAACAAGCCTGTCATAAAATTAGTGTTAAAACAGGGAAACTTCATTTTCCATGTGTATCATTTATTAAAGCCTACACTGTGCATAAGATGCACCAATGGTCACATGTAAATTAGTATTAATCACAGGTGCTCCTAAGTTACAAATTTGTGTCACCTGTCTGCAACACAGTTGTCTAATTTGTCAAATAGGCAAAGATAATGGCAGTAAGTGACATTTGAGCAATTTGTAATAGATTTAGGGTTCTTAGCACACACATTATCAGGATTGTATGTAAATATTCTAACATCATGTTATGCTACATAAATCAAATTCTTTGCATACACATGCACAACTTGCAGATGAATGGTTGATAAATGAGACCCTTCGACCAATGGGAACCAATAAAAACTGGGTGTATATTTAACATTTGTAAACATGTATGAATCTTTAGGCCTGTTGAAAATAACCTAAATATCTTCTTTTGCATGTTGGAAAAAAATGTTAAAATCACTAATTGATTTACAGTCATCTTTCCCCGAAACCTTTGTTGTTTGGTGATAACCGTGGAGGGCCAACAAGTCAGAGGAACTGACTAAAGATATGAAAGATTGAAAAGGAAATCCACACTCATTTGAAGAAAAAATCTTAACCATGTAAAGACTAAAAAGGTGCAAGTCCACACTCAATTAAATCATAACACAGTGGCCCAGTCTCTGCTGAGGACACCCCAGGCATTTTGTCAACATCACTGAGATACAGTGGAACACTACAATGAAATCTCCATAGGCTCACCTTTATAGAAAACTATACACACAAACACACACACATACATTGCTTTTTTTGGCATATTTGGCATATACAGTATATATATATATATATATATATATATATATATATATATATATATATATATATATATATATATATATATATATATACACACACACACATATATGCCTAATATGTGTGTGTGTGTGTGTGTGTGTGTGTGTGTGTGTGTGTGTGTGTGTG